>NC_048298.1:145522230-145822230 GCF_013100865.1 Trachemys scripta elegans | reverse complement strand
GCTATACCAGCAAAAGTACAGTTTTGTCAGTATAAGTTGTGTCCACACTAGAAGCACTTTGCCGGTATAGTATACAAGTGTAGCTATACCAGCAAGGCGTTCCCCGTGTAGACTTGGCCTGAGAATTTGTCTACACTTGAAAGATTTGCCGTTATACCTAAACCAGTGTAGCCATGCCGGCACATCCTTGTAGTGTAGACACAGCTTTGGCCATGTCTACACTACAAAGACTATAATGGCATAGCTACAGTGCCAGCGTAACTCTGTAGGGTAGATGCAGCCTACCGCAAAGAAAGGGTTTTTTCTGTTGCTGTAGGAACACCACCTCCCTGAGTGATGGAGCTAGGTTGACAGACGCATTCTATATAGAATCATAGACTCATAGAAATATAGGGCTAGAAGGGACCTCAGGAGGTCATCAAGTCCAGCCCCCTGCACTGAGGTAGCACCAAGTAAACTTCCAAGTAAATTCTTCCATTGACCTAGCTGCATCTACACTGAGGTTTAGGCTGGCATATCTACGGCATTCAGGGTTGTGGATTTTTCAGAACCCCGAGTTCCATAGCTATGTTGGTCTAAATTTTAAGTGTAGACTGGCCTTCTATGGCAAAAAAATAATCCTTTTGCTGGGATAGCCTATACCAGTCTCCCAAGCACAATAAGCTACACCAGCAAAAAAACTTTTGCCAGAACAGCTGTGTTGGCAAAAATCACATCCCTAACCAACATGGATAGGTCTCAGTAGTAGAGCCAGTAATTGCATCAGGCTACAGTCCAGTCTGGGGGTCCGTAATCACAAGACCATTCTATCAGTCTGCACAACTGGTTGTTTCTTCATAGAGGAGACTAAGGGTAGCAGAGAGTGCTAGTAGGAACTCAGGTGCATTTGCAGAGCTATGAGGAGGTCAAGAACTGGAAGAGCAAGAGGTGCCACATGTTAGGATGCCAGCTTTTCAGAAAGGTCCCAAGAGTGGGACAGCAGTGAGTGCTGCAGGTCAGGTTTGAGATGCATAGTAGGAGTTGGGAAGGGTGGATACAGGACTGGAATAACGGGAAACTGTGGGTTTGGTTTGCTGTACTTACAGTGTGGGAAAAGCATCACAGCCCCTGGATTTAAGCAGAATATTAATGTCTGATATTCATATTCTCTGCAATGCATTGGAGTCACCAAACAATGAATATTATTAACCTTTCCTGTTCTAATAGCAAAAAATAATGTTAACAAGAAAGAGAGAATGGCCAGGAAGTCATTTGTTTATAATGAATGGTACTGGGGCATTATTAAACATGCTGTGAAATGGTCAGTATAGAACTGTGGTCTTGCTTACAGTGCAAGCAGCTGTCTCCTTCCAGCAAAAAGGCAGTGACTTTATAATAGAGAATATACTGTGGAGGGAGCCTCTGTTCTAAGTCAGAAGGTTTCCAAGGGCCTTCTCTTGAGTATAGTCTTCATCTGATGCTAGAGCCATGAGGGAGGAAAGATAGTATACAGTTTCCTTCCTCCAGGGCTGTGGAGGCTGCAGATGTGATGGGGGTGAGGGATAAGATGGAGGGGAAGATGATTTCATTGTCTAAATTCCTCAGATCATGGCTTCTCCACCCCAACCTGATCTTAAGGTGGCATGGTCCTTAAGGCTGGTGACATTGAAAACTAAAGTGACCCATAAAAAAGACACTAAGAGATGCAAACCACGGTTGGCGCTGCTTACCCCTAAGAAGCCATCACTGATGAGTTGCCTGTTTGTCTTCACTCAGGGAGGGGGCAATACAATTAAGGAAGTGGATGAGTGGGATATGGATATGTAAGGACAGTCAGTTCTGAATCGCAAGGTGGAACAGGAGGGACCAGGAAAGGTTTACAAAAGCTGAAAACCTGGTTCTTCTCCATCTGAAATCTTTCTCCCTTCAGTTCTTCTGCACACTGCATTTTGTATATGTTTTGGTTTACTATTCTAGGAGGGAGGCCAATCTCAGGCCCTACGGGACTGGCACAGAAATGCTAAGGCAGTAAATCCCAAACTATGGACCACAGAGCACTTGGTCTGTGGTGAGCTAGCTTTTTCCATGGTTCTAATACTCCTCAATGTTTCCACCTGCTAAATCAGATTAAAATAAGTTAAAAATACATGAACTACTTTCCTAATATTACTTTTCCATGCAAGCAATTGCTGTGATTTCCACAGGAGTGTTCCACAGCTGTGAATCAGAGGATTGGATCAAGACAACTGCAAATGGGAGAGAAGGTCTGGCTTGTACAGTTGTGAACAGTACCGGGTTTACGGCGCCATGGCGCTGGGCCCAGAGTTAGAAGGGGCCCCGGCCAGCCCGATCCCCCAGCTGGCTGAACTGGCCAGGAAAGCTGCCCCCGCCCCGCCTCTTCCCACCCCTGTTCCACCCCCACTCTGCCCCTTACCCCCAAACATCCTCCCTTGAGCTACGCATCCTGGGGGACTGCAGCAGGAGTCGGGCCCGCCCTGCACTCAGTAGGTGGTGGGAAGTGGAGCGACCTGGCCCCAGCCCGCTCCGCTGGCTCCCAGCCACACTGCCGGTGAGTGCTGGGGGGCAGTTCCCCCCTCCCCCCCCAGTCCAGGAGCCAGGGGAGCAGAGAGGAGCGGGCTGGGTCTGGATCACTCTACTTCCCGCTGCCCCATGAGCGTGGGGTCGGGCCCACCCTGCAATCACTGAGCGGCAGGAAGTGGAGCAACCCAGCCCCAACCTGCCCCACTCCGCCAGCTTGTGCTGGCAGTTTCCCCCCTGCCCCCCAAGCCTGGGGAGGAGATGGAGCGGTGGGGAAGGGGAAGGGGAAGGGGCATGGGCTGGGAAAGAGAAGGGGATGGGGGAATTGGAGGCAGGGGGGAAGCTGAAGCCTAGCATGCAGCATCACATTGGCAGAAGCTGGGCCTTCCTGTTAAGCAGGCCTATCAAACCCTCACCCTGACAAGCCCCCCCCCCCCTGCATCTGTACCACCCCAATGAGCCCCCCCGACACCCTCCCCATTGATCCCCAACCACCTGTATCTTCACCCAAATGAACCCCACCTCCTCTGCACCTAGACCCCCCCTCGCTGAGCCCCAAACACCTTCACCTGGGGGAAGTGGGGGCTGTGTGATCAGGAATGGGTGGGAAGATGAGGGCTGAGTGATGGTGAATGGGAGAGCACATGAGTCCACCTGATGATGAATAGGAGATGCTCCACACAATCACAGGTGGGTGGGGGCATAGTCACATAGACAAGCTCTGTATTAATATGTGGCATATGGGCTCTACTTTAACAGAAAGGTGAGGGCTTCCTGAACCAATGGTATAATCACTGATAACAGTGTTGCCCACTCCTAGGAGTTCATCAGGAGTAACATGATTTTGGCCACTGCTGCAGCCAGTCTCAAGATGAATCCAGAGGTGCCTGCCATCATGGGAGAACTTCAGCCCTGCCTGGGAGGGCGGGGTCAGAAGTCCCCTCTGATTGGCTGCTTTCCCCACTGCCCTGCCTCCTGGAGAAGAGCAGCCAATCAGGGCTGCTGCGGGAGGCAGGCAATGTTCTCACCCCTCCCCTCAGGAGGGAGAGGAGTTTTGAGGAGCAGAGGCACCGATCTCACAGGATTGGGGAAGAGGGAGCAGAAAGAGCCCAGCAACTCAGGGGGGGTCCACTTTCCCCTTCCCTTCTCCATCCCTGCAAGGCCAAGCCTGGAAGGGAGAGAGGGGTAGTGAAGAATCCGTGGAGTTGGAGGCCTGGGAGCTGGAGCTGCCCCCCCCCCCCCCCCGGCAAAGGCCCACTTAGTTATGTTACATGTTCACATCTACAGACAAGTCACATAAGAAGCAACATGGGACTTGCCAGCTATGACTATAGCGCCAGGATGGCCAAACTTACTGACCCTCTGAGCCACATATGATAATCTTCAGAAGTTCGAGAGCCGGGCTCAGTTGCCAGGGCTCAGGACTTCAGCCCACTCCTGCTGAAGCCCCAAGCCCCGGCAAGTGCCTCCCGCGGGGCTGAAGCCCTGAGACCCCCTCCCTGCAGGGCAGAAGCTCTTAGCGCCACCACCCTGCCACAGGGCAGAAGCCCTGAGCTCCCCCCACCCCAGTCTGGTAGGTGGAGAATAGAGTGGGGACGTAGGGGGCTCTGCGAGCCGCACTTTAGCTATAAAAGAGCCACATGCAGCTCGTAGTTTGGCCACCCCTGCTCTAGGGTCTGTATTGCCAGAAGGCAGCAAATACCCTGGTGAAGTGGAAAATCCTCCCCAAAAGGAGATTGCAGCAGTGTAAGGCAGCCAAAACCTCCTTCGCACTGTGGAACATGCAGCCCACAAACAAGATCCCCAAAGGAGGATTGCACCGCATGGGTCAGGCAGCTGAGGGCTTTTACAGTGAAGGGATTAAAGCTGCCCTCCACTCTCCCTGACACTATCCCTATAGGGGAGCATCAGCTGCCCCCCCCCCTCCAGCCCACTGGCAGTGCCATTTGCATCTCGCTGCACCAATGGCCCTCCTATCCTGTCCCAACAGAACTCAGAATTCACTGCAAAAGACACCACCTGTGTGGAACAGCAAACCAAACTAGACACCGGCAATCCTCCTAGGGGTAGTTTTTTTGAAGTCCTCAAGTACATAACTCACTCATAAAAGCCAATGGACAGAACCCCCTTCTTATGACAGCATGGCAACAAGGGCCATCCCCTGAGAACACACCTCTCAGGGAGGTAGTTACCACCTCGCCTTTAACTAAGGAGCCAGACCTGGCCTCTGCATTAATTAGCCACCCCTGGGATTAAGGCAGAAAACCACTGTGCTGCTTTTCACAGGGGAACAAGGCCTGGTATAGGTCCCATGGAGGATAAAGAGAGAGAAAGTGAAAAAGAATGAATCTCATTAAATGGTGTGAGGTACTTTTCTCATTCTGGTGTCAAGTTCGAGGTGAAATTACACTTGGAGGGAGGGGGACAGTGAAGCCCCCCTGGGACGTCCACAGTCCCTTGCACAAACTTAATTTCAGGCTCTGCTGAAGTTCTGCATTTTATAGATAGATAGACACACACACACACACACACAGAGGCGTTTAATTTCTCAGGCAGCTGCATGAAAATGAGAAAGACAGACCGTTGGCTGTGAAGATAGCCCTGCGCCTGGTGCTTAAATAGCCACTCTAGCATTGTTTCTCTCCTCCTTCCCCCCATGCCACTGCAGCTGAGCTCAGGCGTTTTTAAAATGCCTGCCATCTCCCTAGCACACTTCAGTGGAGCCAGTTAATTCTTTTTTTAAGCAGTCAAGTTAACTTTTCTTTCCAGACATCGCAGGTTTCTAAAGCAGCATTCACAGTGGGAAATGGTGACCGGCTCAGCGGTTTGGCTTGGGGTGGAGCCAGGAAGTTCTGACCCAGCTGCAGATCCCAAATCCAAACTTCCTCACTATTTGGGGGATGTGTGGAGAGGGATTCTGGTTCAGTCATTCAAGAGAAAATGGCTGGGAAACAATGGATCTTGCTTCTGGTTTAATGGGAGCTTGGGGCAAAGGGTCCAGGTGACTCAAACATCCTGACAGTACAGTGTTACCCTTTTTGACCCAAGCAGTTAGACAGTTTTTGTGGTCCTGTGGGGTACAGTTAGGAGCAGAAATGGATGATGAGTCAGATATTTCTTTGATGTTTATTTACAAAGAATGTACAAAAGCCTGTTTTGGTTGGGTTTTTTTGTTTGTTTTTAAACACAGGGACTCAAATAACAGGAGACAGTTTCTTAGCTCAGAGTTCCAAGCCCCTTTCCAGCTAGCGCTTAGCCCAAAAGAGCGCTTTCAACCTTTTTTCAGGGTCATGTTACCAGTGCTCCTATGACTGTATCCTTAGCTTTATGCTGCTTCTTTCTCAGCTTCTCGCTGGTGTTTCTCACTGCTGTTCTCACACATAGGCCTGGTCTACACTATGAGTTTAGGTCGAATTTAGCAGTGTTAAATCAAATTAATCCTGCACCCGTCCACACAACGAAGCCATTTACTTCGACATAAAGGGTTCTTAAAATCGATTTCTGTACTCCTCCCCGACGAGGGGAGTAGAGCCAAAATTGACATTGCCATTTCAAATTAGGGTTAGTGTGGACACAATTCAACGGTATTGGCCTCCGGGAGCTATCCCACAGTGCACCATTGTGACTGCTCTGGACAGCAATCTGAACTCGGATGCCCTGGCCAGGTAGACAGGAAAAGCCCCACGAACTTTTGAATTTCATTTCCTGTTTGCCCAGCGTGGAGAGCACAGGTGACCACGCAGAGCTCATCAGCACAGGTAACCATGCAGTCCGAGAATCAAAAAAGAGCACCAGCATGGACCGTATGGGAGGTACTGGATCTGATCGCTATATGGGAAGAGGATTCTGTGCTAGCAGAACTACGTTCCAAAAGACGAAATGCCAAAACATTTGAAAAAATCTCCAAGGGCATGATGGAGAGAGGCCACAATAGGGACTCACATCAGTGCCACGTGAAAGTTAAGGAGCTCAGACAAGCCTATCAAAAAACAAAGGAGGCAAACGGTTGCTCCGGGTCAGAGCCACAGACATGCCGCTTCTACGCTGAGCTGCATGCAATTCTAGGGGGGGGCCGCCACCACTACCCCACCTCTAACCGTGGATTCCGAGGAAGGGGTACTCTCAGCCATGCCTGAGGAGTCTGCGGACGGGGAAGATGATGATGAGGAGGAGGACGTCGAGCTTGCGGAGAGCACACAGCACTCCGTTCTCCCCAACAGTCAGGATCTTTTTCTCAGCTTGACTGAAGTACCCTCCCAACCCTCCCAAGGCATTATCCCAGACAATGAGGCCATGGTAGGAACCTCTGGTGAGTGTACTTTTGTAAATATAAAACATGGTTTAAAAGCAAGCGTTTTTTAATGATTAATTTGCCCTGAGGACTTGGGATGCATTCGCGGCCAGTACAGCTACTGGAAAAGTCTGTTAACGTGTCTGGGGATGGAGCGGAAATCCTCCAGGGACATCTCCATGAAGCTCTCCTGGAGGTACTCCAAAAGCCTTTGCAGAAGGTTTCTGGGCAGTGCAGCCTTATTCCGTCCTCCATGGTAGGACACTTGACCACGCCATGCTAGTAGCAAGTAATCTGGTATCATTGCATGACAAAGCCTGGCAGCATATGGTCCCGGTGTTTGCTGGCATTCAAGCAACATCCGTTCTTTATCTCGCTGTGTTATCCTCAGGAGAGTGATATCGTTCATGGTAACTTAGTTGAAATACAGGAATTTAATTAAGTGGACAAAGGTGGCCGTTCCTACTGGCCTGTTTGCCTGTGGCTGAAAAGAAATCCTTCCCTGCAGTTAGCCAAGCAGGGGGTGGAGGTGGAATCATTGGCGCTGAGCTTTTCGTGTTTGGCTGGCAGGGATCTTCCCTGATATCAGCCACGCGGTTGTGGGGAGGGGTAAAGCGATCATCCCAAAGAATTGGATGTGGGGGAGGGGGTTAGTTTGCTTTCTGCAGGGATCTTCTCTTATACCAGCCACGCGGTGGGGGAGGGGTCAAGCAATCATCCCAGAGAATTGGATGGTGGGGGGTTAGTTTGGTTTCTGCAGGGATCTTCCCTGATACCAGCAATGTGGTGGGGGGAGGGGTAAAGCGATCATCCCAGAGAATTGGGCAGCACACAATGGGGTTTGCTTGGTATGGGAAAGGAGGGTGCTGCTTTTATGAAGTTTGCAGAAGCCGAAAGACAATGGCTTACCATGGCCGCATGCAAGCCGAATTCTGTTGCCCAGCCCTGCGTCTGTGATCTCTAACACCAAAGCCGCAGGCACTCAATATAAGATGCAAAATGTGACTTTGTACCGAAATCACATGTGCTATGTAATGTGAATAGTGTTGTTCACCGTGAAAGAATTTAAGCATTGTTCTGTAAAATGTATCTTTTTAAATACTTCTCTCTCTTTTTTCCCTCCCTCCCGCAGCTGCAAATTTTTCAAGCCTCCCACTTCTGTCCCGAATGCTATCTCAGATAAGGCGGCAAAAAAAACGCACGCAAGACGACATGTTTTCTGAAATCATGCAATCGACCCGCAATGAAAGAGCTCATCTGAATGAGTGGAAGGACACGGTATCAAAGTACAGGAAAGATGCCAGTGAACGTGAGGCCATGAGGGACACCCGAGATGAGAGATGGCAAACTGCAACGCTGGGGCTGCTGCGTGATCAAACGGACATGCTCCGGCGTCTGGTGGAGCTTCAGGAACGGCAGCAGGATCAGAGTGCCACTGCAGCCCCTGTATAACCGCCCTCCCCCCTCACCATGTTCCATAGCCTCCTCACCCAGACGTGTAAGAACGCAGGGGGGGAAGGCTCCGTGCACCTGCCCACTCCACCCCAGTGGACAGCCCAAGCCAAAGGCTGTCATTATTTTGAACTTTCGAAGTGGCCTTTTCCTTCCCTCCTATCCGCCTCCCAAACCCCACCCGGGCTACCTTGTCAGTTCTCTCCCTATGTTTATAATCAATTAATAAAGAATGCATGATTTTTAAATGATAGTGACTTTATTTCCTTTGAAAGCAAGCTGTGATCGAATGGGGGAGTGTGGTTTGCTTACAGGGAATGAGCCAATCAAGGGGGTGGGTTTTCATCAAGGAGAAAAAAACAGAACTTTCACACCGTGGCCTGGCCAGTCATGAAACTGGTTTTCAAAGCTTCTCTGATGCGCAGCGCTTCCTGGTGTGCTCTTCTAATCGTCCTGGTGTCTGGCTGCGCATAATCAGCGGCCAGGCGATTTGCCTCAGCCTCCCACCTCGCCATAAAGGTCTCCCCCTTACTCTCACAGAGATTGTGGAGCACACAGCAAGCAGCAATAGCAATGGGAATATTGGTTTGGCTGAGGTCTGAGCGAGTCAGCGACCCTTTAAACGTCCAAATGCACATTCTGCCATCATTCTGCACTTGCTCAGCCTGTAGTTGAACAGCTCCTGACTACTGTCCAGGCTGCCTGCGTATGGCTTCATGAGCCATGGCATTAAGGGGTAGGCTGGATAACTATAGGCATTTCAACATCCCCAACAGTTATTTTCTGGTCTGGCCCTTGCTGCAGCCGTTTAAACAGATTACTGTTCCTGAAGACGCGAGCGTCATGAACCCTTCCCGGCCATCCCACACTGATGTTGGTGAAACGTCCCTTGTGATCCACCAGTGCTTGCAGCACCATTGAAAAGTACCCTTTGCGGTTTATGTACTGGCTGCCCTGGTGCTCTGGTGCCAAGACAGGGATATGGGTTCCATCTATCGCCCCACCACAGTTAGGGAATCCCATTGCAGCAAAGCCATCCACTATGACCTGCACATTTCCCAGAGTCACTACCCTTGATATCAGCAGCTCTTTGATTGCATTGGCTACTTGGATCACAGCAGCCCCCACAGTAGATTTGCCCACTCCAAATTGATTCCCGACTAACCGGTAGCTGTCTGGCATTGCAAGCTTCCACAGGGCTATTGCCACTCGCTTCTCAACTATGAGGGTTGCTCTCATCTTGGTATTCTGGTGCTTCAGGGCAGGGGAAAGCAAGTCACAAAGTTCCATGAAAGTGCCCTTACGCATGCGAAAGTTTCGCAACCACTGGGAATCGTCCCACACCTGCAACACTATGTGGTCCCATCAGTCTGTGCTTGTTTCCCAGGCCCAGAATCGGCATTCCACGGCTATAACCTGCCCCATTAACAGCATGATCTCCAAAGTGCAGGGGCCCGCGGTTTGATAGAATCCTGGGTCCATGTTCTCATCACTCTCGTCGCCGCGCTGCCGTAGCTGACTCCTCCTCGCCTAGTTTTGCAGGTTCTGGTTCAGCATAAACTGCACGATAACTCGCAAGGTGTTTACAATGTTCATGACTGCTGTCTTGAGCTGAGCGGGCTCCATGCTTGCTGTGGTATGGCGTCTGCACTGTTCACCCAGGAAAAAAGGCGCGAAACGACTGTCTGCCATTGCTTTCCCGGAGGGAAGGGCTGGATGTACCCAGAACCACCCGCGACAATGTTTTTGGCCCCATCAGGCATTGGGATCTCAACCCAGAATTCCAATGGGTGGAGAAGACTGTGGGAACTATGGGATAGCTATGGGATAGCTACCCACAGTGCAATGCTCCGGAAGTCAACGCTAGCCTCTGTACATGGATGCACACCGCCAAATTAATGTGCTTAGTGTGGCCGCATACACTCGACTTTATACAATCGGTTGCCAAAAATCGAATTCTGTAAATTTGGAGTAATCCCGTAGTGTAGACATACCCATACACTCACAAGCTCCATCAGTCAATGCCCCAGACCCTGCATTTGCTCTGTCAGTCCCCAGGGAAACCACTTGGTCCACGTGTTCAGCTTCTACTCATAAGGTCAGGTTTGAGTGGTGTTCCCATTGTTTCAGCTACGTGCTGCCATAAAGGAGTCAGTTGCTTATCCTAAATGAGAGGCAGCTGTTACACCTGAATTGCAGGAAGCTGTTAGAGCAGGGGTGGGCAAACTTTTTGGCCTGAGGGCCACACTGGGGTTGCAAAACTGTATGGAGGGCAGCAGTCCCCAATAACCTGGTCCCTGCCCCCTATCCGCCCCCCCCACTTCCCCCCCCCCCCAGAACACCTGACCCATCCAACCCCCCCTGCTCCTTGTCCCCTAACCGCCCCGTCCCAGGACACCCCACTTCTAACTGCCGCCGGGACTCCACCCCCTATCCAACCCCCCGCTCCCAGTCCCCTGACTGCCCCCCTGACCCTTATCCACATCCCCACCCCCTGACAAGCCCCCCGGGACCCACGCCTATCCAACCCCCCCAGTTCCCTGTCCCCTATCCACACACCCCACCCTCTGACAGGCCCCCCAGGACTGCCATGCTTATCCAACCCTCCCCCTGAACCTCCACCCTTTTCCAACCCCCCCGGCCCCAGCCCCCTTACCATGCCACTCACAGCAGCATGTCTGGCTGATGTGCAGCCCTGCAGGAGCGCGTAACCCCGCCGCCCAGAGCGCTGCTCGTGCGGCAGCATGGCTACGGGGGAGGGGGAACAGCGGGGCAGGGGCTGAAGGCTAGCCTCCCTGGCCGGGAGCTCAGGGGCCGGGCAGGATGGTCCCGTGGGCCGTAGTTTGCCCACCTCTGTGTTAGAGCTTCAACAAGCTCTAACACAACCGATAATAATATGCATAGGAGTGTAAGCAGGGTCTGAATGAGCTCTCCCCTGACATCTAGTGATGAGCTGGGGGAAAAGACTTCAGGAACAGACCATATTTGCATAAACCCACCTACTCTGCCTCAGTATTCAGCAGAGGGAGCTGCTCTGCCAAAGTGATCAATTTTGGATGGTGTTGGATTACAAATCATTTTAGTGTTGTCATCCTGATTATATGAGCGAAGGACAGCAGAACAGTCCTTAGCCTAATCTGAACCTCCCTTGCTACACAGGGTGTAGGGATGCCAAATCCCAGTGAAAGGGGAAGGGGAGAGAGAGGTGTTCCTACTTGGTGGTGTGGGTTTTGCCTAAGGAGTCCTAGGCAGAACTTGACCCTTCTCTTTCCACCATGTAGCCTCATTAGGCTCAACTGAGCATCATCCTTTCGTTCAGTGATCACTAGAGCTGAAATCACTGATAGCCAGCTGCTGAGCCTTAGATCTGCTGTGGGACTGTGCTGCAGTGTAAGAGACGGCACCATCTGCACTAACCGTTAGGTTCCTCACTACTCTCTCACATCACGGAGAGCTGGTAGCGCTTGAGAACAGATCAAGGGTGATTAGGGTGACCAGACAGCACATGTGAAAAATCGGGACGGGGTGGGGGGTAATAGGAGCCTATATAAGAAAAAGACCCCAAAATCGGGACTGTCGGTATAAAATCGGGACATCTGGTCACCCTAAGGGTGATTATCACTGCAACTGCTGAGTGTGTGATGGCCATTTTAGGCTGGCTGAGCCTGAGCCTTGTAGGCCTGCCCAAAACTAAAGGCCCTCCCCATCAATTGAGGGGCAGGAACCACTGACCCAGGCCTCACTTGAATATGGGGGATAACAAATGAAAGAAACAGGAGCAGGAGTGAGGTCAGAGGTAAGGAATCGGGGATCCAATCCGGGATATCGAGCAGAGAACCCCCAACATTGCCCACTGCTCCTCAAAGGCATCCAGGGAGTCAGTGGACACTGCCCAGAGGAACTTTGCCTGGACATATAACTGGACAAGGGAGCAGAAATAGGCCCCACAGTCGCAGAGCACCAACCCCCAATCCAGCTTCCTCCTCCCATTGTGATGAATGGCCATCTTGGCCAATGCCAGGAGGAGGTTGACGAGGAAGTCTTGCAAGTTGGTGGGGCCATGGATGGAATGTGAGTGGATCAGGAGGTGCAGGGAGAGGTCCAGCCAGACCCTCAATAAGAGATTCTGGAGGAGCCAAAAGAGGGGCTGCAACCTGATACGCCCTACTTATATGTGCACCAGATTCTCCCATGCATCTCAAAAGGGACTGGTGTAAGAGGAATTCATGAACCACAGCAGGTACATGTCTATGCTCACAGGTCCATGAAGGAGCCACCAGCTAATATCCCCAGCAGGCCGTGGGACCAGCGTGGATTACAGACTGGTCCAACAAGGTTCCTTCCAAGGGGTTGTGTGGAGGAAAGAGAGGGCATGGCCAGAATGTTCCTTTGCCCTAGCTATTCCACAGTGACCCAACAGCATAAGGACCTTTGCAGCTAAAACATAAGTTTGGACAGTTCTCAAGTCTGCTCTAATCTGCCCCCCAGGTCCTGATCCAGTTGGCGCCTGCAGTCCTGGGACAGAGGAGGCATAGGCCACCAGGCATAGTTTATGTGCTGGGTTCAGGACTGATGCAGAGAGGAATTCCTTTCAGAGTCCACAACAGAGAGAATCGGGCAGTTGGAATTATAATTATCTGGGGTTTCAAGAGAACAGTGAATGTCTTTTTGTTTTACTGACCACAAAACAAGATGTAATACAGGAAAGTGAGAGTTATTAGCAGAGGGAGTGGAATTCACAGGCAGGAAAAATCCAGTTCTGCTTGTTTCGGCCTCCTTCAGGATTCCCTGCAGAAGGTGTCGTTTCCTACAGATCCTCAGCTTTCATTGAAAGTAAATTTGTAGCTCTTGTTGTAAAGAAACTCTTCACCCTGTAATCACAGCAGTGTTACTGTTATATATCATATCATAAGATATTATTGCCCAGATCAGAGGGATCAAGTAACATGGCATGTGTGATACTGTATTTGAAAGAGGTGTCTACATTCAACTTGCCCTTTGGTGTCAAGCAAGAGTAACTCCACTTGCTGCGCTGGTATAAAACTGGCAAGAGATGGAAATGAGGCCTTGGACGTATAAAACTAGGTAAATACATGCCTGCACTCCTCAATGAAAATGTCACCAGGTTGTGGTGATAATCTGATACACTGGAATTCCTCTTGATATGGGTGGATCAGTATTATTATTCCCCATTTACAGATGGGAACACTGATGCCACAGACAATGAAGGTGATTTGGCTCAGGGGCACACACGGTGAGTCAGCAGCAGAATCAAAAAGAGAACTCAGTAGTCCTGAGTCCAATGTGAATGTACATTATCCTAGACCACATTATATCTCTAATTAAGGCACTTACCCTTGCTGTAGAATTGTGCTCCGGGCCCTAAGCTTTCATTTAAAAACAATTATGCTTGTAGCCATTATGATTGTGGAGAAAAACCTTGAAAGCATGATCTGAATTAAAAAAACAGGGATGTCTGCATGAACTTGCAATCAGTCTGAAACAAGAGTTCTGATAGAAGTGAACTTTCCTGTTCACCTCAGCCTAAAGATGATAGTTTTTAATGTCGATATTGTTAACTGTTTCACTGCTCATCATTGTAGAACAATTTTCTGGCAAAACCTTATCCTCCTTCAAATCCCCTCCTTAAGACTCACCTCTGCTGTGATCTAGATGATGACATAAATCTTTGCTGATAAAGTTTGCAGATGACACCAAGTTTGGGGTGACAGTAAATAATGAGGGGACAGGAGACTGTTAGAGGGATCTGAATTGCCTGGTTAAATGGTCGCAATCCAACAAAATGCCTTTTAATACTTGAAAATGCAAGGTAATACCTCTGGGAGCCAAAAACACAGATTATACCTACAGGATGGGAGCCTCTGTGGTGGAAAGCAGAGACTCAGATTAGGATTTAGGGGTCATTGCAGAGCCATCAGTGCAATACTGAGGCAAAAAGTGCTAATGCGATCAATCCTTGGGTATGTGAAAAGGGGAATATCAAGTAGAAGTAGTGATCTTGCCTCTGTACATGGCATGGGTAAGACTGCTACTAGAATACTTTGTCCAGTTCTGGTGTCTGCACTTCAAGAAGAAGGTGGAAATACTGCAGAGCGTTCAAGGAAGGGACACAAGAATGATCCAGGGCCTGAAAAACATGCCTTATGAAGTGAGGCTTAAGGTGCTCAACTTATTTAGCTTATCAAAGAGAAGGTTGGGAGGTGTCTTGATTACTGTGTATAGACCCTTACACGTGAAGAAGATATCTGAGAGTGTGGGCTTTTCAACCCTTCTGACAAAAGCATAACAAGATCCAATGGCTGGAAGTAGAAGTTAGGTACATTCAACCTTGAAATAAGATGCAATATCCTAGTTGTGAAGGTAATTAAACAGTGGAACATTTTAGCAAGGGAGGTGGTGAACTCACCATTGCCTGGGGAGTCTTTGAGACAAGATTAGATCGCTTTTTAAAAGGCTTTTAAAGCTGGCTTTCTCCAGCTTCTGGGAGAAATTCTGCAGCCTGTTGGGGTGCTGAGTTTGGGCTGGATGGTCGTAGTGGTCCCTTCTGGCCTTGGAATCTTTGGACTATGAATTCCTCTGTTCACCCTCTTTCTTCATTGGCCTTGGGGAATACAGGACTATCCATAGGCACCGACTTGCTCTTTTCTCGGGGGATGCTCAAGCCCCCTCCACCTCCCGCTGCCCCAGGCCCTGCTGCCACCCCGCCTCTTCCCGCCCTGTTCCGCCCCCACCTCTCATCCTCACCCACACCCCCAGCGCCACTGAACAGCTGAACACGGTGGGTGGGAGGTACAGGGAGGGATGGGGAGGAGCTGATCGGTGGGGTCGCCAGCAGGCAGGAGGGCTGGGCGGGAGGGAGATGTGCTGATCCTCAGGGCTGCCGATGGGTGCTGAGCACCCACTATTTTTTCCCTGTGGGTGTTTCAGCCCTGGAGCACCCCTGGAGTCAGCACCTATGGGACTACCTGCACTGTCTTTACCATGCTCATAACACTTGCAGCTCTGAATTAAGATTCTAGATATAATCATATCTTATGGTTCAGCTGGGCACCTTCAGGGGCTTGGAAGGATTTTTTTGCCCACAGTGCATAACAGGCTATAAGTATTCTGGGGTTTGGGAGAAAGGAGTTTTGCTGTCCTCTGAGGCATCAGAGGTTGGCCACAGCTGGTGGCAGGACACCTGGATGGGGTGGGCTGGTGCTCTGAGATGGTACAGAGAATGCTTTTTCTTAGCTGCCTTGCTGATCTGTTTTGCTTAAATGCTCAGAGTCAAACTGATCACCAGAGCTGGAGATGTGAAGTAATGTCCCCACCAACACCCCCTGCCAGAATGACAGACACTGGCGCCGTAGCGCTGCAGCGCAATACTTGCTATTCCTTTCGGAGAGGTGGAGTATGTGCAGCGCTGCAACCACGGAGATACAGCACTGCAAATGCCTTGCCAGTGTGGACGGGGAGTGAGTTACAGCGCTGGGGGAGCCTTTACAGCGCTGTAACTTGCAAGTGTAGCCAAGGCCTAAGTTGTTCACCTGACCACAGGAAAAGGTGGAGCAGACTTATTTATTTTCAAAGAACAACAGTATTGTATTTGATTACAGTGGACTACTTTGCAAGATACAACATTCCAGACACTGTATTCACTGATAACAGACCCCAGTTTGCCTCAGAAGAATTCCCAGAATTTGCATGCAAATGGAGTTTGACCATCATACCACCTCCCCAGCAGACCCACAGAGTAAGGGTAAGGTAGAATCAGCTGTGAAAACAGCTAAGAGGCTATTTCTTCTGGTTCAGTCCCCTTGTTAACATTTTTGGCACATAGGAATACCCCATCACAGGGGTTCCAAAACAATCCAGCACAGGTATTAATGGGGTGAAGGACCAAAACATGTTATCAGTAAGGGCAGACCTGTTGCAGCCTGAAGGATGGAAAAACTGCTGAGAAGAACTGGCCAACAATCAGAGAAAGCAGGTTCTGGAGTACAAAAGGTTAGCCAAGGACCTACCGACCCTGGAGACAGGCAGTCCTGTGAGGATCCAGCCATTGAGAAAAATACCAGAAAGAGTAGATGAAGGGAGTTGTGAGAGGTGCAGTGGTAAGGTTACCATATCTGAACTTTCAAAAAAGAGGACACTCCATTGGGGGGGTAGCCCCACCCCCTAGCCACTCCCTCCCACTTCCCACCCCCTGAAAGCTCCCCCAGAGCCCCTGACCCAGCTAACTCCCCCTGCTCCCTGTCCCTGACTGTCCCAACCCCTCTCCACACCCCTGCCCCCCTGACAGGCCCCCAGAACCCCAGACCCATCCAACCCCCACCTCCGATCCCTGTCTCCTGACTGCCTCCCTTCTCCAACTCCCCAGCCCCCTTACCGTGCCGCTCGGCTTAGAGCAGGTGTCTGGCTCCGTGCCGCAAGGACTGCCCTGTCCTGCCAGAGCGCTGCCAAGCGGCGTGCTGAGGCTGTGGAGGAGGGGGGAAGCGGGGCAGGGGCTCTGGCCTCCACTGCCAGCCCCGCTGCCGTGTTCCCTCACAGGCACACAGCCCCGCCCCCGAGCGCTGCCGGGCGGCGTACTAAGGCTGCAGGGGAAGGGGCTTTGGCTGCCGAGGCCCCAGTGCGAGCAGTGCTTGCCCGCCCTGTCAGCCGCTTTTCAGTCGATAAATAGCCAACCGGGGGGAAATCCCAGACATTTTTAGATTTTTAGAAATCCCCCCCGGACGGCTATTTAAAGAGCGAAAAGCCAGACATGTCCGGGGAAACCTGGACGTATGGTAGCCCTATGCAGTGGTACCCAGGTGTAGAAGGGTTCGGTTGGGGATCGCCCCTCTCTGGGGCGGCTGGGAGCCAGGCCGCCTCACTACTTAGGTCTGGTGTGTCGGGGAATTAGCCTGGTGGGGCAGGAAACAGTCAAGGGCTCAGGCCCTCAGGCAGGGGCTGAACAAATAGTTCAATAGCAAAACCCAGGCTCCTGGTTCTGAAAGCCTGGGGTGAGGGAGAGACTGCCACCCGTGAGTGGGGTGGCAAGAGGGACGCAGGCCCGCCCACTCCACTGCATCCCAGCCCGGGGCCCTAACAACAGCAGGCAGCCTGCTGCTGTGTCAGTGGGGATCCTGGCCGCAACACATTGACATCGGCTCTGGGTGTACCGCAGCCAGACTAGGGTCGGCTGCCTCCGGGCTACTTCCTACCTCCCTCTCTAGTAGTACCTGCGTCTGGTCGGTGTCCTCCACGGAATCGAGCACCATGGGCTCCTCAGGGTACTCAGAGAGTGGTAGGCTTGGCAGCTCCTCTGGGTCGCTTCTCTCCGGTAGGCTTAACGGCTTCTCCAGGGTCTTGACTGGTATGGCCAGTCCTCAGGTCGGTCACAGGCTGCAGGAGTCTCCCCAGCGGGAGCTAGGCCCCCAACGTCTGGCTTCTCCGGCGGCCAGGCAGCTTCTGAGCCCTGGGGTGGGGCTTTTATACTTCCAGTCCTGCGCTTTGACCTTTGGGGGGCAGGCGCAGGCTCCAGTGGCTCCACTCACTTTGGCATCTGGAGGGGCTCGTCCCTCTCTGGGGCGGCTGGGAGCCAGGCTGCCTCACTACATTCAAGGCTGGCTCCCGTTCATCGGGGCCAGACCCTTCCATGCCTCCCAAGCGGGACAGAAAGTCTGCATTTGCGTGGTCCTTCACAGCCCTATGGCGAACCGTAAAGGCACAGGGCTGTAGCGCCAGGTACCAACGCTGTAGTCTCATATTATTATCCTTCATCCGGGCCAGCCACTGGAGTGCAGCATGATCGGTGACCAATGTGAATGGGACTCCGAGGACATAGTAATGCAAGGCATCACAAGCCCACTTTACTGCAAGGGCCTCCTTCTCCACCACCGCGTAGTTCTTTTCCCGGGGAAACAACTTCCCGCTAATGTAGACGACCGGATGTTCTTCCCCGCCCACTTCTTGGGATAGGACGGCCCCAAGTCCTATGTCCAAGGCGTCTGTCTGGAGGATGAATGGCTGGTCAAAATCGGGGCTATATAGGACCAGTTCACGGCAGAGACTTCCCTTGAGCATCTGAAAGGCCTTGTCGCACTCTTGGGTCCAAACTACTTGCCAGGGGCTGTCCTTGGTCAACAGCCCAGTCAACGGGGCCGCAATCGCCGCGAATTGGGGAATAAACCACTGATAGTAGCCAACAAGTCCCAGGAACTGGCGTACCTGGCATTTTGTGGCAGGCAGTGGGAAGGTTGCAATGGCCTGAACTTTTCCCATGAGGGGCTTCACTTGTCCGTTCCCTATGGTATACCTAGGGTGACCAGATCACCCAGGTCAAATATCAGGACATTGGGGGGGGGGGGGGGGTCAGAGGGGAAAAAAACGGAGGCAGAGCAAAAAAAAACCCCACCCCACCCCCCCATTCCTCCTCCCTCCGCAAGCGCTGGAGGGAGGCCCGGGAGATGCAGGGGAGCGTGGGGCCGGGGTGAGTGTGAGTCCGGCCTGGCCCCAAGCAGGCAGGACTCAGGCATGGTACCTGGAGAGAGAGTAGTGGGGCGGCCCGCGGGGCCAGGCGGCGGCTGTTCTTCCCACCTGGGCAGCGGGACTCGGGAGCAGCTGCTGCTGCAGCTCCCACTGCCGCAGGGGGAGGAAGCAGCCGCTGGCCAAGCACATGGTGCTCGGCGGCTGCGGCTCGGGCGCCGGCGGCTCGGGTGCCCACGAACCCCCCGAGCCTGGGCCTGCTGCAGGGACCCAGCGCGCACGCTGCGTGTGCCCAGCCCCTGGCCAGTTGTGTCTGGGCTGGCTGGCCAGTTGTGTCTGGGCTGGCTGGCCAGCTGGTGCAATCCTGCGGGTGGCCCCGGAGTGCGGACACCAGGCTCCAGCTCCCCCGTCCCGCTCAGGTCCCGCAAGGGAACAAACGGGGCTGCTGATGCCTCCGCTCTGGGGCCGCCCGCGGAATTGCACCAGCTGGGCAGCCAGCCCAGATGCGACTGGCCAGGGACTGGGCACAGCGTGCGCACTGCTGGGTCCCCGCAGCAGGCTCGGGCTTGGGGGGTTCGGGCCCGGGCGCCAGAGCCGCAGCCGCCGAGCGCCACGTACGATGGTTCGATGACTCCTAGGTCCAGCATGGCCTGTACTACTTCTTCAACGACCTACTGCACGTGATATGGCAAGGGCCTGGTCGCGCCCTGGATCACCACCCCAGGCTCTGTCTGAATAGTATGATGGACAAGGGTTGTGTATCCCGGTTGGGCTGTGAAAGTGCACGGGAACGCTTGTAGAAGACATGGGGTCTGCTTAAGTTGTTCCTCAGTCAGTGTCTCCCTGAGCTGGGGTCCTGCAGGGTCCTCTGGACATGTTACATGTGGACCCAGCTCGGGTTCTGGTGGGTAAGGGTTAATTAAGAGTTCCTCTCGCTCCCGCCAGAGTTTGAGGAGGTTGATATGGTACCCTTGAGTTTTCTTGCACCAGTCGGGCTGGTTGATCTCATATGTGACAGGCCTGACCTTTCGGACCACCTCATAAGGCCCTTGCCAATGGGCCAGAATCCTGGACTCACTTGAGGGGAGGAGGAGTAAAACCCGATCACCAGGTTGGAAGTCGCGGGTTCGTGCATCCCGGTTGTAGGTCTGGGCCTGAGCATCTTGGGCGGCCTTCAAATTCTCCTGAGTCAGGGCCCCAGCCTGAGTAAGGCACTCCTGGAGCTGGAGTACGTATTTTAAGAGGCCCTGGGTAGGTGACGGGGCTTGCTCCCATCTCTCCCTCATTAGGTCCAACAGTCCACGCGGCGGCGACCATATAACAGTTCAAAAGGGGAAAACTTTGTAGAGGACTGGGGAACCTCCTGAACTGCCAGGAGCAGAAGTGGGAGTAGCTGGTCCCATCAGCGGAGATCTTAGCGCAGGGCAGATGGGGCCTGATATACAGAATCAGTCCACAGGCCCACATCTATAACCAAGTGTGGTTCTCCCCTTTCAATCTGGAGGGTCACCCCTTAAAGGCCACAGCTCCCATCCCAGCATGCATTGCTCCATATGAGTAGAACAGGAGTGGGGGGTTTTCCGTGCATACACTGGGGAATTTTAATTCCCACCCCCGCTCGCGTTGCATGCTGGGAGCTGTAGTCCCTGAAGAGCCGCATTGCATGCTGGGCGTTGTGGTCTCGCATCGAGTTTGAGGCAGCGTGAATCGGGTGCATTTTATGCAAATTACAGGAGCGAGACGGGCGGTTTTAAACAGAGTGGGCGTGGCCATGGAAGGGGCGTGGCCAGCGCGGCAAGTGGCGGCGCTGGCGGTTTAACGGAGGCGCCTGCTGTGCTCGCAGGTAGGTGAGGGGCTTTCTGTAACGCCGCCCGCCCCCGCCGGACTCCTGGGTTCGCTCTGGCGCGAGGGGAGGCAGGAGACGGCCCTTCCCGTACCGGTCTCTGCCGCTGTCGAGGGGGGTGGTCACTGCGGCCCCTCCAATAACCCAGCGCGGGGGGGCTGCCCCAAGGCCCCGCAGGCCGCTCCGCATGGGGGGCGTATCCGCGCTGGACTCTCCTCCCCCCGCTCGCCTCTGACTGGCGCTGTCTCCTCACGCGGCTGCTGCCTGTGTGGACGCTCCGGTTCCGGCATCAGCGCGCCGCGTTCTCCTGGAGCCGGATCCGGAGTGAAACCCGGCAGTGTTATGGGGGGGAATCCGAGCGTCCACACAGAGAGCAACCCGGCGTGGGGACGAGCCCGAACTCCCCTCGCCTTAAAGGGCGGCTCGCTCCGGGTCTGTGCGGCCTGGCTGCCGCCAGCCAGCTCTCGCCGGCAACGGGGATCTCACCCCGCCTGCCGCCGTGTTTGAAATAGTTTTCTTCAGTGGCAGGGGGCGGGCTGATGAGGGGAAGGCAGAGCCAGCCTGGCCCCGGTACACCAGAGCGTGACTGTCCGTGGTAATTAGTCGGGAAACGGGCCGGCGTCCTGTGGTGGAATTACTGTAACAAGCTGTTTTTTTTCTCTAATTAGCTGCGCAGATTGAATGTTGGGGAAGAATGAAGAGCGATGCACAGAAGATCGCTAAAGTTTAGCGTTTTGGACTGCACTGAACGAAACCATGCTTGAAATATGCACTGCAGTCAAAAGACATGAATCGTTTTGCTGAGCCCTTTGAAGCGGACAAGCATGCTTACGTACACAAATGTAGCCCTGAAGTTAAAATGTGAAGTTATTCTAGAGAATTAAACTCTCAACAAAACTAGTTCCAGTGGATGGCCTAAACCATGTCCCTGTCTCGTGTTGAAAATCCTTGTTTTTTGCTCTTCCTAGCTGTCTTTCAAGCAATATTTATCCTGATTTTGTACCGAGGTGGAGCATCGAGTGTATTTCGAGGATTTTTAGATGCACCTCAGCCCTTGGATTACTCAAAAACACAGGATGTGTATACAAACCTCAGCTTGTTCACCCGGGCTCCTAATGAGGAAACTATGCCATATTGCACAGCCCAGTCACCGATATTTGGTATGTATAAACTGCTAGTGTCTGAACTAGTGCATCAGTGTAATAACACTTTTCACTTTACAAAAGTGAAATGTGTTTGTCAGTAATTTACTATAATGTCTGAAGTTTCTACTAGCATTTCCTCTCTTGGGGCTAGATTAATCTCTCCTTTTCATCCTAAATCTAGATAGCATGTGATGCAGTCAAACAGTGCAGGTGGTTTTTGTTCAGTGTATGCTTAGGCCCTGTTTATGCTAAACTTCACAGTGAGCTTATAAGCAGTTAGATCTGGCCATGTTGCAAACACTAAATACGTTTTTTGTTTGTTTTGTTTTTTGTCAACACATAACATAGTTAATACTCAGTAACTGTGGCAGCTGAGTGTTTTACATTCCTAGAGGCCTTGACTGGCCCATGTTCTTATTGCCAGTTTGTAATGCTGTTTTGCTGTTTGGATTGGACCTTTATGTACACAAGGAAATTCCGTACCTGTTTTCCAACAATGTTGTAGGTAGCACTGTAGCTGCTGCAGTACAAGCTATAGTGCAGATTGGGCTATATTTACCAGTGTTGTCTGGCTTTTCTCAGAGCTCTGCCTGATTGAACACAGGTAATTTTGCAATCAGACAGAGCTTTAAGAAGGGCTAGATGACACAGTGGTTTTAAAAAATAAACTGTGTTTAGTCTACATTAGAACTTGTTGGTAGTATTGATTCAGCTACATCACAACATGTTTCAATCTGGAAACGTTTTTACATTTCCTAACTGCTGTGTAACCAGTTCAGTCAGTCCTTCCTCCTCCAAGCTCTCTGTGGTAGGGCACCTTACAGTCTATTGCCCCCGTGCTTCAAATGCTATAATCTGTGTATGTCTTTCATGTATAATAGCTATTGCTGAGGCACTATATGATAGCTGCCCAGATATTCTGTAGGGTGACCAGACAGCAAGTGTGAAAAATCGGGACAAAGGGTGCGGGGGTAATAGCTTATAAAAGACCCAAAAAATCAGGACTGTCCCTATAAAATTGGGACATCTGGTCACCCTAATATTCTGAGATGTAGTGACACAAATGTGATCAAACAGCATGGTAAGAGGGGTACACAACCTTGCTTCACACATAATTGTGTTTGTTTAAAAAAAGCTAATGTGTGGGCACAACACAGCTGTTTAGAACAGTTGCCTGGTTTAGTTAGAAAACATGTCTTTACTAATCCGGGTGGGCATTTAGACTAGCTCTACAGGCTTTATAACCATATTTGATCATCCTTTTGTTTCTCTCTCTGTCACGGAGATTAAATGAAATAAACAGGAAGTGTGGTGGCAATGTGTGTGGCTTCTCACTTATGTTGTCTTGCTTGTATGACCCACAGCCACTTCTGTGGGCAACTCTCCTCATGGCTATTGAAATAATTGTCTGTGAGACTATTGGCACAGATGCCAGTTATTGTTTCTTGAGATGTAGACTCAGTCCAGAGCAGACAAGTGAATCCGTGAGCTCTAAAGAGGGCCTGGATGGATAGTGACCAAAAAGTCTTACTATGACCCAAGTTGTAAACTAGTGAATGGGATGCTTGCACCCCATTTCAGCAAACACTAACAAAAATCCGCCTCTTAAAAGGCTTTCTTTAAATAGGAGGCTTTACTTTATCTTTAACCTCCAAACAAACAAATGGTGAGCACTGTACAACTTGCTTTTCAGCCATCAGAGAATGTTTTATATGGAGCTGCCAAAATGAGAGCAAATTAAAGATGGAGTTTAAGTAGATTAAATACTCTAGAGTAATTAGCATTTATGGAAACCTCTAGAGGAAACTAGAATTGTGCATTTGAAACATCATTACACTGCAAAAAGCAACCTTGTGAGGAGTTGGAACACTTGCAGTGTGAGAAATAAGATTCTGCTTTAGTTTACTAACTTTCTAACCAATAACTCTTTTTTAGAGCATAAAAAGAAATTATTTTCTCTAGATACTCATGATCTATTGTGTTCAAACCTCATCCAAATGAACTCTTTTAAATGTATGTTACTGTAAAAGGCATTTACTCTTCTCCTCCTTAGAACTAAAATAGATATACAAATTATTTATTAATAAAAACCTCTCTCGAGTCCCATTGCAATTAAAAACGTCACATATGGACTAAATACCTGTCCTTCCAATTCTTATTTCATAGTCTCCATTAAATAAGACTTCAAATGTAATTCTTGAAGCTCCAAATTGGAGACTGGTAACGGGTCACTTTGGGCCTGATCCAAATCCCTCTAAGGTCAATGGAAAGACTCCCATACCCATGGGCTTTGGATTAGGCCTTCTGTGAAGTGCAGCCCTTTCTCCATTTATGTGTGTGGTAAATGTTCAGTGTCTTTATTACCATACGGAACAAGTAACTATTTCCATCTTGAAGATTGTGTAAGCAAAAGCCTATTTCTCTTTTTTGTCAAATACAAACCTACAGTTGTATGCTCAACTTGAGCCCAGTCAAACTGATTCAATCTATTTATCATTTAACTGCAAAATCCTGTGGTTTTGCACCTTGCTTGTAATATCTACTGGAAGCAATGTGGTTCAGTGCATTGCCTCTTCTAGTTCATCTTTTGCTTGTGGCAGAAGCTTGTTTCTGAAAGATTTTCAGCAAGGAATTTTTCAGCAATATCCACTTTGTCGTTGTGTGAATGATTAGATTAGCTCTGGAAAACTTGATAGGTCAAATTCCTCCCTCATGTACCTGCTGAATTAAATGGGTTTATACCAGGAGCAAACTTGGTCCAATGTCTTCGAGAATAGTCCCTCCTTCTTACTCCTATCTGGCATACCCCTCTTGGGAGCATGACCATCTGCTGGGTACTAGTGAGTGGTCCCTGCAGTCTTGTCAATCTGATACTTTTTCTATTAGGGATCATACTTTTGTTTGTATTTAAAGGGGGGAAAATAGGCAAGGGCATTTCTATGAATAGGGTTTAAGCCTTTAGCTGCAGTTGAGAGGCCTGGCCTGGACATGCTTCTGGATTGGGCCCATCCTTCATCATTAGGATTTGGTGCTTAAGCTAATACTCCTTTACTGCTTCTTATTTCTTCATCTAAACAATGTGGGCTTGTCTACATAGGGAAGTGTACTGGCAAAACTACCAGAATAATTGTACCAGTATAGTGACCTAACCCGTGATGTGCCAGTGTACAAGAGTAACCACCTTTTCAAAAGGCAAAATTGGGACACATGCAGGAGCTCTGTCTGCCTCCATGGCCCAGGCCAAGCCAGAGTCAGGCAGTAGTAAGAGCCACCCAGGGAGCCCCATCTGTTGTGGTCTCAGGCACCCCACCCTGAACAGGTGGAGGGTCAGGAGCTTCCCACAGCAGCCTGGGCTCCCTGAGTAGCTCTTACTACTGCCTGGGTCTGGCTGCTGGAGGTGGGGTGGCTCATGGCGAGGGAGGACTAAAGCCCACCTCAGTCATCCGTGTCTCTCTCTCTCTCCTCTCCTCCCCCCCCCCCACACACACACCAGGAAGAGGGTGACGCAGCCGTGGAGCGACAGCGCAGGGAATCCAGGACACATGCTGTCCTGGAGTCATTCACACTGGGACTTGAACTCTGCATTTTGGGACTGTCCCGTCCAATTCAGGACAGGTAGTCACCCTACAGTACGCTAATGTAACTGCACATGTGAACACTCTTACTCTGGATTCAGGGGGTCCACACGGGGAGTTACACCGGTATAACTATAGTGGTATAATCATACTGATATAGTTCTACCAACAAACTTCCCCATGAGGACAAGCTGTTTCCATTCAAGGTAGTGCTTACACCTAATTATTTAAGTTCTCTTTTGATAGGCTGAATCATACGGGTCTTGCTGATGCAAAACTTCTGTTGAAGTCAATGGTGTTGCACCCAATTATACCAGATTAAGCGTGTGCCAAGAGGACCGTTGTAAGGTCATCTGATCCTAAGGTGTGCACACTCGAGGTCTGAAAGGTCTCACATTTCCCTTCTTGAAATGAATTAGATTCAGCCAAAACCAGCAAAACCCTCTCCGTTTGAATGCATTGCCTAATAAGTAAAGCAGGCTGAGAACATGTTCTGCAGTGGTGTTGATGAGCTAAAGGGATGGAGTGGGGGGGGCTGTAGTTTTTATATATGCAGCTAGAAGCTTCCTGTTCTGGTTGACAATTATACGTCTCTAAACATGGTTAAAAGATTCTTTTCCATGTAATGTTATAGATGCAGAGCAACGACTCAGGAAGCTTTGGGGAAACAACACTTTATATTTTTTGATTCAGTAGAACTCTAACCTTTTTTCTCTGCAAATCATTTCATAAGTAATATGATTCAAGAGAAGCTCTCCTACCTTAACTCCTCGCTGTTTGCCTTTGTTACGTTCTGTCAGCCAGTGGTGGTCAAGGGAGCACAGGTTGGAAGCACAGTCTTTATGTAAATAGTGTCTTCTGAGAGAGAATGAACAATAGTGGCAAGGGCATCTTAATTCCCGCTACAGTACAAGAGTGCACTGTGCTCAGGGCCCCTGTCTTCCGTGGCAGCAGAGCTTGCCGTGGAATTGTGCTCCAGAATCTGAGTGTTAATTGACAAATAAAATATTGTTTATAGCACTCATGGTTGTAGAGAGAACTTTGAAAATGTCAATTGATGAAGTGCTGTCTGCACAAGTATTCAGAGAGCTGAAATAATAGCTCTGAAAGATGTGAACTGATCCATTCATTTTAACTGTGGACTCTGGAATAGAGCATTTTTCAGTACTTCTGCCCTGAAATTTGCTATTTTACTCCCTGTTGGGCACCGATGACTTTTCTGTCTACTTGCTCTGCAGAGATCTGTATGCAGCTGCCTTTTATTTTCCCCACAAGAGGGAGTTCATTGCATTATAGTGCTTGCTCCCTATACTGTTCCATGGAGCCAGGAGGCTGGGGTTAGGGAACCAGACCTGAAGCCCAGCTTGCAGCCAGGGAGTGTGGCGGTAGGGTGACCAGACAGCAAGTGTGAAAAATCGGGACAGGAGGTGGGGGGGGGGGGTAATAGGAGCCCATATAAGAAAAAGACCCTAAAAATCGGGACATCTGGTCACCCTATGTGGGGGAGCCAGAAGTCCTTAGGGATACGAGCCATAGAAGCAGCTTGAACGGAAGCTTGTTTTTTCTCCCTGTGTGTGGCAGGGAGAGAAGCAGGTTCTGAGCTAGGTTGCTTGGACAACAACATAGGAGCTGAGGAGCCACGTGGCCAGGAGAGCATGACAACTAACTTTATCCTCTTAAAATAATCATGGTTGGAAAACGCTTCCAAAACTCATCTATGACCAGTGGGGGTGGGAGAACAAAAATGGAAGAATATTGCATGGCAGTAGAATAAATTAAGATTGATTTTTAGAAAGCAGAAGTTGCTGTTGTCGAATTTACAGATTGGCGCTACTGAATTTGGTCCTGCAGTATGCAGGGCCCTGATTTATACTGAGAGAAACACCATCTCTTTTAAAAAAAAAAACAAAAAAAACAAAACTCATACCCTCTGTTGTAGTGACTCCCATAAATGCAGCTGAATCTGAATAGAAGTACATTTTGTTAGTATCTCTTAGACAAACGCCAACTGACACTGGAGCAATAGTTAGTACTTGCATATGAAAACAGTTACTTTAACTTTTTATTTTAAATATAAAAACAGTATAATAGAAATGTATAGATTAAAAACAATGGAATAAAGTGTTTTTTGTTTTTAAAGACAGAAGCTGAGAGTTCCATAGAAGCAGATAATACAATCATAGTAGTCACCTAGACATGGTAGGTATGATCTAGAGCTGTTCCCCCATAGCATAGTTCCCTGACAAACAGCCATTCTGTTTGTTGCAAGTAAGCAAACATGGGAGCAGTTGGTTAGGAAAATTCTTGGTAGCAGTCAAAAATCAGAGTTCTTCATTAGTTAGACATCTGCTTCCTTTATTATTATTATTATTATTATTATTTATTTTATTTTTAATACTTGAAAAAGGTTTGGGTTTCATCAAGAGTGGGGGGAAAAGTGGTGCAGGAGGGGGAAAAAAGCTGCCAAAATAAACTGTAGGGTAGCAAGGATCTGATTTCCTGACACTAAGAAGGTGGCAGAGCCCATGTTCATAACAGAATGGACTGAGACCTGGCTGTGAACGCTCAAAGTAGGAAGTATTCCACCTACTGCTAAATAATATCAGATTGCCCTTAGAACAGAAGAGGAACTTACCTTTGGGCGGCATGGGCTGCAGTGAGAGAAAGTGCCCCTGCTCCCTTTAAGTTCTGTTTTCTCCAAAATAGTTTCTTTGTAGTCACCACAATTCCTCCAGATCACTTTGTCCTTGATCCCTTACCTGAAATGAGGCATTGATACATAAATGGGAAACGGTAGTAAAGAAGGCAGATTTGATTGTAGAAGAGTAGTTGGAGAAACAACCATCCTGCAATGATAAATACCTTGCCTTTTATCAAGACACCCTTGTGGTCTGCTTACACAATGTACTTCACAGGAGTCTGGTTCTTTACCCACACTAGAAGAGAAGACCAAATGTCAGAAGAACAAGAGTGTGGATCAGCCCACTGAAAGGCCTCCCTTGTAGATTCGAACCCATAGTGTGACAGATGCTCCACTATACTGCTCCCTGTTGGGTATAGCTCAAGTGTTTCAAGCTTTATTCTGATGGATTCGAACAGTGATTTGGCTCAACCTCATTCACCAAATTTTCACTTTTTTCCCCCCCCCTTCCCTCGTTCTTACAGTTGGTCCATTAACCATCACCTTTAATGCATTCCCCAGTGAAAGAATGATAATAAAAAAAAATCCCTTTGTTCGGTTTGGAGGCCGCTACAGCCCTCCTCACTGCCTGGCTCGCTACAAATCAGCCATCATTGTACCACACAAGAACCAGGAGAAGCATCTGCGACACCTTCTCTATTATCTTCATCCCTTCCTGCAGCGCCAACAGCTTCACTACGGCATCTACTTGATTCACCAGGTAAATCAAAACGATGTGTGTCTGTCACTGCTGCTGAGGTTTCCAGTTAAGGAGTGGTTTGACTGTGAATGGAAAAGTGGACACACAATTCCCCCCATGAGAAATACGGAGTTTGTGAATGTACAGTGGCACATAATTTGTATGTCTAAAGCGCTTGTTGTTGTATCTAGTGCTAAGATACTGTTCCATGTTTGTTTGTTTTTGGGAGGGACAAATTTAAACTTAAAGGGTGATCTTTCCTGTGAAAGAGGACTGAATATGGCTCCTCTCAAGTTCATTGGAGCTGCTTCTGAGTCAGTCAGAAGGAGGTGCCAGAGTGGAACTGGGTATCCTTACTGTCTGCCTAGCGTGAGATCCAAACTCTGATTTGATCCTGCTCTGGGTCACACCTACATAGGCCAAACAGTTGGTGTAACTGATGAGTTCTGGTGTTGTGAAGGATCCCCAGAGGGGGGAAATTAACTAGTGGTGAAAACTGATGGCTAGTTAGGAAGGGGAGTATCTTTTTCAATTGCATGTAACCAGGATATGTGTTTTGATTTCTGGCTTCTTTCTAAAGAGGGATGAGGGCATAATCTCTGTGTGCAGGGAAGTATAGTTGAAGATCTACGTTAGTCTGTTACAGAGATTAGAATCCTTTTTCTTTATGTCCATGTGCAAAAGACTTCCAACTTCCCAAAGTTCATAGAGTTGCTAAGGCAGTAGGTCAAATTTTCAAAAGCATCTAAGAGATTTCTGAAAACATTTCCCAGCATCACTTGGTTCCAGTCTCACTCAAATTGAATTCCATGGGAGTTTTGCCATTGACTTCAGTGTGAGCAGCCTTAGATCCTTGAAGCCATTCCAGGAGTTGGTGAGTAAACTACATGTTTTCTTTTCTTTTTCAGGCTGGGGATGCTACTTTTAACCGAGCCAAGCTCCTTAATGTTGGTGTCCGGGAAGCCATGAAGGATGAGGACTGGGACTGTCTGCTCCTGCATGACGTGGATCTCATTCCTGAAAATGATTATAACCTCTACGTCTGTGATGAATACTACCCCAAACACATTGCCAGTGCCATAGACAAATTCCAGTACAGGTAAGGGTCTGCATTTGGGATGGACAGTTTTTATGATCTTATCAGCAGTTCCTTTTCATGGAACATATAGTATAGCCTAGGACTGGACACTGAAGGATGTTACCTCAGTGTATTCCCACCTGGGTGGCTGTTGCAGGAAGGGACATGTGTCAGAGTAGCTAGTCAAATGATTCCTGCTGCTCTTCCCCCATGCACCCATATTGAAACTGAAAGGTTTTTGTTCTCTTCTTCCCTAAGATGCAAGATGGAGAGCATTAAGCAGCACAAATATGACATGCTTTTTGCTCATTTGCAAACTTAACCCCATTAATTTGGGCTTGAATAGGGACTGGGAGTGGCTGGCTCACTACAAAAGCAATTTTCCCTCTCTTGGTATTGATACCTCCTCATCAATTATTGGGAGTGGACCACATCCACCCTGACTGAATTGGCCTGGTCAACACTGGTTCTCCTCTTGTAAGGTAATTCCCTTCTCTTCATGTGCCAATATATTTATGCCTGTATCTGTAATTTTCACTCCATGCATCTGAAGAAGTGGGGAATTTTACCCACGAAAGCTTATGCCCAAATAAATCTTAGTCTTTAAGGTGCCACTGGACTCCTCATTGTAAATATTACATGATAGTGCTGCTGAGTAGGGATCTGAACACTGAGCTGTCTTTGAGATGTTGATGAAATCGTAATCTACATCACTTTTTCAACAGCTATGGCTTCCCTCCTCCGCAGCGATAGAATTATCATGGATCATTTTATGACACACCAGGACAAACCCAGTCCTTTGAGGCCCCTTTTGCCTTCAGCAGCTATTGAAAGCAAACTGAAATGCATCTTCCAGTGATTGATGGCTAATTATTTTCTTTCCTTCTTCTGTGAGCAGAGTACAGTATTTCCCTCACACTGGGGGAAAAAATGCCCGAGTTACAGAACAGTTATTCTCTGAATTTTGCTGGTTAGAAGGAATCTCAGTTGAATTTACCAGTCTGATCTTCTGCACTGAAGTCTTAATATCCCATTTAGTCAGTGACAAAAACCTGTAGAAAGTGATCTTTTTAGTTCAATACACTTGCCACGTAACTATCATTAAAAACTATCATCCAGCTTCTTGTGCAATACAAGTACAATAAGCTGAGACCAACGTGCATGTGACTCATCACTAGTGTAAGACAGTTTGTCAAGTGCCTGATGCAAACTCAATTTTGACAATTTGCTCTTCTCTTCTCCAGTTTGCCATATTGGTCCTTTTTTGGAGGTGTCTCTGCTTTGACTCCAGAGCATTACATGAAGATAAATGGGTTTCCAAACACCTACTGGGGCAGTCGTGGTGAAGACGATGACATTGCTGCAAGGTACTAACGGATAGAACTGGGCCATTTAAAATAGAACTAAATAAAGGTCTAAAGTAACAACATATTGCGTGGTCTCCATTAGCCCTATAAAAGAGCTAATAGGTTCTGGACAACTTTAATTGTATATAGTGCTATGATTCAGATTCCAAGGTCAGAAGGGGCCATTATGATCATCTCGTCTGACCTCCTACTTAATACAAGCCACAGAACTTCCCCAAAATAATTCCTAGATCAGTGGTTCTCAACCAGAAATAAATCAGAGCAGGGCTGGCACTAGAGTCACTGGGGCCCAGGGAAAAAAGCCGAAGCCCGAGCCCCACTGCCTGGGTATGAAGCCAGCTTAGCTTTGCGAAGTCCCCTGTGGCATGGGGCCCTGGGGAGTTGCCCAGCTTTTTATCCCCTAATGCTAGCCCTGGCTTTTAATCTACTGGATATGCAGAACATCATTTTTTATGGCACGGGTGTGCTGTGGAGTTTTTATAGCATGTTCTGAGGGGCGGGGGTGGGCCTCAGGAAGAAAAAGGTTGAGAACACCTGTCCTAGACCATATCTTTTAGAAAAAAATCCAATCTCGATTTAAAAATTGTCAGTGATGTAGACTCCACCACAACCCTTAGTAAATTGTTCCAATGGTTAATTACTCTCACCATTAACAATTTACACTTTATTTCCAGTCCGAATTAATCCAGTGGCTGGAAGTTGAAACGAGACAGTTTTACTTTCTCTGCTAGATTGAAGAGCCTATTAAATATTTGTTCCCCATGTAGATACTTACCTACAGAGTAATAGTCACCCCTTAAAGTTAAGCTATAAATAGGTTAGGCTCAAAGAGCTCAATCTAGCACTGTAAGGCATGTTTTGTAATCCTTTAATGATTCTGGTGGCTCTTCTCTGAATCCTTTCCAATGTATCCGCATCCTTCCAGAGTTCAGTTCTGGAGACATTACATTCAGAATTGATGGTCCGGGCATGTTAGATCTAATATTGTTTAAAGTATCACTTTTTTGTACAGTAGAAGGTTAGCTTTCTTCAGATAGTTTGGGCTTCAGGAGCTAGATAATGTTGCATTGAATACCCCTATGCTGTCTCTGGGGTTCTTCCAAGAGCTGTATAAACCACTAGTGACCTGATAGTTGACTCTCACTGAAATTAATCATTCCATAGGAGAGAATACTAGGCTGACAAAGTAGAAAACCTAGGGGATTTTAAGGGAAGCTTTAGATTTCAAAATAGGAGGGGATTCAGGACATGGCATTTACCACCTGCAAGACTGTTTCAGTAAGTACACAGTATTTGGGGAGCTAGGAACCTGGATTCCTTACGTTACTATCTTTAAACTGTCAGACACGTAGTGACATACCATAGAGCCTTAAAGTACCATGTGTATCAGTGTTAGCAAAATGTGATGTTTTGTTGCTAGGAAGGTGACGTACTATGGGTGTGAATATAGAGAGTTTTTAATTACAGCTGCTGTGCACAATGCAGCTCTGTAGAGTACAGAATAAAGACCCTTTGGCCTCATCTACCCTAGCAAGCACTGTAGCTGTAATTCACCAGTGGTACAGCTCTACTAGTGGACATTGAGGCAAACTGTTGGAGAGATTATACTACTTAGCTGGCAGTAAAAACATTTATTTCCTGCTCTTGCACAGTGTGACAAGTTATGTAATCTTCAGTGGAACATTCTGTTCAAGGACACGGGGAGTCTTACCAAGCATTGTGCTCCTGAGAATGGAAAGTTAGGTGTTTAACACTAAGTTACTTCCTTTGATCAGAGAAATCTTATTAAAGGAACATGATTACTTTTAAAAATAATGAAAGTACTATTTGATTAATGGAATATCAGGGTATAGTGCATCTTGAATTTCTAAAAACAAACAAGAGACCTATCCCAATGCTTTCTGCACTACTTCAGCTCTTAACATGGGTCTCAAGTGGGGTGCCAGTGGTGAGAAGTGCCATACCAGAGTCCTGTGCACTTCATTTTTTTTTTTTTTTTTTTTAAGGAATAAATCTGTTCAAGGGGCACTGTTAGCCTGAGTAAACCCCAAAACATACCTTCCTTGAAGGAAAGTAAATCCCATGCACTATCCTGTGAGAATTATGTACTACAAATAATTGATAACCACAGCCACTTGAGGGGCACATTGCTATTGGTGGTGGAGGCTAATAATGATTCTTTGTTCGCAAACGTACAGGCCTGTGTTTACAAAAGTTTGCAGTGATTTGGGGTGCCTGAGTTTTTGAGTGACCAGCTTGAGATACCTAAGAGAGCTGAGTTTTAGAAAGGACTGAGCACCTATGCTGTAGAACAACAAAAATAAAATGGGAAATATGTCATGAACCCTTGCTGGCCTTGTCTTCTCTATAAAGCTTTATTATATTAAACACAACTGAAGGAGCTAGGTTGGCCAATCAACACTGACCACGGTTTTGCAGTCAGTACGGATGAAGCCAAGTTGGGTTCAACAGCATCAGCTAGTTGTGTTTTAAACCTTAATCTCAGGCATTAGTATCCTTCTCATTCACCTCCTATGAGAAATGAGCTTCAGCATCTTAACTGGAACCATTTAAGTATTAACATTAAGCACAGACCGTGTTTTGGGGTGTTTATGCTAATTTTGTGGGTTTTTCATTGTTGCCTTAACCTAGTAATGCAACTTTAAATACAAAAAGCTACAATTAGTCTGGCAATACCAGACTAGAGTTCAACAGCAAAGTTAGCTCAGCTCTTTTGCAGTTGTGTCCATTTTTCTGTGCAGTGTAATGTTTATTTTCTGAAGGCAAACATACAAACTTTTGCTACAGCCCAGGTTGAGATAATGGTACTTTATCAAATGCTAAAACCTACTCCCTTAAGGAATTAATACCATTTCTGGGTTTCTTTTGATAATTCTAGTCTAAATTTAAATATTGTTGGCATTCTGGCCTTTCCCAAGGGCTTGGGAGCAGGAATGTTGCAGTGCAGCTTGCTGCTATCTACCTCTAGCACTTATCTCAAACGAAACGTTTATTGAAAGATCTTGAATAAAAAGTTCCAAAGATGTTAACTTGCCAAACTAAACTGCCTAAATATTCAGCAAGTTAAACAAACATGGTGGTAGCAACGGGTCTGGCTATGGGAGCCTTTTCTGCCCTTGAGATCTATCCAGAACTGCCAGTTAGTCACTTCAAGTGGTAGTAGTACTAGTAATACTTTTTTGTAAATTTCCCTAGCCTGGGTATTCAGACACAACAGTTACGACCTCTGAAACTCTACTGCCCTAGCTCATCTGAATGGTAGCATAATGTTCTGCTGCTGGCCTCGCTCACACTTACCTACCACACTAGTTTTAGGTAAAGTAAGCGTTCCTATCAGTCTCTACGAGTGGTGTCAGTTAAGTCAGTGGTGCATTGTGCCATAATTCAGGAGGTACCACTGAGTACCATAATCTTACTTCCTCTTCTTGAATTTGAAGTACTGTCTTTTCAGCTGTGTGTGTGTGTGTGGTGTGGTGTGTGTTTCTGCCAGGAAACATCTCTGTACTTTGTGTAGCTTAGAGCTGGCATTCTTGTGTATAAACCCAGATTTTACTCTGTCTTCATTTTAAAGGATTCAGTTAGCAGGAATGAAAATAGTCAGGACCCCTATTCATCTTGGACGTTACAAAATGATGGATCTTGAGCAACACAAAGGGAGTGAAGAGTACCCAATAAGGTAACTATTGTAGGAGGGCCCTGTCCTCACTTGTCCTAATTCCAGTGTGGCCATCCCTGGTCTGTAGAGCCTGCTGACTGAGTGCTATCAACTTCCTCCTCATGCAGGGCAGAAAGCAGCTTCTTGGACTGTCCCTTTTACCATCCTGCTTTTAAATGCTGCTATTTAAAGAAACTGTCTCTGGCTTTGTTCAGCACAGAGTTTAGGAGATTCACCGGGTGGAAGCATTTGCTTGATTTGTTTTGATTACAACTTAAATTCCTGCAGTCCTGCTGGTGGCCTGTGGACTCATGGACAAAAGAACATTTGTGATATCAGTAATATTGTTTGGTCAAAAGCCAGTTACAACTGAACCTTACTTTCTTTTGTTGGTTATATTTTTAAAGTGTAGATGCTTTGATACTAGTTCATCACATTGTTTGAAGTCCTTATTGGTAAGCTCATTCTTTTGATTGGCAGTTGCTAGCAAGAGTTTTGTACAGAGTCCTGGCCCATGATTAGGGCTCCAGACACTACAGTAATAGTTTATTAAAAATATGAATTCTAAATAGTCATCAAATTCTTCATATGAAGAACCAAGACCACTTCCAAACTAGTAATCTCAAGGTATCTTGGAAACACTGAAGCTTGTTCTCTTATGTCTTCCCTCCTCTCAAGATTTCTATGTACATCTTGGACAAAATAAATGTCAAGATTTTTATATAACAAAGTATTATGGTAGCAGTAGACAAACTAAGCTGTATGCAGACCCATTAAAAATGTGAAATCGGAGCACTGAATTCAGCAGATATGGGTAAGGTGGAACCTCTAATTTAAATCCCCGAGGACCTACTTGCATACCAAGAGCTGGAAGAAGGTGTTATCTGGTGGGGTGGAGGCTGTCTACATTGGCATCTCAGCTCTCCCATTTGCCTTACCCTTAAGGCTTAGCTCCTTAACAGCTTCTCTCATGTGTTTCACAAGTCAATATAAGCCATCTGCATTTCCATTCTACCTCTGAAATCCTCATTGCCACTTTTGCCTCCTCAGGTCCCATCTCTCCATGTTCCAAAATGTGCAGTGTGGTGCTGCCACTGCCTTTTCATATATACAGATTGCCATTGCCACATCATCCTTGTACTCACACATGCCACTGGTCCTCCCCATTCATTTCAGGCTCTAGTTCCAAATGGTCCTCGTTTATAAACACCTACGATTACTCCAGTCTCCTGCACCTTACAGCATGTCTCTGCTCTTTCTGCTTGTCTAGAACAGGTTTCCTTTGTGCGAAGGAACAATCTGAGGTCATTTGGTGGAACAGGCTTTACCTATAAAGCTGCTGTCACCTGGAACAGCTTCCCTATCTGCCTGTCTACATCTTACTTCAAGTGTTACCTGAAAGTGCACCTCTTCTCTCTGATTAAGCTACTTAATCATAGTCACATATAGAGTGTTGTGTATTTTTCAAGAGTTGTATTGTAACTGACTGGACAAAGATGGGAACGTCCCTTAGTCTCCCCCTACTGTCCTTTTATCTAACTACAGGTATTCTCCTCCCTTCAGGCCTGCTCCACTGCATAACACCAGAAAAACATGGAAGGATGATGGAATGAATTCTGTAGAGTTCAAACTCCTTTCAAGAAAGAAGCACCTTCTTTATACCAACATCACTGTGGACATTGGGAATGCTCCCACGCTGCCTCCAGAGAATAAAAACAAAAAGAGAGCTTGAGTATTAGTGCAGCACCTGGAAATTGTGCAACACAGGAGGTGCTAGCCTATAGTTAATCAGGAATAAAAGGTCTACAAAGATTGAAGAATGATTTCCTGCTGTGGGCTTCACCTTTCCTCCAAACATGCAAGGGTTAGAAGAAAAGTCTTCAGGAATGAGGCATGACAGCCACTAGACTGGATTCAGTTTATTGGAGAGAATCCCTTTTAAGCGCTGTAAAATGTGATGCTTACTGAGCCCTATCTCTCTCACACACACGCGCCTTGCGGAGTACATCTTTATTCATCACCAGATAAATCCACTCTAAGCTGTGTACTCTTAAATCAGCGTCACCCATTAGCAGGCTAGTTAGTTGAATGCCAGCTACTTAACTGCTGCATATCCTACTGCTTACTATTTTTGAATGGTAATTGGGATTAAAGCCACTCTGAGGACATGTTCTATGTTTTGTTTGAAAGAAACCTCAGTCCCATATTGCTGGTAAAGAGATTCTCTAGTTGCAGTCTGTCTTGAAATGTTTTGTTTTTCCCTTCTTAGTGTTAAATATTTCCCTTTCCATCTGTTACATATTTTGTAAATATTCTCCAGGAAGTTTAAATATAAGATTTTGAAAGTTAATAGCCATCTTATGGTTCCTGTTTTATGTGACCACTTGCTATGTACATGAGCTTCTCCACAGGAAGTCTAGAGGCTTGGTATAGCAAGAACCTGAGTATTGGCCTCCTGCATTTTTTGTGTCAGCCAGTGCTGATCTAATTATAAATCTATTCACTTATAACACTACTAAAAAAACCTCTGCATGGGATTGGTAGAAATAAACACTCCATGTATCTATAAAAGCTAGAAAAGGGTTACTTTGAACATAAGTTACCAGTCTCCCCTCAGCTGCAGGAATTGGGCCCTACCAAGTTTATGGTCTATTTTGGTCATTTTCACAGTCATAGGATTTTTAAAATAGTAAATTTCATGATTTCAGCTATGTAAATCTGAAATTTCATTGTGGTGTAATTGTAGGGGTCCTGACCCATAAAGGAGTTGTGGGGAGGTCACGAGATTATGGAAGGGGGAGTTGCAAAACTGATAACATTACTTCTGTGCTGCTGTTGGCAGCAACACTGCCTTGACAGCTGGACCCTAAAGTAATCATCCATTCAGAAGTACAATGCAGGCTTCCCTAAATTCCTGCCACTACCTCAACTCTGCCCTGGAGAAATTGGAATAAGAAGGGGAGTTCAGTCTCCACAGCCAGTTCAGTCCTTGGCCTAGCTCTGAGACTGCAATAAAGGGGGAAATCTGTCACTTTTGTGATACAGACACTTCTCCACTGAGTATGAATTCTCAGCTAGTTCTACATGTGCCAGTTCTAATGCTTTAGTAACTAATCTTGGGCTAATATCTGTGGCCTTGGCTACACTTGCAGATGTACAGTGCTGTGAGTTAAACCTGACTTCATGCAGCTGAGTAGGGAAAGTGCTGCAGTCTGTCCACACTGACAGCTGCCTAGCTCACTTTCGTGGCCACATTTGGGCAATTGCAGTGCTATTGGGAGCGGTGCATTATGGGCAGCTATCCCACAGAGCACCTTTCCCATTCTGGCGCTGAGGGTTGTGGGAAGGGGGCGTGGGTGTGGGGGATTCTGGGTCCTGTCCCAATGCCCTGTGATGCATTGCTTTGCATCCCAGAAATCCCTTTGTTTCCATCCACCTTTGGTGCCATCTTTCAACGGTTTCTGTGCAGCGCGATCTGTCTGTGGGAAATGGAGTCCGAACTGCTGAGGCGTATGCTGACAAATCTCGCCAGCACGTCACGTTTGGCTGTCGAACTATTCCTTAAGATCCAAAGTGACAGTGAGTGAGGGTGAGGAGTCAGACGATGCTATTGAGCCACGTAATGCGTACGACACGAAATTGCTTGTGGCATTCAGACATGCTCAGCACCGTGGAATGCTGCTTTTGGGCTCGGGAAACAAGCACCAAGTGATGGGATCACATAGTCATGGAAGTCTGGGATGAGAAAAGCCACTTTCATGGGACTGTGTGAGGAGCTCGCCCCCACCCTGCAGCGCAAGGACACGAGATTGAGAGGTGCCCTGCTGATGGAGAAGCAGGTGGCTATTGCAAGCTGGCAACTCCAGACAGCTACCGGTCGGTCGCAAACCAGTTTGGAGTGGGAAAGTCGACCGTTGGAATCGTGTTGATGCAAGTTTGCAAGGCCATTAATCGCATCCTACTCAGAAGAAATGTGACTGTGGGTAACGTGCAGGAAATAGTGGATGGCTTTGCACAAATGGGGTTCCCTAACTGTGGAGGGGCGATAGATGGGACGCATATTCCTATTCTGGCACCACCCCACCTAGGATCTGAGTACATTAATCAGAAGGGTATTGCTCTATGGTTCTCCAGGCGCTTGTGGATCACTGTGGGCATTTCAGTGACATTAACACAGGCTGGCCAGGAAAGGTGCATGACGCACGCATCTTTCAGAACACTTGGCTGTTCAGGAAGATGCAGGCTGGGACTTTTCTCCCCAGGGCGGAAGATCACGGTAGGGTAAGTTGAAATGCCCATTGTGATCCTTGGAGATCTCGTTTACCCGTTAATACCGTGGCTCATGAAACCCTACACAGGGAGCCTTGACAGCAGCAAGGAATGGTTTAACTACAGGCTGAGCCGGTGCCGAATGACTGTGGAGTGTGCGTTTGGCCGTTTAAAGAGCCGCTGGCGATCTCTGTATGGGAAGCTGGACTTGGCCAAAAACAGCATCCCCGCAGTTATATCTGCGTGCTGTACCCTCCATAATATTTGTGAAGGGAAGGGTGAAAGCTTCACTGAGGCATGGACCTCTGAGGTTCAACACCTGGAAGCTGAATTTGCACAGCCAGAGAGCAGTGTTATTACCGGGGCCCAGCTCAGGGCTGCAAGGATTAGGGATGCCTTGAGGGAGCAATTTGAGGCTGAAAACCAGCAGTGATATCTGGTGCCCTGCACGGGAGTGAAGTGCAGTAGTTCCAATCTTTAGGAATCAGTGTCTGCTTAGCAGACTTGCAGTACCTGTCCAAAAGACTCCTTAGCCCAGGGAATACTTTATGCAATAAGAATGAATGTTTTCAAAGACAAAGAATCCATTTATTGAAAAGAAACAAGGGGGTGGAGTGGGGAACGGTACAATCACAGATTTGCATATGTCCTGTCTGGTGTACTGTGCAGTGAGTGCTGCACTTCAGGACAGCTATACTGCATGGTGATGGAGGTTGAGTGCAGAGGTTAAGGGTCGTGGTTTTCAGGGCTGGGTGGTGAAGATACTGGTGTTGGAGGCAGCTGGTGGCGTGAAGAACCTGGAAGTTGGGGAAAGTGGGTTGGAGGTGACAGTGGGGCACAAGGGAAAGTTTTGGGACAAGGGCTGTAGGGGGGGGTGGCGTTTGTGGTACTGTTCCGCTTTCTGCATGGCTACCAGCTCCTGGATAGCGTCTGCTTGGCGCTCCAGGATGCTTATGAGCTTATCAGTGCTTTGCCGCTGGTGCGCTGCGTTTTCCTGGCGGATCCTGCTTTCTCTCTCCCTCCAGTCCTGTGCTTTCTCATTCTCTTTAATAGATTGCCGCATCACTTCTTGCAGCATGTCTTCTTTGCTTTTTCGCGGTCTCTTCCTGAGTCTTTGCAGTCTCTGAGCAGGCGATAAGAGGGACGGCTGAGGTCTCAAGGTTGATGCAGCTGTATAGGCAAAATGCAACATTTAACAGAGGCAGCATTGTTTATACCAGACAGAGTAATGATTCCCCCCCGCACTTAAGGAGTAGAAAACACCCAGGGTCTATACAATAGCATAATTTTCCCATCCAAAACAGAGCACACATCCCACGGGAGCCTCAAAATGGTGAGTAAGGGGGACTGATTGTTTCAGGGCTGCACTGTCCTCTGGGTTTCTGGAGCGTGGGGAAAGCTAACAGCTTCAGGAGGCACCTACACTGAACACTGTCCCAACATTTTCCACAGGAGTTCCTCCTGGATGATATCTCGCTGAGGGTGACCTGGGATGCAAGGGAGGGTCTTCTACTGCAATGCGGCTTCCGCCCTGGCCCATATGCAGCTTGCCTGTGTGCAGCAATGGTCCCCTCGCGGCACAGTGGCACATTAGCCTGGCTGGGACAAGGACCACGGTGGCTCTCTCGCTAAACCTGCGCAATTGCACGCATTCTGGAGGAGACATTCGAGGAGATTACCGAGGCTGATTACCGCGATGCGATAAACCACATCAATGAACTATTCCGCATCTAGGCATGCATACCTAACCCTCCTCTCCCAACAAGCTCGCACCGAAAAAATTCCTTCCCAAAAAAAAACAAAAAAACGCTTACCGGAAACCTGCTCTTCTGTTTGTCCTCCACCAAGTACCGGCCGCTGCGACTGGCTACCTTCCTCCTGGCTCGAGAAGAGCTCCTGGCTGAATGGCTCCAGGGTGTCTCCATCTGGCCCACCACCATCACTCCCATTTTCCTCCTCCTCCTCCCCACACAAGCTCTGAAGTGTCCATGGTGGTGCTAACCCCTAGTATTGCATCCAGCTCTTTGTAGAATCGGCAGGTCACGGGGGGAGCACCCGAGCGGCCGTTTGTGTTGCAGGCTTTGCGGTAGGCACTCCACAGCTCCTTCACTTTAATCCTGCACTGCAGGGCGTCCCGGTCATGGCCCCTTTCCGTCATGTCCTTTGATACCTTCCCAAAGGTATCGTAATTCCTACAGCTGGAGCACAGCTGGCACTGTACAGCTTCCTCCCCCCAAACACTGATGAAAACACACTCGCCATTGCTCCATGGTGGGGCTTGCTTGGCGTGTGGAGGCATGGTCACCTGGAAAGATTCGCTGATAGCACTCCACACCACGCAGGGCTGAACAAACAGGAAGGGGATTTTTAAAATTCCCAGGGAATGTAAAGGGTGGGTTACATGAGGCCAGGGCAGTAGAGTTTGAACTGACGACCAGAGTGGCTAAAACAGGCATTGTGGGATACTGCCGAATAATTCTGGAGGCCATTCACAGTGCATTAGGCGGCCACACTGGCGCTGCTGCGGCAGCGCAATACTTGCTATTCCTCTCAGAGAGGTGGAGTATATGCAGTGCTGCAACCACGGAGATACAGCACTGCAAATGCCTTACCAGTGTGGTCGGGGAGTGAGTTACAGTGCTGGGGGAGCCGTTACAGCGCTGTAACTCGCAAGTGTAGCCAAGTCTTGTGTCTTTCCCCTTTACCAGTACTTTCAGCCATCCAGTGGGCCATCTCTTACGTTTTCACAGATCATGAGAGACAGCTAGTGCATTTCACTACCTTCCCTCTGGCTTTTGACTGTCACTGTGACCCTAGAACCAGCCATTTATTTATTAGCTGACTGCAAGCAAGCCTTGTCATAAATCTAAAGTAGTCATTTTGCTCCTATTGTATTTCTTACTTGATTACATATTTTAAGCAGCTGAAGCTATTTGAACAGTCCCCCACTCCTTCTGTGTGTTGTCTGGAGGTCACACTACTAAATATGTTAGTTAATCCCTTTAGGGGAAGAGGACTACCGCATTGCTAAACAGCTGTGGGGTGATCCTCAGGACTAGCCAATAATAAAGAAAGTTTAATTAGACCAGTCAGGCTCTTGGGTTGTTGAATGCTTTTAACTGCCAGCTAAGGTAAGCCCCCCATCTTTCATTTCAAACTGCCTTCCATTCTAGATCCTTTCTGTTGTAGGATAGGGGAAGATACATGTTAATAAGGAAAAATTACTTAGCCTTAATGGGAATAAGAAGAGAGTGTAGTTTACTGAGCTATCTTCTTTCTCCCAGGGTAAAGGAGAAGTGGTTGAAGCTGGACTTTGTACCCCACCCAGATAGATTAAATCAATTTCTAAAAGACACTCTCTCAATACATTTGCAGTAAAGCACCACTTGGGAGTTGTCCTGTCCTGTTTCTAAATACAAATTGAATTTCTCCCACCCCACCCCCTCTTAAACAAGACAGAAGTACACCCACACAGGCTTTGTATTGTTTTCTGACAATCAACAGAGTGGCTGTGTAAGGATTGGCAGTCTCAGGGGAAGGCCCTATTTTTTTATTTCCTTTCTCCTAGGAGGGTCTGAATCTGTACACATTAGGATTAAACGTCTCAATGTCCCAACTATCTCTGCTGTTTGCGCCTTCTCTCTACCTTACCAAGCTGTTCTAGTTTGTCCTGTGCCTATTAAAACAGGACTTAATTATCACCAACCAACTTCTCAAATGCATCCAGAAACTACTAGAAAGAGCATAAATTCTGACATGCACAACCCGCTGAGAAATACCATTAATAAAGACTACTGTCTTCTGCCCTTGCTAAGTCTTTTTTGCCTTCCTGTTCAGCGTAGACTGGTGGTAGCATTCTCTAGGGGGGAACAAGAGGACCAAAGAAAATGCAAACACAGTTTAATTTCCTTTTGTCATTAGGTGGCCCTAGAGATTAGTCTGTTCTAAAAACATCACTTCTCCAGAGCAACTGCTTTGTATTCAGTCTACAGCCTATATCATATTCTCCACCATATGAGGTCAACTAGCCCCAAGACGAGGAAGTCCTTATGTCGTAGCCACAAGAGAATGTGTGGTGGGATAGAATTTCTCTGGGTGGCTGATCTTCCTGCATGAAACAGACAGATACTTAACAGTTGCAGCTTCCTTACTAAAAGGAGCAGTTATTGCTGCAGTGTTCAGGGGGAAACGGCAGATGGCAGCATATGATGGAATTTACTTTTCAAAGTGTTCATGGTGGAGCAGTCTCTCATAGCTTTTATAGCATTAATGATAGCAAGCATCTGCTCTTTCCATTATACATCATTTTTAATTTTCCAAACATTGACCTTTTATCTCAAGTTTTCAAGATGTGGTCTCTTGCTTTTTGACAGAATTGAAAAAGCAAACCAAACCCCAAAAAACCCCCAAAACCTCAAAGTAAAATCCTGGGTTTTGAGGAATAAGTTAGAAAAACTTTCCACACTTTTTCCATTATAAAACCGTTCTAAGCACACAATACAGTGAGAACAAGAATGACTGAAATGTAAAACGTGGCCCATTTGCTTGATTTGAGGAAAAAGGTAAGTGTTAAAAGTGAGCCTTTTTTTTTTTTTTTCCTCATATTGAAGCAGAGTGTCTGGAAGGTCCTGCCCCCTTTGTGACCTCACTGTATACAGTCAACCTGTTCAGCCTGGTGGGCTTGAGCAAGGGCTGCTTTTGGGACAGTTTTACGTAGGGGAGATGGAGTGTTTTTTCTCTCTTCCCTCAAAAAACCACCTGCTTGACCATCAGCAACAACAGAAAATAGTGGAAGTGAAAAATCTGTCACTGGTTTTTAAATCTCAGCAATTTTTGGTACATTCCAAAATATTAGTAATGTCAGAGCTAATCTGAAGATCAAATGGATGAAGTTGGCAAACTCAGGGACCAAGATGGACACTGTTCTTATAAGCAGTAAGCCATAACAGCTTGAGTCTTTCCTCTGCAGGACAGAATTTCAGCTACTGGAGCTGAAGCTTTCAGTGGGTGTAGCTTAGCAACTAGCCAGAGGAAATAATTCTTTAGGCTTTATGCTACCATAAGCAGGGTTTTTAACATAAATTACTGCGTCCTAAAGGAATTAATATAACAAACATCAGAATCAAAGCTTTTTCTTCTTGAGAAGACTATGAGCTTACATTTATTGATTGCAACCAACATCTATCCATCAAGCGCCAACACAGTGTTGTCTGCTGCTGTAGAGAAGGGGCTTACAACACTCCCATTCATTTGCAGTGGGGAAACTTGCAATTTATCGCAACTGCTAACCAGTTTATCCACAAATCAACCCCATTTTTTCTAAAGCAAGAACTACAAAAAGTCAAGTCATTACCTTGCTGGGTATTTATACCACACTGAGCACCAGGCTAACAGTGTCTAGGAAGCAAGAAACTGGGGGTAGTCTCGATCCATTTTACACATGACTTATTTGTGTGTATTCCCTCAATGCCCAGCCCAGACTGGCACAGTAGGAAGGTGATAACCATACTAGTGTCTGTATTTCAGGCTTGCTGTAGAAATAAGTGAACCTTTCGTATATCCACAGGACTCTTGAGCACTCCCACTAGGTACTGAATTGAACTGATGCAGGACAAGGGAATCCTTTGGAGTGAAATGGATTGTATTTTATTGAGAGTTTTTAAACTCTCTTCAATGTGGCTGCAGTTAACATGATTACTTCCCTCTCTCCTTCCTCACTCACCCAGGCTGAGATCAAATCAGCCTTCCTAAACAAGACTTTAGGCTATGGAATATTCTTGCGCTTTGTATGATAACTCAGTCTTGCTCCTTTTGAAAACACGGCAGTGTTGGCTCCTGTGTCCTGCTCTCTAATGGCAGAAGGTTTGGAAACAGCTACTGGAGCTGAAGCTTTCAGTGGGTGTAGTTCAAGCTCCCAACAATAAAAAGCCAACAGCCCGAACAAGTAGACTTTCTCAATATCCCAGTGAAAACAAACTAACAGGCACGGCGACATATCCACTCGGTCAGTCCAGGTCCCCTGCTTAACGCACAGCGCTGCCACAAAACAAAATTCGTAACCAAATAATTAGAAAGGATCTAAGAAGCTATTTCCTCTGCACTGTCTCTGTGCTGCTGGGGGACCCTTCAGGCAGAACGCTGCCTTTCCAGTCACTGCAGCAGCTACCGCAAGCAGAAGATCTATTCCCGTCTCCTAGAATCTACAGGAAACTCTTACGAGATCTTGGGTGGCATGCTGAAATCCACTGTGACGTTAATGTACAAAGGGTTGTGCTCCACCGAGAGCAGTTTATAGGAACAGGAGTTCAGCCCATCTGTTTTCCACACTCGGGACACCTGCCGCAAGAGTTTCATCCTAAAGATATAATCAGAGAAAAAAATATTTATAGGACTGTGGAGTTGAGAAACCTCTACTCCAGAGGTGGAAGTGCCATTACAATTCACAGCAGAGGAGCATCAAGCTCTACCCTGCACCTGTGCTACTGGGGGATCTGAAGGAGACGTGAGAGCACTTTAAAGACTGTGTTCCTTTTACCCCGTTTTACATTTGTTCTTGTGTGTGCATGTGTATTGGGAAGCATTAAGTCCTGCTTTCCCTTTCCTCAGCAGGCTCAGACTCGCATGTACAGGGAGCCTATAATTTCATGAAAACTCCTGGCTTTCTAACCTTTGAGGCTTGAAAGATACTGTGCACCCAAACGATGGATATGTGCCTGTAACTCCGTCTTAGTTGTTGGGGGCGGAGGGGAGGCATTTATGTGCACAATTTTAAGAGGTGCTCAGATACCATGCAATGGTCTCCAGGAACAAGCCTAGCTAGTTAGCCTCTTCCTCCTATAAGGCTCCCAAGAGAAGGACACCGCAGAAAGCACTTTCCCAGATGGTGTTAGCAGGAGAGAGGCTGCGCCATCAGTCCTTTCTGTCTCCCCCTACAGGGAGAGGGTGTGGAATGGAGTGCTAGTCCTTACTCACCTTTCTCCATTCGCCTCATTGCCTCTGTCTCTTGTGTGGAAGATCATAGTATACTTTCCTACATCAGGGGATGGCCGCATCACCCTCATCTTCTGCATCTCAACCCTGAAAGCAATAACATTACAGTGAGCAGAATAGTACCTGTGAGCATGGCAAGAAGAGGGTCACAGACTTCTCAAGGACATCTAGAGGATGATGGGGAGCTAAAACATGTATATAGACAGAACAGAGAGCCACACCCCCAGAGAACTCAGACACACCCTCCTCTCCCCCACACCACACACCACCATAGAAATGGAGCCCAGCACACTTCTCTTTTTCCACAGCATACTCAGTTAGGGCTCCAGTCACCCATTCCTTTTGACCACAAGCAATTAACTGTTAAGCTAGTATGGCTTATTTGGGGGGTTTAAACACATTATACTACAGAGCATTTAAACAGCCATTCTCTCTAGCCTTGTGGTCTGTTTCATGTTGGCTGTATTCATCCAGGGAGTCTATGGCAAGGCCTCATTCATCCTACAGTGAGCTTGGCTTAACTTCTGTGGCAGGGCCCTGGATTCTGAGGCTCTCAGGTGACAGCTGAAAATTCCAGGGCATCATCAGGAAAATTAAAAACAACACAGTCTAGTCTGTCTTGATTGTATGATGGAATGCATATTTAACTCTATTATTATTTATTTTGATATTAAATTCACATTATTTTATGCTGCCCATTCCATTTTCAATGAGCTACAGGCTTTTACATTGAAAACCCAATGGCATTGAAGAAGTTAGAGGGAAGCTAAAGATTTCAACTACTAAGGTGGGGGAACATTGTGGATTTTGGCAACAGGGGAGGCAGTTTAGCATAGTGGGATAAACACACAAACTGGCTGTTTGTTAGAAGGACCAAGACACATGGACAAGGAAATAATAATAATATTCTGGCCGCAATGAAGTCAATAGGTTCACATTCATCATTAGGGTTCAGAGTGAACATCTTACTGTAGTAACTGGGCAGTTGGCACCTCTTAGAACTATTGTTTCAGGCTGTCTGCAGACTGAGACACACATCATCGCATCAATTTAACCTCTTTACATTTTGAAGGGTCTCTGCAACAACACCCATCACCCAGAGAGCGCAGCCGTGTAAGAATCCTGCTGCCAGACAACCACAATCAAGCGTCATCTCGATTCCAGCACCCAATAACACACTGCTGATCAGCCAGTAATACCCTGCCACACACATTGCAAATTCCCTAACTCGTTTACTCTTCATATCTCAAGAACTTCCAGTGGTACATTCCCTTCCCTATTCCATCTGAACTGAAGTGCTCATGTTAAGTCACACTTGGGATATTATCGGCAGATATCCCATTCATCCAAATCCTATACCATACCATATACATTTCCCACTAGCCATTTGGTTACCTGATTCGGAGGTCGTCGTCTTCTGCACCCCAGCCCCAATAATTGTTAGAGAATCCATTCACCTTGGAAAACTGATCCCTTGTTAGAGCAGTTACTCCCCCAAAATATCCCTGGTAACGCAACCTAGAAATGGACAATAAGGTATAGTGAAAAAAACTGAAAGATAGAAGTAACATGAAATGTAAGAACTAATACTACTGGAAATACAGCCCTGAAATCTTGGGCACAAGCTGCAAAGTTTGAATCAAGGTATGAACTTTCTCAAAATTCAAAAGGTGTTCAGGTCCTGGATTTAGGCCCATTTCTCTCCAAAAAACAATGATTCACTTTAGAGTGCTAATCAGAACAACTCTCTCTCCAACTGGCAGTCTGGAGCATTCTTTACTTTGCTCCTCAACTCTAGGTCTCTCCTTGCCAGTCAAAGATGGCTCTGTATCCCAAGGGCTCCAAATGAAAAAGCAGGGAGCAAGGCTACACAATGACATACTGAAAAGGAGAGCTATTTTCTAAACAGTGGATTGGTAGTATTACAATTTGACAGTAAAGTCTTGAAGACTGGATATGAAAAACTGATTGCAATGGTACAGAGCTAAAGGCACTGCAGGACAAATTCAGAGGTGATGTGTAAGATACTGTAATGTGTAAGGTAGTGTAAGTTACACAGTGATAAATTAGTGCAAGGGAGCTTGACTCTAAGGGAGATTAATTTCAGCTTCTAGCTTCTCTGTCCTGGAAATTACACCAATTAGGAGGTGACACACTACTCGCCCTTCTACCCTCTTGCTAGTTGCTTTTTCTGACACACTCCTCTCCTCTGGCCTTAAGGCCTGGGTTACAACACAGCCTGCCAGGTGATATGCAAGTGACTTTAAATTACATGTCGGTCAGTGCGTATGAGTAAGTCTAAGAAGATGTAATGCATAAGCTGAAGAGACTGGAAGAAGGTGTCCATTACAGTTTATACAGAAGATAAGCAACATAAACAGCCTGGAAGATCTAAGTGCTATTATTCATTTCTTTAATGTGCCCAACATGGAACAGTCTCCCACCAATGACCAAAATAAGGGCTCCCACCCACCTATTTTCCCAGCCTATTTTCTTTCTGCAGTTAGATGATTTAGGCTGCCCCTTGTACTCCTGTCACTCTTTGGGATTGCAGTCTGCTTCTCTAGAGACAGCGTACCTTGTCGGTTTGTGAGCAATGAAAGATGCTGTTCTGGCTGGATACACTCTCCCTCTGATGTCTCACCTCTTCTTCCCCTCCTTCTCGCAACTTCTCTTCCTACTTTCCCTTCACCTCCTCCCCCAGCATGCAAAAGGAGGTCATCAGGCTGCAGCATGCAAGAATTGATGGGAGGGGGGAAAGGGTTTGAGGTCCTATGTTGAAATTTGTTAGTCTCTAAGGTGCCACAAGTACTCCTGTTCTTTTTATGTTGGATAGAACTTGCTGTGAATTTTAGCTGTGTCTCACCACCTACAACATGTAGTGATGGGTGGTTTAGAAAAGCAGAGTGATTTGATCAGCTAGATGGACTAGCAATTACCCCAGCTGTACAGCCGAATAAGGGGGTTTGAATGCAAGCCCATTTGAAAGTGTGACCCCAGCACCTAAAACTAGTAGCTCTGCTAGCAATCTGAAATGGGACAGTGGGTTAAGCCTGCCAAGGAATGAGGAGGGACCAATAAAACACTGACTTCAATTCAAGGTTTTGAATTCATTTCAGGCCAATGACATTAGATCTGTGCAAAGTAGGTAGTAGTATAATGAGGCCCCATATACATATATACACACACACACCCCGCCCATTTCACTATCCAGTTTTGCTCTCTATTGAATGAGTCATTAGACTCCCTGCAATAGTGTTGCCCACAGTGATTACCCCCATTGTTCACCATAATCCACATTTTCTGGAACAGTAAACAAGGGTTTATAGCCATCACAGCTATGGGCCTCAATGTGAATGTGATTTTGTTGTTTCTCCCTTGGAAGCAAATCAAGTGGCACCATCCCAGCCCTGGGGAAATTCCAGGATGCCCATCTGTGGAACAGTGAATACCTGTTGTGCACAACAGCAGGGATAATAAAGAGCTGTTTCTAATCTGCTGTTTATCAGGTGAAGCTCCACAAACCTGCTTTACTCAAGACACCCTGTTGCATGACCCCTGTGCTTTAAGGCTGAAAACAGCTTATTACAACAGGAAAAGCCAATCTCTTGAGCATTGTGAATGGGCTTTTAACAAAGCGATAGGAAAGGAGTGATAGGCTCCATTAATGACCTGGTTGTGTGTGTGTATTAGTGTTTCAGCAACCTCAGAGGGGTTCTTTCTTAGGGGAAGAGGTGGAAGCCTCTCACTTGGGACTTTTAAAACTAGACTGGGCGGAAAAAAACCACTAGAAAATATACAATAGCAACAATTGTGTGCTGACCCCAGGGAGATGGGCTGGCTGGGCTAGAAGGGTTTTCCATCCTCAACTTCTAGGATTCAATATTATAAGTCTGATGAGAAAAGTTTCTCACCGTCCCAAAGGATCGAAGATGAAATTACAAACTATATAAATACAGAACTATTGAAATGTAGCCACGCGGGGGTGGGGGTGGGGGGGGGAGGACAGCAGCCAAGTAGACAGTCACCACACAGCAACAGGGGATAAGAGGCGATTTTCTACAGGGCCACTGGGGCAAATCCCTCCTCTGACAAAAAAATGCCCTGTAAGTGTCTATGTAGAACAGATAGCGCCTTGCATTTTAAGATCCTGTTTCACAGGCACCAACTCCGTGGTGGTTTAAGCACTTACGGAAAAAAATAGGTGGTGTTCAGCACCCATGGACAGTGGCCCCGCCCGCACTCTGCACTGAGGCACTGCTCCTACTCTGCCTCTTCCCTTGTGGCCCCGCCCATGCTGCACCTCTTCCTGCCCCTGCCTCACCTCTTCCCCCGAAGCCTCCGCCACTTGCTCCTCTCCACCCCCTCACTCGCCCTTAAGGCAGGAGGGGCAGGAAGGAGTGAGCAGCCAGTGGAAGGCGCACAGGGACGGGATATGGGCATAGTTTGGGGGAATGCAGGGGGGCACTGTCCCCTCAAACAGAGATGAGGGGTGGGTGTGTGTGGGGGGGTGTTTACACAGGGTCATGTGCCACTTCTCCCTCCCCCCCCAGTTTCTGCGAGTGCCGAGCTGCCCTGTAGGGCTGGCTCTGCTCGGCCTGCAGGGCGGGAGGAGGATTCTGTCCTTCATGAACTGCACCTCCCCCTCCAACTCCCCTTGCCCAGCATGTTTTGGCTCAGGGAGAACAGAGGGGGCAGGGCAGAGCAGCTGTTCTCCAGTGCTCCAGGCCACTGCCTCCTGGGTCTTAGTGCCCACCTGTTTACTATACAACAAAGAGTGCGAGGGGGAGGAGGAGGGAGAGAAGAGCAGGGCAAGGGGTGGGGTAGAGGGAAGAGAAGGGGATGGGGCAGGGGATAGTAGGGAGAGGAAGAGGAGGGGTTACGGGAATGGGGGGGGGGAAGCAGGAGCCCAGCATCTGGCATCTGCTTCGCAGCAACAGCAGCCCCAGCAGGGAGGTGGCTGCAGCAGCACTACAGCAGTGACATTGCTGCCACAGCTGGTGCCGGAGTGGCTGCCAGCAGCTGCTAGGGCTCCCCAGTAAAGCCAGTCCCGTCCCCCCAGTACCGGCAGCCCAGGTACCACTCCAGGCAGGGGGAGAGGCAGTAAGCCAAAGAAACTGGCTTCAGTGTGCACGTGTGTTCATGCATGGGCGCACCCCTTTCCCCCTCAACAGCAGTCAAACTACACTTATGGGAGTGGAGCAGAGAGGAGCTTTGGGGGAGGGAGCAGAACAAGGGCAGGAAGAGGCAGAGAAAGGGCAGGGCCACAGAGGCCAATCAGGGGTGGCACACCCACTGGGAAAAACAAAAAAAGTCAGTGCCTGGGTCCTGTTTGAAAGATCTGCACATAGTAAACTGCCTCATTTATCCACCTCAGCAGGACAAAAAGGGAGTCAGCATGTGGTTCCAGGCTCACAAGGGCTCTATCTATCTAGCTTCTTACATGGCTCTCCTGAGCATAGGAACTGAATGTCTCACACATGATAATGAAGTTCATAGACTCATAGACTTTAAGGTCAGAAGGGACCATTATGATCATCTGGTCTGACCCCCTGCATGCTGCAGGCCACAAAACCGTCCCTACCCTTCCCTTGACTCTGCTGTTGAAGTCCCCAAATCCTGTGTCTTGGTGACTTCAATTGGCAGAGAACCCTCCTGCTAGCGATCCCTGCCCCATGCTGCGGAGGAAGGCGAAAAACCTCCAGGGCCTCAGCCAATCTACCCTGGAGGAAAATTCCTTCCCGACCCCAAATATGGCGATCAGTAAGACCCCGAGCATGTAGGCAAGAGTCTCCAGCCTGACCCTTGTTAGCCATTATACTATTTACCTGCTATTGCTCGGTATTCCTCAGCTAATATGTTTTACCATTAAACCATTCCCTCCATAAACTTATCTAATTTAATCTTAAAACCAGACAGGTCCCTCGCCCCCACCGTTTCCCTCGGAAGGCCGTTCCAATATTTCACCCCTCTGACGGTCAGAAACCTTCGTCTAATTTCAAGCCTAAACTTCCCCACTGCCAGTTTATATCCATTCGTTCTCGTGTCCACATTAGTACTAAGCTAGAATAATTCCTCTCCCTCCCTGGTATTTATCCCTCTGATATATTTAAAGTTGCTGGGATATAGGGAAGAACTGTCCCAATTTTAAAGATGGGTATAGGAGGCAGAGATTTTAAAAAGTGACTTGCCCAAGCTCACATGGGAAGTGTGTGGCAGGGCCAAGCATTAAACCAAGATCCCAGTCCAGTGCCTTAACAACATAGCTATCCTTCTGACAGATTTTTCCCCCCTCTCTCCAAACCAAGGCTCGAACCACTAAATCATCTGAATGAAAACTAGCAGCTCCTTCCCAGAGACAAAAGAAGGCTTAGAAAATTAACTGTAAGAAAATCGCTCGTAAGAGCAAAAAATTCATTTGTGATTCATTACTCAAAACAGATGCAGTAACTAGGGCATCTGAGGCCATTCAAGTGCCTCAAGGGTCATTCCATGGTTACTCTTCTGGAATCCAACTATCTCTTGAATAACTGTGGTGCTTCCTTCTACTGTGTTCAGTGGGCTGTCTTAGGGCCCTTGGTATTCTCTTTGCAAGGCACAGTACTTCCCAAAATCTGTTATGAGTCTGACTGGAATCCTGGAGTTAGACTGACTGAGTGGTAAGAGAGAAGGTGGGTGAGGTAATATCTTTTATTGCACCAACTTCTGTTGGTGAAAGAGACAAGCTTTGGAGCTCCACAGAGTTCTTCTTCAGATCTGAGAAAGATATGATAAGAGGCTGTTTATCGCGTGTAGGAATTTGCACATTTAGTCTTCTGCCCCCGACCCCAATCTCTTTATAAAGGGTATAAAGGAGTTCTACTTTCACACACTGCACATCAGCTTTTGAGTAGCACAACTTTTAATCACTAATATTTGGATTGGCATGGCATAAAAAAGGAAGGATGTCTTCAAAGACAAGGCTATGGCATTCCTACTCAAACTCCTCTAAGTATTCATGCCAAATTTGAGGGCCTCATTTATTTGAGGAGGGTGGGACTTGATTTCCTATTTCACACTCTAGATATATTATTTGTGTTACAGTAACACCTAGAGGGCTCAACTGACATCAGGACCCTGCTGTGCTATGAGCTGTATAAACAGCTAATGAGAGGCAGGATCATCCTCCCAAAAGTTGCTCTAATAAAGTTAGGTTTCAGAGTAGCAGCCATGTTAGTCTGTATCTGCCAAAAGAACAGGAGTACTTGTCACCTTAGAGACTAACATTTATCTGAGCATAAGCTTTCGTGGGCTACAGCCCACTTCATCAGATGCATAGAATGGAACATATAGTAAGAAGATATAGATATATATATATATATATTATACACATACACACACACACTGTACTATATGTTCCATTCTATGCATCTGATGAAGTAGGCTGTAGCCCACGAAAGCTTATACTCAAATAAATGTGTTAGTCTCTAAGGTGACACAAGTACTCCTGTTCTAATAAAGTTACCTCTTCTACAGATGTAGGCCTGATATGAAGATCTTACAGAAGAGGAAACTTTATTAGAGCAACTTTAGGGAGGATGATCCTGCTAAAAATCACAGGACCAGGAGACCTGAAATGAATTCCCGGTTCTGCCACAGTGTCTATGCATAACCTGCGATACATCACTTAGTCCCCTCAGAACCTCCATTTCCCCATGTGAGAAACAGGGCTAACTACAGTGACCTACCTCACTGGTGATTTGAGAGACTAAATTCATTTATGTTTATAAAGATCCTTGGATGGAAGCTGCTATAGAAGGGCACAGTATTGTATGAGATGGCAGGAAATGCACCAATCTAAGGGTCCTTTAGAAAGGGGAATGTTACCAATAATCTGGCAATTACTAGTCAAAATATTCTCCAAGCTCTTTTAATCCTACCTGTACCCAGTGTTGTTCCTGCCAACTACAAGGTGCTTTGGTTGTTTGTCACACGTGTACATGTTAAAGTCATTCTCTGGCACCAGGTCCACATCATGGAAAATGAAACAGTCCCAGTTTTCTTCCTTCAGGGCCTCCAGGTATCCTACATTCAGCAGTTTAGCTCGGTTAAACTTGGTATTGCCAGCCTGTGAAAAAAAGAAAGGAAAACAAGGCATACATCAAACCCATTAAAGGTTATTTGCAACCTGCCTGGATTCCATCCTAACTGCAGAGTTTACAGTATCCTTCATGGCACTCAGCCTTTATGCTGTACCAAGTTCTCATACAAAACAAAGAGCTATTCCTTGACATATTATGTGGGCATCAAAGCACCTAATATTGTGAGGTGTTTCTTCATCCCCTACCTGTCATGAATGGCCGTGGACAAAGTCAGACAAGGCACAGGTTATCTAGCTGCCAGAAGTAACCTAAGTTGTGTGATACTATTCTACTCCCATCACTGATTTTGCCTTAGAATTTCCCTCTGGCAAAGTAATGAAAGAGCAACGACCATGTAGCTTAGAAAGCATGGAGTGTAAATGTAGTTAGCATGAGTTATATAAACATAAAAAATAATTGTATTATAAAATTTGGCACTTTTCTGCTAAAGCACAGAGAGGTAGTGACTTGCTTAAGGTCACACATTATGTGCAGAACTGGGGAAAAAATGTGGTACTCCTAACACCCAGTCTGGTAACCTACTCGCAATCGACACACACTGTCTTTGATATACACAGAACTGTACTGGGACTCCTTGCTTGGGATTTTATTTTATTCTATTTTTTACTGGATTGTACATGTTTACTTTTTGCTACAATTTGGTGCCTCTTCCCTCTTCAGAAAGATCAGTTCTATAGGTTTATTTTAAATTGTAGCTGAAGAATTTCAAGCTGTAGTTGGTCGTTTCATAAGCCTATGCTGGTGACAAAATTCAAGTTAGAGCAATGACGCAGCCGTCTGATGAGCACGCATGTATTTGCATGCATGCACGCACGCACCTACGCACACACTAGCCTGCAGCACACATCCTGTGGCTGTGTGTGAATAACAGCCTGCAGTGCAAACAGAAAGAGAGTAACAGTTCACATTCCCTTTAAAAAGGAAGTTAACCATTTTCCATCTTTATTTTTATAAAACCATCTGTTAAAAAATTAGAATCAATATTGTTTTATCAGTTGCCATTGGACTTAACTCTAGGATAATATATATTTCCTGCAGACAAAGCAGCCCACACCCACATAGGATTCAGTTGTGACAGAGAATGAGCTGCAATGTATTAATCTATGAATACTGATGTGCAATAATGATATGAATAGTTAAGTGACCTGATCAGGGAGATAACTCACCATAGTTACACAATAAATGTAATAGAATTTCCTGTAAGACTGTGCTGATCTAACTTAATAAAGATCTGAAGGGACAACAAACAGGAAAGCAACGCAATAAACCTAGGTAAGCAGCTTCAAGCACGCACTTGGAAGACAATGGGACAAGCTTTTAGCTTCTAGGATCTCGTCTCCAGGCTGAAGTATCAGAGTTGTTTTGCCAAAGCTGGAGATCAAAACACTAAAGAGTTTAAAAGCCCTTCTCAGAGGAACGAGAGGGGGTCCTTTCAGGATCCATCCAGGGAGACAGAGAAGCGCTCTGTGAAAGAGCCTGAAGAAGTTGGCTCTTCTCACATCCAGGGGATGGTAAATCTGGGGGAAGAGCAGGCATGCATATATGTTGAGTATGGATATGGAGCCTTTCACTTACATATTAGGTAAAATTCAGCCTAGGCTGGTAGTTACAAAGAGTCTAACATCTGAAGGCTGTTTGGAGTCACTGATCAGGTCACCCCAATCCAGTTCCTACATGCAGAGAGCCACATCACAATTACCATTGGCTCTAACTGGCCCTCTTGTTGCCAGTTTCAGCCTAAACCCAAGGACTGCATAGCATAACTCATGGAGATTAAACTCCCCTTTCTCCCCCTATAGGCAGGCTTAAGGCACACTGGTGGAAGAATAAATTGCGGCAAACAGCTCAGCACCTACTTCGTGGACAAAGGAAACATTTGTTCTCCAGGGTTTTCACCAGCACCCCTTTAAAAAAAAAATACCTATTTTTAAAATAATGTAAAGGTGACCTGCAGAGGGAAAAAGGATTGGGTTGGTGCCCTTTTCATGATCAGTGGAGAAGACTTAAAAGGCCCTTTCCTTCTCTTTCTCTCCCCCCCCAAAAATCACCCAAGAGGCAGTCCCTGCATGTTTAGTATTAAAAAGTCAGGTGTGGTCCACCCTGCTTTTTCTGGAACACAGTCTGAACAACTAGTAAGGTTATGACGTCACAGTTAACAAGAGCAAACAACAGCTGATCCTCAAAATCCCTTCTCTGTGTTTACATGTGCTGGTTTTATGTGTGCCTATCCATCACTGCCCCCTAACAATAAAGGGCTATGGGAGAGTCCCAGTCCACATCTGAGTCTTCAACAGAGACCCTCCAGCAAAACAGGGAAACCAAGACCTGGCACTCTTGATAGATTAGACAGACAGAGCTTTGGGGCCTTCTTTAATACATCCTAAAGTAGTTTAGGAGGGACATCCCCCGCTTCAGCCAACCTTTAAAACTCTGATTCAGAGCAATGAACAAACAAAACAGGATATTCCAAGTGAAAGCAGATCCTGCCGATTGCTCCTGTTCCTTGATGATTTAGAGCTAGAAATAGGCCTTCATTCAGAAATGTCCTGCCTCTTCTTGGTTTAGGACACAATTGTGAGGTTATTTAAACAGGACAGGGTGGGGAGTTTTCCATTAATTTATTTGTTTTCTGCTATCTGAATAGTGAATCAAAGTAGAGCAGACATGTGAATGGAAGTTTAAAAAACAAAGTCCTCAGAGTGGGTTACAAGAAAAGCATTTGCTGGTTTCCACTCCCAGAGCAGGCTGCTGCTTCAAGCTCACCTGACCACAGCACCAGTGCTGGGCATGAAAGAAACCCAAACAAGGGTTAAAATGCTCTACAAAATTAGCAATTAAGTTAGCAGAGCCACTGAATGTGAACAGGCAGATCACAGAATCTCAAAAGGTATCAAACATACTGTCAGGACTTCACATTCCATTAATCTTTGCTACTCAAAGAGTACCTGTATGCCAAAGAGCTCTTATTTAGTGTTTTGTTCTAGACAACAGGAATTTGTACACAAGTACTATGATGTGAATAATGATAGTTTTTGATAGTGACAATCTGAAGGCGTGGAAGAGACCCAAGAACCAAGATCCTTGATCTGAACACCCCCAAAAATTTTGGGGCTGAGAACATTTCATCCTGGTTGTGTAAGTTTAATGTGCTGGGTAAGTTAATTTTATCAGTAAGAAACATTATTAGGATGGTCAGGTCACCCCAAGCCCTAGCTCAGGAATGCTAACTAAGCTACAATACATTTCATAGTTTATTCAGGCTGACAAGGGCTTCCTATGTATGATTTTAAAGGCTCTAGCTACATCAAGGACATTTTCTAAAAGGATTCCCATCTTTAACAATAGTCCAGATTCCCCAGTATTAGCACCAGTGTGAGCCCCAATGCAGAAGGGCTACCAAAGCCATGTTAGCACTATAACAATTAGACTTGTTCTGAGCAGGCTGGATGGCACCGTGCATAAAGCACAAGAGGCAGCTACCAGTCAGTCTGTCTTGAAGCTCACAACATTGTTAGCACAGACAGAACTGAATTGGTGTTAGCGAAGGTGGGACATTTTAAAGAGCTTCTCTAATTCAGACAGGATCTCTGAGCAAAAGGAATGCTGTTGTCCTCTAACCAATAAAGGAGACAGCCAGCCCCAAGACACCATCACAAAGCCAGGAGGAATATTTGCAGGGCAGAAGAATTTGGGATGCACAAGCGTTAATTAATCTCCCATCCCTCCCAGACTGGTAGTTCTCTTGCCTTCATTGTTGCCTCACCTGGTGGATGACATAGATACCATAGTCCAGTTGCTGTCTCTGTAGGAATGGGTGGAGGTGCTCCAGCAGGTACAACAGGTGCGTCTCTCGATTGCGGTGTGGGATCAGGATGGCCACTCGTTGCAGTGCTGAGCACTCTACAGGGCGATGCCGGCCTTTTGCAACCTGAGGGTTCTCCTTCTGTACCTCTTCCAATGTGAGAGATGCTTTGAACTTGAGCTGGCTGGGGCCCTCTAGGAGAAGCACAGGAAGCATTCTTAATTCATTTCAGGTTTTGGGCTAGCTCAATGCCTTCAGGGGAGTGGCTCTGCACTCCAGCATTTATAGATTCCAAGACCAGAAGGGGCCATTCTGATCATCTAGTCTGACCTCCTTTATAACAGTCCATACAACAGCATGAGAAGCCTGGGTTCAATCCCAAATTCTGATTTATCTTGCTTCCCAGATCAAATGGAATGGAGAGTGCTGTAAAGGCAATACATGAGTCCTGAAGAGAGTGGGTACTTGGAGTTGCTTAGCATTTATTCATTGAAGAAGCAATGCCAATGATACATAAAAAGAATCCCACTCAACCAGAAGGATAGTCATGGTTTCAACATGGGCTTCAAGGAGAGGGAGGGGAGGAACAAGAGTGGAGAGAGATGTGAGAATAGGAGTGCAGGGAATCATCATGGCTTTAACCATGGACATAGAAGGATGTAAACATTTTAGGGTCAGGAAACGGCTCTTATTAATCCAATATTCCCATGCCCAAATGAGACCTTTTCAATGGCTGCTGTGCTGATCTTTCATCATGGCCTCTGCTGACACAGAGAAAGCTCACTTGCGGGAGAAGAAATCACACAACTGTGACTAGAGATGGTTGCAAAGTTTTGACAAAAAAATTCCTGGGAAAAAATAAATGTTTTAAAACTATTTTTTTTTTGCAGGAAAAAATGTCAGCATCGCCCAACCAGTTTGCATGAGTGTGGGCATACAAGGAGGACAACATGGTCCAGAAGCTTTGTGCTGCTAACATAGAAATCACCCCCTGGCAGTAAAGCTGAAAAAGGTAGCATGGGCCAATATGGCGAACCTCAAGGTTCCATGGGCTGCTCAAGTTTCCATGGAGCTACAGTACTAATAAAAATGGCCAGTCTAAGAAAACAACGAAGAGTCTAAGGAAGCCTCTGAAGATGTCCACCAGGAGGACAGCATAATCCCCAAAACAGTCACACAGTCTTTGTCAAAGGAAGGTACACTTATGAAACTGCATTTCATTTCCCACCAGGGTTTTCACATCTGCTGTGGAGATGGAAAGGGGAAGGAAGTATATGGGTTGTGAGGAGGATGGAAAGCTCTTACCACAAAAGCAGGGTACAGCATAAAATAAAGGAGTGAAGCAGTGGAATCAGCAAGCAAGTCAGGTAGGGGCAGAGGCCCATTTCTTACTAAATTATTATTCTGGAGTTCAGCTCGTTGCAATATGCATTTCAGAAAATGGATTGTACTCAAGTACTGCAGCTATAACAGATTAAACAGTTAAGAGCACAGAATGGGACCTGTAATGAGCCCAGTAACCAGATACCTACAGTTGCCAATGGAGTACAGTATCCAGATATCAGGCTGCTACAGCTATTTTTGATGGGTTTTCCTTCCCCCGCCCCTTCTGTCCCCACTGTCTAACTGGCTGTCATAGCCAGTAAGTACATATGGGCCAGACTAGTCTCATAGGCAAGCAGGAATGTCATCCATTCCATCTCCTTCCAGTGTTGGCATGGTGGGTTTTTGCTATCCTTTCAGAATGAAGGCGGGGGACAGCTATATAGGTAACGCATGAGCTACCAGAGTTAGTTTAATTCACCTAGCCAAAGCACCATCACTGGGCGTGGCATGGACTCAACAACCTCTCCCCATAATGTATTAAACTGTCCTCCACATCTCTTTATACTTCTTAAGTATTTCTAGGGTGAACGGATATCTAACTGTTAAGAGGATGCTGTTTATCTGTTATGCAACAGTCACTAGCTGTGAGTTTGGTTCACAAGAAAAGCACCTGGGTGAGGTGGCCAGAGGGGAACCAAGGAATCAGTAGCACAAAAGCAGATTTCATTCATTAAAGACACTGAAGACTGAGCCACTTACGCAGGTAGGGAGAGAGAGCAGAGCAGTGACTCATGGTGGACTTCACTGTATGAACTTCCACAGTTGACATGGCCTTCTTTTTCTGATTCTCCTTCTCCAGCATGGTTGCCTTCCTGAAATTCTCCACCAAGCTCTTTGCTTTGGGAGTCTCCTGTACAGTGTCCACAAGGTAACTGGAGGTGGCCCATGCTACCACCATCATGCACAAGATAAAGATCAGCAGCAGCCTGAATTTGTAGGAGAGGTGAAGGATGACAGAGCTCAAGCCCATGGCCCTCTCTCGTTTGCAAGCCACTCCCTCAGCAATGTTCCTGACGCAGCCCTTTCACCAGACACTTCGGAAGGGTGAAAATAAAAGGAATGTCACAATAAGGCAGGAAGCTGGGAGATATCCAAGGCTGCTGAGACTCCTGTTGCTTTGGAACTCATGGAGTTCTGGTACAGTGATTGTTGGAAGGCAAACATCACATGACTCACCCTAGACCAAAACAGAGAGAAGAGGTTATTTTATATTCCCCCAGCTGCACTACAACACACTCCCCGCCCACCCCATCGAATTCACTAGAAGAACATGGGGCACAAGGGGTGCTAACAGAGAAGCGGAGAGCCAAAGCACTACAAAAAGTTGTTAGGGCACCAGTCAGTAAGTCGAGAAACCTGGGTTTTGTTCCCAGCTCTCCCACTGACCTGCTGTGTGACATTGGACAAATCTCTTCCACCCTTTGGGCCTCTGTTTCCGCTCCCACCCTCTCTCTGTCTGGTCCTATTTAGATTATGAGCTGCAGCAGGAACTGTCTCTTACCATGTGTGTATACAGTGCCCAGCACAATGGGGCCCTGATTTTGGGTCTATAGGACTATTTCAGTACAAATAATTAACACCAACCAGAAGGCAGGAAGCTCTGCCTGGCCTGCCTCTAGCCACACTCCTGAAAAGCGAGGCATAGCTGAAATTACCTCTGAGGAATGAAACTTGCTTTGCTTTAAAGTTTAAGGAGAGATGTTCTCAGGGATGCACCTCAGGAGTGAGCCACACAATGCTTGCTTAGTGTCAGAAATCCTTTCTTCCCCAGCCACTCTGCATTACCACCTCGTGACCCCTGCCCTCCACTTTCTTCTCATCTGCTCTCAGAACACTGAAGAACTAGCTGGGAGGAGGCAAGTATTCCTGTTTTTCTGAGTGGGAGTTTCAGTTTCAAGTGAGATTTTTCCCAATGATCCTGTGATACTGGCAGACCAGGTGCTAGCTCATGCCAAGGCCCCATGACTCACTGAACATTTACAAATGCATAACTGGAAACCAGTCTTATTTACTTGTGTGTTAGCATCATCAAAACAGATAATAGGTGTTAAGTTGATAAGAACATGCTTAGTGTTTAGACTTGATAAAATGCTTGTAGGATGCTACATGTATTACTCTCATTTATAATCTCTCTATAGCCCAGGGATCGGCAACCTTCGGCATGCAGCTCCCCAGGGTAAGCCCCCTGGCGGGCCGGGCTGGTTTGTTTACCTGCCGTGTCTGCAGGTTTGGCCGATCGCAGTTCGCACTGATTCGCCGCTCCAGGCCTATAGGGGCTGCGGGAAGTGGCGCGGGCCAAGGGATGTGCTGGTCGCCGCTTCCCGCAGCCCCCATAGGCCTGGAGCGGCGAATCACTGGGAACTGCGATCGGCCAAACCTGCGGACGTGGCAGGTAAACAAACCGGCCCAACCTGCCAGAGGGCTTACCCTGACAAGCTGCGTGCCAAAGGTTGCCGATCCCTGCTATAGCCCATGGTACAAAATTATACTGAGTGTTTGCATTGTAACCCTCTGTAACTGTGTTACACAACAAACAGGAAAAGAAGCACTTATAAAGGTAAAGTGCTTGTCCTGCATACAAGAATAGCCCATTGGAAGCATTGACCTATTTTGTAGCATCAAAGGACAGAGACCATTGCTTCTTGTTCTGTCATCTGCCACCACTGAGAACAGCCGAGCTCCATCCTCTTTGGAACCCCTCTTCAGGTAGTTGAAGGCTGCTATCAAATCCCCCCTCACTCTTCTCTTCTGCAGAAGAAAGAAGCCCAGTTCCCTCAGCCTCTCCTTGTAAGTCATGTGCCCCAGACCCCTAATCATTTTCATTGCCCTCAGCTGGACTCTCTCCAATTTGTCCATGTCTCTTCTGTAGTGGGGGGACCAAAACTGGACACAATACTCCAGGTGTGGCCTCACTAGTGCCAAATTGAGGGAAGTGATTATTCCCCTCTATCTGCTGCCAATGCCCCTACTTATACAGCCCAATGTCATTGGCCTTTCATGGCAACAAGGGCACACTGCTGACTCATATCCAGCTTCTCATCCACTGTAATCCCCAGGTCCTTTTCTGCAGAACTGCTGCTTAGCCAGTTGGTCCCCAGTCTATAGCAGTGCATGGGATTCTTCCTTTCTAAGTGCACTTGTCCTTGTTGAACCTCCTCAGGTTTCTTTTGGCCCAATCCTCCAATTTGTGTAGGTCACTCTGGACTCTATCACTCTTAGGATTTAGACTGCAATTCATTTGTGTTATATGCTTGCTTGCTTGCACCTGTAAATAACTAATTTCTTTTTCCTAGTTAATAACCTTTAGTTAATTTATTACAGAATTGGCTACAGGCATCTTTTGTGAGAGAGCTAAGATACCAATTGAGCTAGGGTAAGTGACTAGTCTCTTGGGATTGCAAGCAACCTGACTATTGTGATTTTTGGTGTAAGTGACCATTTATCACTAAGTCCAGCTTGTCTAAGTGGCAAGATAGACTGAAGAGCTTAAGGGAACTGTCTGTGACTCCATGGTAAGACTGTTACAGTGATCCAGAAGTTCACATTTGTTACTGGGTTGTATAATTAGATTTCACCAACATACCACCAGTTTGGGGTGTCTGCCCTGTTTTTGACAGTCTGCTCTGAGGTAAGCACTCAGTCATGAGCCACTCCAGACAGCATGATAGATCCAACCTTTTATTTCTTCCCCCAACCACCTCACAGGTTCCATGTCCAGAAGACACTCCCTCTCACTGACCCATGATCACATAGCTATGATATTTTTTCATGATGCACACCATACAAGGAAGAGAGAAATTAGACTAACTGTGGTATGTAGCCTATCACTTAAATCAGCTTCTGTACCAGATGACTGGAGGATAGCTAAAGTGACAACAATTTTTTTTAAAGGCTCCAGAAACAATCCCAATTACAGGGTGGTAAACCTAACTTCAGTACCAGGCAAATTGTTTGAAACTGTAGTAAAGAACAGAATTATCAGACACACAGATGAACACAATTCGTTGGGGAAGAGTCAGCATGGCTTTTGAAAATGGAAATCATGCCTCTCCAATCTATTAGAATTATTTGAAGGGGCCAACAAACATGTGGACAACCGTGATCCATTGGATATAGTGTACTTAAAATTTCAGAAAGCCTTTGACAAGGTCCCTCACCAAGGGCTCTTAAACAAAGCTGTCATGGGATAAGAGGGAAGGTCCTTTCATGGATTAGTAACTGGTCAAAAAATAGTAAACAAAGGGCAGAAATAAATTGTCAGTTTTCACAATGGAGAGAGGTAAATAGTGGTATCCCCAGGGATCCGTATTGGGACCAGCTCTGTTAAACATATTCATAAATGATCTGGTAAAAGGGGTAAACAGTGAGGTGGCAAAGTTTGGAGAATATACAAAATTACTCACGATAGTTAAGTCCAAAGTAGGGATGTAAATAGGGTTTAAAAATAGTAACCATTTAACCTACTAAAATTCTATCGGTTAAACGGTTAACAGTGAAGCTGTTCTGCTGGCCCCGCCAGGCACAGGGTCCCGGCAGCAGGCAGAGTTTAATTGTTAACCGAAACTGGTAAGACTACTCCTGAGGGCATTCTGTGCCAAAAAATTAAAAGTTCTGCACACAATATTTTAAAATTCTGCAAGTTTTATTTGTCAATAAATAAATGCAGAGGCTCCAGGATGGCAGTGGGGAGCACAGGCCACTGGCTGCACGAAGGTGGAAGATCACCCTACACAGGGCCGTCCCTAGCTGTTCTGGGGCCCTATGTGGGGGGTGCATGTGGGGCCCCAGACCTCTGCAGGGGCGGGAGGGGGGCTGGGCCCCAGGCCTCTGCAGGGGGGGAGCGGGGGGCAGGGGGAACCACCCCCCAGCACTCCCCAGCAGCGCGGCTGGGGCCAGGTTGCTGCACTCCCGCACTCAGGCTAGGTCTACACTACCCGCCTGAATCGGCGGGTAGAAATCGACCTCTCGGGATCGATTTATCGCGTCCCGTTGGGACGCGACAATCGATCCCCAAATCGACGTCCTTACTCCACCAGCGGAGGTGGGAGTAAGCGCCGTCGACAGAAAGCCGCAGAAGTCGATTTTGCCGCCGTCCTCACAGCGGGGTAAGTCGGCTGCGATACGTCGAATTCAGCTACGCTATTCATGTAGCTGAATTTGCGTATCTTAAATCGACTCCCCCCTGTAGTGTAGATGTACCCTCAGGGGAGTGGGGGTGGGGCTGGGAAGAGGTGGAGAAGGAGTGGGGCGGAGCAGGGCGGGGGCCCTTGGGAAGAGCCAGAGCAGGGGCTGGAGTAGCACACAGCTGCGTGCTTTCATATGGGTAAGGACGGCCCTCACCCTGCAGCCTCTACCCCCAGGACACTGACTCAGCAGTGAGGCTGCACCCAACCTTGACACAGCATAAGACCTGGGCCTGCCCCAGCCCCAGAAACACCCTGGGGCCCTGCCGTTCTGTGCCAGGTGCGGGGCAGCTAGGCTCAACCAGGCAGGATCCAAGTGTGGAGGGGCTCAGTGTGGGGGGATCCAGATGCGGAGTGAGAGGATTCAGTGTGAGACAATCTGGGTGCAGGCAGCTCTGTGGGGTGTCTCGGTGTGTGGGGGGGATCTGGAGGAACAGAGGCTTATCAGGGGGTTCCAGATGCAGGGGCAATGGGACTCTGCAGGGGCTTCCAGATAAAAGGTTGTTGGGGCTCAGCAGAGGGGTATGGGTGTGGGGGTCTCAGCAGGGGTGTGTGGGTGCTAGGGGAGTGGGGCTTGGTGGGGGTCTGGGTGCAGCTAGTTGGCGATCAGTGGCATGGGGGTTTGGATGTGGGGGCTCAGGGTCGTGCAGGGGGTGGTGTATCAGGGTGGGGTGCGAGTGCAAGGAGCTCAGCGGGGGGTGGTCTGGATGCAGGGATGGGGGTTCAGAGACAGGGGGTCTGGGTGCGAGGGTCTCCAGATGCAGGGGTTGAGGTTCACTGGGGTGGGGTTCGGATATGAAGGGCTAGGGGGCTTCTGGATGTACCGAGTGAGGCTTGGCAGGGGTGTCTGGGTATGGGAGGTCTGGATGCAGAGGGGTTGGGTGGATGGGAGGGGAGTAGCTCTGCATACAGTTACCCCCCGACACACACACACACACATACAGGAGTGATGGGGGCAGGAAGCAGGGGAGGATGCTGAGCTTCCTGTAGCTGGGGGAGGTTTCTGGGGGTGAGTCTGAAACAACCCCAGCCACTTCTTGCAGGGGAAGAGGAAGTCTCATCCTCTCCTGCCTCCAGCCCAGCAGGGACTAGCAGCTAATCCTAGCTCAGGATAGGAGCCACTGGCTGGGGAGTCCCCAGCCCTGTGGTGATTTACCTCTTCGCCAGCTGCTCTGGGTGCCTGAAACGTTATACCTGCACTGCTAGAGAGTGGTGCATGATTGCTCTTGCAGCTTCCCTTTGATTCCCTGTCAGAAAAACATTTTTCTGTGGGGAAGAAAAGAAATCTGTGCGGGACATGAATTCTGTGCACATGCAGAATTTCCCCAGGAGAATAAGACTGATGCTTATCGGTTAACCGGTTAGACTTTTACATCCCTAGTCCAAAGCAGACTGCAAAGAGTTACAAAGGGATCTCACAAAACTGGGTGACTGGGCAACAAAATGTCAGATGAAATTCAATGTTGATAAGTGCAGAGTCATGCACATTGGAAATCATAATCCCAACTAGACATACAAAATGATGGGGTCTAAATTAGCTGTTACCACTCAGGAAAAAGATCTTAGAGTCATTGTGGATAGTTCTCTGAAAACATGCACTCAATGTGCAGCAGCAGCCTATAACAGGTTCAAAAAAGAACTAGATATGTTCATGGAGGATAGGTCTATCAATGGCTATTAGCCAGGATGGTCAGAGATGCAACACTAAGCCCTTTGGGGCAAGGACTTCCTTTTTTGTTCTGTATTTCTACAGCCCCTTGCACAGTGGAGGGTTGGTCTATGACTAGGGCTACCAAGAACTATGGTTTAAAAAAAAAAAAAAGAGGTTTGATAAAGGAGAGATTCAGGAGGTTATTCCAGATGGCAGGAGCTGCAGAGGAGAAGGCTCTGGCACCAACTCCCTATAGTGATGAAGCAGTGGGAAAGGACAAGGTGAAGGCTGGTGCCAACTGAGACGAGGGGAGCAGTGAGAGACAAGGCCAGAGATACAGGTTGGATCAAACATAGACAGTGTTAAGAACAAGGAAAGTTATTTTGAACTGCTTCACAAAATAAAGGGGAAACTAGCAGAGCTGTCTCAGGATGGGGGTCTATGTGGCCACAATCTGTCTCCTCCTCCCACTTCCTCAGCTGGGCACTGTTGAGTGTGAGGGACAAGTCTGTGGCTGGCAAGGTGACTTGGTTTTACCCACCCCTGGCTCCACCTTCTTCGGTAGGAGAAGAGGGCTCTTGGCTTTTCAGGGAAAATGCTGGCACCTAGCAGCAGCTATTCAGAACAACTCTCTCCTGTCCCCCTCACAGGGCTGTGGTATGAGTGAGGCAGAAGCACCAGATGAAAGGAGAGGGAGATGCTCTGTATAGCGTTGCAGGGCAGAAAGCAGCAAGCAGGAAGGAGGGAACACTACTTCCTGCAAAGCCCCAGGGTCCCCAATTCCTGCTCCCAGAGGAAACTGGGAAAGGTTAAATGGGGATAAGAGAGGAGAACTTAGGGGCTATAGGAAAGCTGAAAAGACAGTGGGGGGAACACTGCCATTCTGGTTTCAAAAGTAGAGCGGGAAAGGCCCTGAGACTGCATGAACTCGGGAGAGGAGAATAGTGCAATAATATTTGACACCTCCCCACTAAATGTTTAGTTCCCATCTGCAAAAGCAACAGGGTAGAATCTCCCCTTCCAAAAACACAAGTAAAATTAAAGCCTCACCTCTTCTCAATCCTTCCCCCTTGTCTATCTCTCCTGCCCTTGAGACAGTGCTCTGCTATTTTTAGCTCAGTCAAATCTAGCAGGGTTATGTCAAACTGGAAGTTCCAGCTCAAGTTGGTGGAAGGTGTAAGTTACACCTTCCATCAACAAACACTACAGAAGGAAAACAAGAGGCAGCAGCTAAAGGTCAGCATGGGTAATGAGAATACCAGTAAAACACAATGCTTTTCATCACAGGAACTCAAAGCTCTTTACAAATTAAATCCCCAGCACCCTTGTGCGGTGGATGTCATCATCCCCATTTTGCAGATGGGTAAACAGGAATACAGAGGGGGAAATAATTTACTCAAGGTTCACACAGTCACTCATTAACAGTGTGTGCGGAAGTTCATCCCCATTTTGCAGATGGGTAAACAGAAATACAGAGCAGGAAATAATTTACTCAAGGTTCCCACAGTCACTCATTAACAGCCACTACACTATCCAGCAGAGTACTCCCCTCACATTTAAGGCACAAAGTCATAAAAGTAACTATATAATAATGATCTCAGCAGATCTCCTCCTTGTGCATACTGAATCTTGCATCTACAAACTTTAGTGATGAGCACACAGTTTTACAGCTTTTTACTCCGAGGGAGCAAACAACTAAGAGACACTGACTCAGTTTATTTCTCTTGCTACTCTCAGAGCAAACTAAATTCTGACTGCAGAATCCTTGTTACTGGTGATGAGGCACATGCAGAGAAGTGGCCTTGGGGTGCCAACTCTGAAGCATGGGGACACCACCACAGTGCCAAAAATGCAACCTCTGCTCCATGAGCACTTGCATTCCCTCCCCCCCTGTTCAAGTGATATCCTGCCAACATTCTAACAAGGAATCTCTGAAAAACATTCTACCTCACTAAAGGCTTGTCTACACTGGCACTTTACAGCGCTGCAACTTTCTCGCTCAGGGGTGTGAAAAAACACTCCCCCCCCCCCCCGAGTGCTGCAAGTGTCAGCGCTGTAAAGAGCCTGTGTAGACAGTGCACCAGCACTGGGAGCCATTCCCCTCATGGAGGTGGGTTTTTTTAAGAGCACTGGAGAGCTCTCTCCCAGCGCTATGCCCCGAATACACAAGCCATGTTAAAGCGCTGCTGCGGCGGCACTTTAACATTGCCAGTGAAGACGTGCCCTTAGCAAGGCATGGAACATTCTCTGGGTAAAATGCTCTTCCCCAAAAACATCCATCAGTTCCTCACTCTCTCCCCCTACAAATCAATTAATTCTTCCACACTCACCCAAGTTCTGTGAGCTGACTGGTTGGGAATAGGTTCCCTCTGATAGAAAGGCTGAGTGATAATGTGAAGATAGGATCTCTTTAGTTCATGAGGTAGGTGCGTCTTCTCTAGAAGATTTTAGAGGATTGGGTGGGAGAGGAGAGTATCTTAGCTGGTGGGGATGGGAGTTCTGAAGGAAGAACAATGCTCCAGGCTCTCTCAGTACCAACTCTTCAAACTATAAGAGAGATGAGGTAGGTGAGGTAATATCTTGTATTGGACCAAGCTCTTCAAACTAGAAGGGGTTGATGAGAGGGACATGCATTGGCAGGGAGAGAGGTAGGCTGCAGTGGCTACAGGATCCCTACTCAGTGCAGCAGCAAGTTCTTCCCATCTCTTCCTTATTTGTGACTCAAGTGGGCTGTGCAGAGGGAAGGAGGGCACAAGAACTAGGCACCGCATCCCTCATTCACCGTTAAGTGTCATCCATAGTAGACACTTAACTGAACAGGATCATGCACAAACAATTCAGCATGTCCTCACTAGCCTTGCTGAACTGGCTAAGTTTGGGCCGGTGTCCACACTGATTTGCCAAAACCAATTCAGCTATTTGTACATTATCCCCACCATGGAGGGTGTTTTGGGAGCAGAGCTCGCAGCCCCACACCACAGATGCAGCCAATAGTTCATTGACTGAGCGTCCCCATTTTGTCTCCCTTACCATGAACACACTAGAAACCTACCTTCAAATAATGCCCCCTGAAAACGTCTTCCTCCCTCAGCCTTCAGTAAACCCCACAGCTTTACATGTCCTACGTGAGCAAACCACACTTAATTTGCTAGCTGATAGGCCCCTCTCTGCCTCCATGCCATGCCCTATACAGTTCTCCTCCCACCCCATATTAAGTCAGCCGTGGAAATCGTACCCCACCACCAGCCTCCACTAATCCCCTCCATTTCTGCTCTAGATATCCTTGACTAAAAATACCTTCTCAATAGCTCCCCCACTTTAGTGCTACCTCCAGTCATGCTAAACTTTCTGCTGACAATCAACAAGAAACAGTTTTAAAATAAAGAAGACAGTATTATCCCTAAAGATATGCTGCCTGTCTCTGCTTCACTGCCTAGAACCTCCCCCAACCTCTGTACTATGGGATTTGAAGAAACAGTGCACATAACTTGCATTAGTAGCAACAGTAGCCCCTGCACATCTTGTCTGCCACTCATAACTCTGAAAATGGTATGAAGATACATGGAGTGCCAATGGCCACTGACTGAGTGATGAAAGGGCCACAGTTACAGCAGATGGCAAAGTCACTAACATTTCTCCAACACTGGTTTATGAAATAACACTGCTTGTGTGCCCTTTGGGATTCTTGTGAGACCCAAGAGTCCAGCCGCTCTAACACTCCTTTCTTTGGCTCCCAGTCCCACTCTGGCTATGTTCTACTGCAGCTCTGCAGCCATTATGTGCTGTGGCTCTGTTTAACAGGTGTCCAAGGTGGTGACCCTGCAGGCGGTTCTGTGATGAAGGTGCCATTGCATTGTTTAGAGCATGAAGTATTACCTGCACCCATATATTCACAATGTCAGACCTGTTGGCAAGAGCACCTCCCTTCTGCCACAAAATTACCAGACCATCTCCTGAGCCTGTAAATCTTGACACACTCACTGGTTTGGAATAAAATCAGACCCAGGTGAAATGTTACAATAATCAAAGACTGGGAACACTTCTCTCTCACTTCATAGTCACCTGAAGCATGTGCCAAGTGAACATATATGTAAGCAGAGCCACCTTGAGCTTCCTGCTGGGAAACAGTTCAGCAGCTGCCTTTTTCTAAGGCTGGGATTCATAGGCTGCCTGCTAGGCGACCGCTGAATTCTGGCTCCGAAGTTCATTCTAATCAGCTCAGGACTCTTCATCCTCTCAACCATGTGGCCTTGATGCACAGTACTGTTTTTGATCAGAGGAAGCACCAGCTTCACAACATTTAAAGACGACCTGCAAAGGGGGAAACAATTGGGTGTTTTCCTTTTTTGGCATCTTTGTGACGGATAAAGGCAGCCTGAAAAGTGTTGTTTGTTTTTGGTGAGACAGGGAGTTGCCTGCTTGCTTTTAAATTAGAAACATACAGGTTTGTCAAGCCTGTAAGATTCTATAACCTTTATCTGTACTAAGAGAATTTTGAAAACATTTCCCATCATTGCTAATACAAGTTCAGCTTCACTGGTGTTAGCCACAGCTGAAGGACCGAGTGTAAATGGGCTGCCAGCAGCCACTGGTATTTTACATGCTATATGGATTAGGTCTGTGCTGAGCCTGGTACCTCTTGATCCACCCTGATGCTTCCTTTCCAGCACCTCATGGAGGCTTCACTAGGTGGCCACCCAACTGGGAGCTTGTGACTTTACTGACATAACCTGTAACCATATAGATCACTGTTATATAGTTGCAACAAATATTGTACAAAGGTTGTTGTGTAAGGTGTCTATGAAAAGGTTGTGGCACCTTAAAGACTAACAGATTTATTTGGGCATAAGCTTTCGTGAGTAAAAACCTCACTTCTTCGGATGCATCCGAAGAAGTGAGGTTTTTACTCACGAAAGCTTATGCCCAAATAAATCTGTTAGTCTTTAAGGTGCCACCAGACTCTTTGTTGTTTTTGTAGATACAGACTAACACGGCTACCCCCTGATATATGAAAAGGTTATGATTTGCTGATTATGCTATCTGTATGGGTGTATCATTTTTGTTGTTGAAGTTATGAATATTGGCTATGTATTTGAATATCAATGTGTTTTGATTCTAAGTAGCCTCAGTGAAGCATTTGGTCAGCTTCTTAAGAAAGAACTATTCTCAGTAAGTGCCTGATCAAGAAACACCTGGCTGACAATGAGCTTTGGGAGATGCCAATCCACATCTGAGCTTTCCTAGGAACCTTCAAACTAACGTGTAAACAATGGCGTCAGCCTGTAAAGAACTGAGTCATGCATGGACATGTAGCTTGCCCATGTGACTCCAGGCTTCATCGTGCTGCTGTGATCTTCCACAGGGCAGAGGATATAAAAGGCCTTGAAAACTCCTCCATCTTGTCTTCAATCCTGCTTCTGACCTCTGGAGGGACTTTGCTACAAACTGAAGCTCTGAACAAAGGACTGACTGACCCATCCCAGCTGTGGATGTATTCCAGAGACTTAATTTGAACCTGCAGTTTATTCCATTACTGAACCAAGAACTTTGCCATTAATGTATGTAATTGATTCCATTTAACCAATTCTAGCTCTCATCTATATCTTTTTCCTTTTATGATTAAACCTTTAGATTCTAAAGGATTGGCAACAGAGTGATTTGTGGGTAGGATCTAACTTGTATATTGACCTCGGTCTGGGGCTTGGTCCTTTGTATCAGGAGAGCCATTTTTCTTTTACTGGGGTATTGGTTTTCATAATCATTCGTCCCCATAACAAGTGGCAATGATGGGGATACTGGGAAACTGAGTGTCTAAGGAAATTGCTTGTGTGACTTATGGTTAGCCAGTGGGGTAAAACTGAAGACTTCTGTTTGGCTGGTTTGGTTTGCCTTGCCTTGGTGTGCACAGGAACCCCAGCCTTGGGCTATAACTGCCCTGCTTTAAGCCATTTGTCCTGAATTGGTACTCAGTTGGGTCCCACCAAAGCCAGCATCATTACAGAGCTATTCCTCACATGAGCAATGACAATGATAGGCAGGTCAACCTTTAGCATGTGGCTGTGGAGTGGGTGATCAAGTGAATGTGAATCTCTTCTAGCAGTGGATCACCCTGATGGCTGGAGGTTTGTTACCTGACACTCTACTCCACAGATCAGCTAAGGGAACAGGTGTCCCATGTGATGGGAGGGGGTTCAGGGTATGAGAGGGGTATCAGGTCTCTTCCAGTTCCTCTCTTTAAACTCCAGGCTGGAGGTGGGCTGCAGTGGCTACAGGACTCCAAAGCAGTCCAGCAGCAGCTTGGCCCTCACTCCTCTCCTCCTTGTGTGCTGCTAGGGTGACTGACCAGGCTAGGGTCACTGCCAGGTTGACTTTTCTGTTAGTCAGTTGCAGCCACCAGTACTCAACCCATTATCTATTTCTGCATTTCTCCTGCTCCTTTATGTATGAACTGCAAGCTACTGAAAGAGCATTCAGAGCATATCAGGACAGGTAGTGAAGAGAGAGAGAGAATATGCATGCAGCAACCCAAGGGAGTAGAGAAAACAACTAAGAATTGAGGAGGCAATAGAATGAGGAGAAGAAGAAGAAGAAGAGGTGAAGGAGCAATAGCTAAAGGAAAGGAATAGCTCAGTCAGGAAGAGGCCAAAGAGAGGGAGACAACAGCAGATAAGGGAAAAAAAAGGGATGAAAAGACTACAAGGAAGAAATGGAAAAAGGTAAGGGAAAACAAGGAGGAAACAAAATGCTGAGATTTTCACTGAATATGTCACTTCAGCTCTGAAAAGTCACTTTCCCACATTTTGCTTAATCTCACCAGCAGACATACCACACCAATAAATTTGAGGAAGGAAGGTAACAGGAGGCAAGGGCAAAATATTGTGACTGATATAACTTGAGTCAAATCACTGCTCGCTCTTGAGTTTGAAATTAAGTTAACAGGGTAGCATTTGTTCTTTAATAGTGCTTGCTGAAATATCAGTACATTCCACCAAAATTTCAAGTCCCATTCAGTTGTCATTTAATATGTTTTGCCTTATCTGATCTTTCTATTCCTCTAGTGTCATTGTCATTTCTACTGTACTACTCACTGAAGTAAAACTTCATACGATGCTCTGACTCCCAATTGTGGTCATCAAAAATCCCCTTCACGTAGAAGAAGGCATTGTTAACCCTGGTATTCTGGCCAAATTTCAGCTCACATTTACATTTTGCCTACCTAAATTCTTCCTCTAGTTTCTACTAGATAAAATATTCATCTTCACTATCTTTCATAAACCACTGTGTTGCCATGCATCATTAAACAACTGATACATTTCTCCCCAGAGGTAGTTTCCCTTAGTTGGTGGGTGAGTTATCATTGTATATTGTGTGATTTGCAATGAGCTCTAGGAAACCTTGGGATATTAAGTTAAATAAAATAGTTATCTTTATATAGCTCTTAACATACTGGAAATTTACTCTGTTTAAAGGCATTTGACCAAGAGCAACTTTACTACAATCATCTATAGGCTTGGTTTCATTAACAGCAGATTTCACTTCAGAGAATGTATTCCTTTAAACAAGGTAAAATAGCTACCCTCACCTGAAGTGTGCCTGTGTCAGTTTCACAGTAATGACACCTCTGACATCTTCATGGCCTCCTTGTGGGTACCCCCACTCAGGTCTCATGCCTCAAGCTGTCACCTGTCTCGGGGTGGGAACACACATACCCTCTCCCTCTAGGCTGGGGATTTAGGCTTCAATTCATCCTGTAACTCACCGATCACTTTAGCAAGTCTGAGTTTATTTCAGAGATTATATATATATATATATATATATATATATATAGACAAAGTTCCTCCTCTATCTTGGTGGGTCCTGCGCTTATTGGCGGATTTTCTTGCCTCAGAGATTCACCATGTGGGTTGGGGAACAGCCCAGAGACCTTCCCCTCTGGAAGAACCCACAGTCCAGGTCAATTGGGAGGTTTGGGGGGAACCCGGGCCCGCCCTCTACTCCGGGTTCCAGCCCTGGGCCCTGTGGATTGCAGCGGTCTATAGTGCCTCCTGTAACAGCCGCATGACAGCTACAACTCCCTGGGCTACTTCCCCATGGTCTCCTCCAAACACCTTCCTTATTCTCACCACAGGACCTTCCTCCTGGTGTCTGATAACACTTGTGCTCTTCAGTCCTCCAGCAGCACCCTCACCCTCTCACTCTCAGCTCCTTGTGCCTCTTGCTCCCAGCTCCTCACACTCACACCACAAACTGAAATGAGCTCCTTTGTAAAGCCCAGGTGCCCTGATTAGTCTGCCTTAATTGATTCTAGCAGCTTCTTAATTGGCTCCAAGTGCCCTAATTAGCCTGCCTGCCTTAGCTGGTTCTAGCAGGTTCCTGATTACTTTAGTGCAGCCCCTGCTCTGGTCACTCAGGGAACAGAAAACTACTCATCCAGTAACCAGTATATTTGCCCTCTACCAGACTCCTGTACCCCACTGGTCTGGGTCTGTCACAATATTTTTATATATATATATAAAAAAAAAGGAGGGAGTTTGAGTAAATTTGAAGCTCTAATGTACCCTGCTTCTCCCCACTTGCATTTCAGTCTGACTAACTCAGTCAGGGTAGCATTGGGATATGCCAAATAAAGATACCTAAGCGATGAAGCCTGGAGTCGAACTGAGTTTTTGGGAAGCTGAGTGGATAGAAAGAGGTCTCAGAGGGAACCCCAACATACTTGTGTAGAAATAATTTTCTTTTGCATTTGTTCCATATTTACTAGTCCAGACTGGGGAACTCTTTATTTTAATAAAAATGTAGAGGAGTGGACTCACTCCTGCAGCACCTCCTGCTGGTGACTTCCAGGAATTACCTCCTTCCAGCTCTGGAGTGCCCTCTGCAGGCTGGTGATCCGCCTGTCCTCTGGCCCCCCATGTCCCTCCCTGGACCCCAAAGCCCTTGTACCTGGGGTGCTGCCCCCTAGCAGTAACCCCTCAGTCTTAGGGTCTCCCCTCCCTGGGGAATCCCCACCCACTATTCCCACCTCACTTCAGTATAAGGCTACTGCCAGTCACTATCTAGCCCCATGCCCTGGGGCAGACTGCAGTATCAGCCTACTCATCACTGGCAAGGTTGGGTTTGGACCTGCTACCTTGGCCTACCCCTGTGCTGCCCTCTACAACCCGAGTACCCCTTGGCCTTCTGCTAGGCCACAGCCTGGGGCTTTCCAGGCTGGAGCTCCCCAGCTCCTCAGCCTGTCCCCAGCCCTGCTCCACTCAGGTACTCTGTTTCTAGCTCCCTGCAGCCAGGCCCTTCTCTCTCTAAATGCAGAGAGAGAGAGAGAGTGAGTGAGTCTTTGCTCCTGGCTCCCAGCCTTTATAGGGCTAGCTGGGCCCTGATTGGGGCATGGCCCAGCTGCAGCTGCTTCCCCAATCAGCCCAGGCCTTTCTTTCACAGCCTGCCAGCCCTCTCCCAGGGCTGGAGCAGGTCACCACCCCGCTACAGAAAGACTATATATGACTCAAGTTTCCCCACTCACCTTATATTATAGGCTAAAAAGACAGAATGACTGAGCCACCTAAGATAAGAGGGAGAACACCCAAAGAACCATTTATTATAAACAAGATAAGTTAGGAATGTAGAGAGAAGGTAAAGAGTAGGTCAAGCATGGACAATGATTGGTTCCTGCAAAGTAACTGATCCAATCCAAAAATGTGTAATGCGATGTATAGGAAATGTAATGAGATGTGTTTTTATATATATTTGTTATATTATATGTATGTATGTATATGGCAGGATAAGGATGGGTGCTGAGGGAGGCATTTGTCAGAATTGATCAGGTATCTGCTAGCTGTGGAACTTTATTGAGCTGAGACCAAAACCACATACAGTGACTGGTGACATAGGGTGGTACTGGAGACATGGCTATAGAAGGTCTGAATGAGGAAGGAGATAAATCTGTGGGAAGTTTCCCCTGATCACTATTAAAGTTCTACTCACTGTGGACACTGGTAAATCCACATGGGTGTACAGCTCAATGAGAAACTGGGGGCTGAGGGAGCTGTGTACGGCAATGCATATAGTCATGCAGAGGTGTGTGATCAAAATGAAAAGTGTCTCTGAGATTCAGTACCAGGTATAGTATGGCACCAATGGCACTGAAACACCAGGCCCACACTCGAAGCCCATGACTACAAGGGGGCCCACAAATATGTTTGGCACCGGGGCCCACACAAGGTTAATCCAGCCCTGGTCAGCTAGTGTACTATCATATAAACTTTACAGCAAGAACTCGTACCTCCAAGGCCCTGCAAATATGGTTCTGCCTGCATCTATGTATTTTAATACAAGCCAATTATTCCTTATAAATATGGATACCAAGCTATAACTGTTGACTTTGCCGTTAGATAAACTCCTCTCACAATAGATAAACCTGAATACTGTGGGCAGAGATAATTAAGAAACATCCACAGACTTAAAATTTTATTTATTTTGTACAATAACTTCACAAACTATATAAAAAGGAATCACTTCCCCCCGCCGATGAAGTGTAATCACAACTGTGGTAGAATGTTTACCAGTACACAGCAAAAACATACTGCAGTTTAGGACAGGAAGCGAAGAACACCATTATACCCAACTGAAACTCCATGGGAAAATACAAGTAGGTAAAACATAATTATCCAAATTTGAATTTAGCCAGAACACCAAAGTCAATGGCTTTACCAACAGTGCTATCAGATTTTTGAGAACGATATGTGTCAGACATCAGACCCTACTTTTCAAGACAGACAAATACCAGGATATGTATTGCAAACCACATCTCTATATAAAACTGCAACCAACCCTGCCAAACCAAGCAAATTAATTTGCCCATCCTCCAGGTACAACACATATCAGTGACATTTGCATACTCACACACTGAGTTAGTGTATCCACAAGGGGCTCTGATACCAGTCAACTCTGTGTTTTTGGAGAACCAGGGCGCAGTGTCTGGTGTGTCTGACTCATGAGGGACACCCCCCCACCCCCACAGGTCTCTCCTTGAACCAAGACAGATCAGAAAAAAGGCTTGCAGAGAGCACTGAAGGGCGTTGGGAGACACACCTAGACCTGGCCTGACAAGAGTGACAAAATTAAGACATCTCCATTTCCATACAGAATGGAGAGCAGAGACAACTTCCCTAGCCTCATCTGCATGAAAGATGGGACAGGGATTAGCCTACAGAATGAAGAACAGAGAACTGCACTGAACTCTGGGACCAGAAAAGCAGAGAAGCACTGCATCATGGGAATCTCTGCTCCAGATGTTAATGAACCTATGCCTGCCCACACCCAGCTCAGCAGTTATCAGACCAATTCTAGTAATGAATCCTTGATTGATATCCAAAATACTGAAGCAGCCTAGTTGCATTGTGAGCTCCCTGGAAGAAAACACCACCCATAGCCAAGAGTGATCAGCTCCTATTGTCTAGCCTAAAGAAAACCCTTGAGTCACCAGTTTACCCATAAACAAATCTAGTGTTCTCCCTTGAACCATTGTTGTTTCTCTAAAAAAAACCCTATCTATGTTCAAGTAAGTGTTCTGATGCTTAGATCCAAACTATGCATCAGTTCCAGTGAGACTCCATCTTCTCCTGACTGATTGTGCTGGGGGCTCTGCCTGTCTCCAGCACTCAGGACCCTGAGCTACCACCATCACCTGGGAACCCCGACCAGTTCACCCTCATGGAATGGGTGAGATCCCCTTCTTTCTCTCTCTCTCTGTTTTCCTTTCTACCTTAGGTATTAACCTTTAATAATGTATGTTATGTTGGTTTAGCCCTCCTTGTGTAGTCATCACTATTATTCAATAAATAACTTTTATGGTTAAGCTGGTTGCTTCTCTCTCTCTTGCTGAACTTTACTCATTTGTGTTTTTAGCTTCCCCCATTTACTCTATAGCAACGCTCCTTTTACCTAAGCTAAAGATCCCTGCAGCGCCCAAAATACTGTGGGGTTTGCTCATCAAGTAGGTTACTGCCAGTACAATTGTGATGTGAGAGTGGGGATAGGGACGTGCTGAATCTGGGACACATAAGGATGACAGCTTGCAAGTGCTGCTTGATCCAGCCCATTGAGTCCAGGGACATATAATAGTGCTGATTGACCCAGTCCACTGAGAGAGAGAGAGAGAGAGAGAGTGTGAGTGTGAGTTCATCCAGTTCTGGGGCTGGAGGAACCAAGCCCTAGAGAACATAGGTCCTGCAGGATGGTTCCATTGGGAGGGGACTTGCATAAGGGAGAAGTAGAGCTCCATATGAAAACACACATGACACAAGCAGTACATTGATGGAACTACAGTACTACCCCCTTCCTCCCCCGAAGAGTAACCTGAATAAATGATGTGAAAGTGAAATGAATTATATTAAAGAAATAGAATGAATTAAAGAATGCAGTATGTACCTTTAAGTAGAAATGAGAAATGCTGCAATCCAGGTATCAGGAAAGCAGACATTAACTGTTAATGAATTGCTCCATTAAGGGCAATTGGTGAAGCATTAGCCTTAGATCGATAAGAGTTAATAAGGAAGCAAGATATGCATATTGTGCCCCAGGCAAATTTTACAATTTTGCTCTCTCTGTCCCTGTTTAGTTCGCACCCTTTTATATGTATAAGTAAGACTGTTTGAATCTTGCATGGGGGCTCATATTATCTGGGTGTTATTAGCAGAGCGCTGTGCTAATAAAACAGAGTGGTCTGACAAAATATGAGTCCTGAGTCTAACTTTGACAATGAGCATACCCTAAAGTAACGGGCTGAGCTGGTAACAGCTCCTGCAGTGAAAAGATCTCTCCCCATATTCCAGCCCAGGTAGTTCAGCTAAGCCTTGGAGAGGGGGAAGAATCCTACGTAGCAATCTGGATGGGGAGCAGCAGCAGAGCAACTCGGGGATCCGTACAGTGGCAAATTCTCTGACCCTGATAATTTCTGCACAATCTAGCCCCAGCCTAACAACCACTGCCTCCTTCATGTCTTGCATGACAGCATGCTGACAGATCCATGAAAATGGGCTCCATGCTGTACAGGGAATTCCGAATACACCCCACTCAGTGGAAATACACCAGTTCCACTGAAAGAAGGGATAAAATTCAACCCATACTGAAAAACACATTTGGGTCCACACATGCTGTAGCAGGGACCGAAGTATAGAAGAGTTCTTGGGACAGTGTTTATCAGATCAGAATTCTGAAGTTTACGATTCAACATCTGTACTCAAACTGGACCCCCGAAGTTTAAACAAGGTTATTGCCGAAGGCAGCACGGACAGACAAAACAACATTCTGGCCCACAGCTTCCAAGGAGGTGATCTGTTTACCGGCAACTCAGTAGAAATACTGACTTATGGTATCTGCTTGTTATGCAGGAAAGCCCCAGCTCCTGAGTTCTGTAAATGCTTATTCCAGCCCCTTCTCACAGGTTTTTCAGGTCAATACATGTTTTAGCTTTCCATTAAGCTAACTCTAATTCTTGTCACTGCTTTAGGACACTTCCTTACACACTAAGTTTAAATTTCCTCTCCACCTTTTCCAAAAGAAAATCTTTTCAACCAACTTTTCAGTCTGCATCCAGAAATGGAACACTGAATTCAACGGCTATTACGCTTCCACCAACCCCCGCCAAACCAACTTCTCTCTCTCCCCCCCGCCCCACTTCATCTTTTCAAACCAAGAGGAAGCAAGCATATTAGATCTACTTACTGCTGCTGCTCTCTTTCCTGTAGAGGAGTCACTCTGTGCAGAGTTATGGAGATTCCTGTGTGAATGGCAGACACTTCTCAGCCGTGAAACCCCACACCACAGAGAGACCTTTGTTGCCTCATGCCAGGAAAGAGTCAGCTCAACACCACAGGAAAAAAAAATTAAGTCAACGCTTTCAGCTTTTTTCCACCCCACAGGCCACTCCCTCATCCCTTCCTACATGCTCCTCTTCCCTTCCCCCGCCCCCTTTCTGAGTGTGCAAAGAGCTTCTCTCTATCTTCCAAAGCAAACAGCAGTCTATCCTGGAGGCATTCACACAGATCTAGGAGGGCAGCTTGCCAAAGACGCTACCACAATACAAATAATGAGCAAAAATAACAGTAAGAAGTCTGGATTATGAAGGATTAAGAGCCTCGTAAACACAAAGATTTTCACCTGAGCCCCCATAGCCTCTGTCCTTATGGAGATTCTTCAAGTACAGCTTCTATCATCCTTACCTAGGTTAATCTGCCTAGCACCATCTTCCAAGCCCTCCTCCCCAGCCACACCCACAGACCTCTCCATACAGACCTTGTCACTATGTCCTAAGACATGCACTTCTTACACCTATCTCAGGCCCTGTCTACACTGGCAAGTTTCTGCGCAGTAAAGCAGTTTTCTGCACTGTAACTCCCAAGGTGTACACACTGCCAAGCCACTTAGTGCGCAGAAACTGCAGTTATAGTGCTGTAAAAAAAACACCCCAACAAGAGGCGTACAGATTTCTGTGCCAGGGCTACAGTGCAAGTGTAGACGCAGTGTTCAATTACAGCGCTGTGATTCACCTCTGGGAGATGTCCCACAATGCCTGTTCTCACCCCTCTCTGGTCATCGGTTTGAACTCTACTGCCCTGCCCTCAGGTGACCAACGGTCAGCCCCACCCAATACATTCCTTTTGAATTTTGAAAGTCCCCTTCGTTTGCTCAGTGTGTGCAGTGTTCTCAGTGCATCTTTCCAGGTGGACATGCCTGCTCCATGCACCAGGTGATCCCCCGCTTGGAGCAATGCCGAGCCGCTGGACCTCATCAGCATTTGGGGAGAAGAGACTGTACAGTTCCAGCTGTGCTCCAGCCATAGGAATTGTGAGACCTACAGACAGATTTCACAATGCCTGACAGAAAGGGGACATCACCGGGACACACTGCAGTGCAGAGTCAAAGTGAAGGAGCTGCGGAACACCTACCACAAAGCACGGGAGGCAAACCGCCGCTCCGGTGCTGCACCCACAAGCTGCCGGTTCTACAAAGAGTTGGACGCAATACTTGGTGATACTTGGGTGGCTCACGTGCGAGTTGAAAATGGACTGAGCCAGGAGGAGGAAATCTTGGACAAGGATGTGGAAGGGGGGGGACCCAGAGGCAGAGGATGACTCGGAGGTCAGAAATGCATACAGCCAGCTCTTTTCTACCAGGGAGGAGGTTAGCCAATCACTGCTGTCGGATGTTGGCGAAGTGCAAACAGGAAAGCAGGCCCGTGGTAAGTGGATTTGATTTTGGGAGTTGCTGAAGCGAGTTGGTTGGGGGAAGGAGGGTTGCAAAAGCAGGCTTGTCTCCCACCGCATGCCTAGTCTGAGCGTCGGAACAGGCTGTTGATAGACTCCCTCACTTCATAGGAATCTCCCTCAAAGATCTCCAGGAATATCACGTGGAGATACTGGGCAGAGCTGCTTTGTTTACTGCCCTATTAATGGTAACTTTCCCGCGCCACTGTGCCATCACCGGGGGGAGGGGAAAGGGGACCATTGCTACACACAGGTGAGCTGTACCGGGGCCAGGGCGTAAGCCACAGGCTTGGAGAAGACCCTCCCTTGATTCCCTGCTCACCCTCAGCAGCGAGATATTTTCCATAATGATCACATCCTGTGGAAAGTGTGGGGACAGGAATGATTATCAGGCCCCCGCAAAGGGCTGGCTCTTCCCAAGAGCCACGTGCCCAGTATACAGCATGGTCTGGGAAGAGTGATTTACCCTGCCCCTGCGGTTACTCACCATTTTGGGGGTCTTGTGTGCTTGCCTGGGGTCAGCCAGTTAGTGACAGGTGTGTGAGTACTGGCTGTGTTTTAAATCATTGAATCAGTGTTGTCTGTGCTGCAAACAATACTGCTTCTGTAAAATGTTGCGTTTAAACTTCAGAGAGATGACCTCGGGAGCCCAGCCTCCCCCTTTGTTATTGACAGCTGAACGGCTGCACAGAATTAGAAAGCGGCCAAGAAGAACTAAGAAGGACTTTCTGCGTGAGGTTATGATGCACTTCGCTGCCGAGAAAAAGGAATTGAAGGAGTGGCGGGACAGCGAGAAGAGGGACTGAAAGGAGAACGTGGCACGCCAGAATGAAGCCATGGAGCAGCTCTTAAAGGTTATGGAGCACCAAGCAGACACACTCCAGGAGATACTAGCACTGCAAAACAAGCAGCTCCACGCCCGCCTTCCCCTGCAGCCGCTGTTGCAAAACTCTTTCTCATGCTCCCCCCAGACCCTGCTAACACACTATTATCAACCTCCTGGCTCCAGTCTATACTTGTGACATTCCACTCCTCCCCCCTCACAGTCCAGCACTAACCACTTCACTCAACACCCGTCCCTCTGCAGTTTGGCCCTGCTGAAGCACAGCACCCACTGAATTGTACTCCAAAGGAGAAGGCTGGATATGATCCCTGGACAAATCTTTAGCCATCCCAGGACCCCTCCTCCTCCTCCTGGGACCTTCACTTCCCCCATCCCCACTGATGTTTTTTTCTGATTTGACTTTCTCCTCCGGTTGTTTTTCTTTTATAAAAGAATTGTGTTGGTTTGAAACCAATCTTTATTCTATTAATTGAAAGCAAAAAGAGCCCTGCAAAGCAACATACAATTATGTTAAACCCACATATTGCATCGTCTGCACCAATCTCTCCTAGCATTACAAGCACTGCACTCCTGAGCATAGCAACAAACATTAGTGGCTTTCAGCTTCAAATTGCTGCCACAAGACATCCCTGATCCTTATGGCACCACGCTGCGTCCCTGGCTGTTCAAACAGCCTCCAGATGCTGAGCCTCTGCGGTCCAGCCCTGAGTGAAGCTTTCACCCTTCCCTTCACAAATATAATGGAGTGTACAGCACGCAGCTATAAGCACAGGAATATTGTCATCAGACAGGTCCAGCTTCCCATAGAGGCAGCACCAGCGGGCTTTTAAACGGCCAAATGCACACTCCAGAGTCATTCTGCACTTGCTCAGCCTGTTGTTGAACTGCTCCTTGCTGCTGTCAAGTTGCCCCATGTATGGCTTCATGGGTCACGGCATTAAGGGGTAGGCAGGGTCTCCCGGGATCAAAATGGGCATTTCAACTTCCCCTACGGTGGTCTTCTGGTCCAGGAAGAAAGTCCCTCCTTCCAGCTTCCTGAACAGGCCAGTGTTCTGAAAGATTTGGGCATCATGCACCTTTCCAGATCAGCCTGCATTAATGTCTGGGAAACGCCCATGGTGATCCACAAGTGCCTGGAGAACCATTGAGAAATACCCCTTGTGATTAATGTACTCAGTGGCTAGATGGTCTGGTGCCAGAATTGGAATATGTGTGCCATCTATTGCCCCTCTGCAGTTAGGGAAGCTCATTTGTGCAAAGCCATCCACAATCTCACACAAGTTGCCCAGAGTCACGGTCTTTCGGAGCAGGATGCGATTAATGCCCCTGCAGACTTCCATCAACACGAGTCCAACGGTCGACTTTCCCACTCCGAATTGGTTAGCAACCGATCGGTAGCAATCTGGAGTAGCCAGCTTCCACAGTGCAATCGCCACGTGCTTCTCCAACGGCAGGGCAGCTCTCATTCTCATGTCCTTGTGTCACAGAGCTGGGGCAAGCTCATCACACAGTCCCATGAATGTTGCTTTCCTCATCCGAAAGTTCTGCAGCCACTGCTCGTCATCTCAGACGTGCATCATGATATGATCCCACCACTCAGTGTTTGCAAAAAGAAGAACGGGAGTACTTGTGGCACCTTAGAGACTAACAAATTTATTAGAGCATAAGCTTTCGTGGACTACAGCCCACTTCTTCGGATGCATTTAGTCCCATTTCAAAGAGGACTAGATCAAAACTCACTAACAAACTGTTAATGCATGTCAGCAGCGTCCTCATGGACAGTTAGGCCATAGCTAGTTAGTATGGGGTACAGTCACATCCAGCTTGCTGCAAATGAAGGCCAGGTCTACACTTCAAACTTAAATCAGTATAACTGCATTGCTCAGGGGTGTGAAAAATCCAAATCCCTGAGCAACACAGTGATACTAATCTAACCCCTGGGGTGGACTGTGCTACATCAACAGGAGAAATTCTCCCGTTGACGTAGTTATCACCTCTCGTGGAGGTGGATTAACTATGCCAATAGGAGAAGCTCTCCCATGTGCGCAGTACCATCTTCACTAAAACACTACAGCAGCTTTAAGTGTAGAGCTGCCTTTAATGTTCATGTAGACAAGCATACAGGGTTTATACCCAAGACTCCTGGTGTAAGAATCTGGAAGGCTAGAACCTAGGACCATGGGGGTTCTGGACCACTGATGCCTCCACATCACCACTAGAGGCTTAGGCTAGGTGTCCTTGGGAGGACCCCACAAAACTAGGCTCGGCAGGAAGTGCAGCCCCTGATAGCCACCGGGTGGGCTAATACCAGTATATAAAACCAGGAAGTGATGATGGGGAGCTGTTTGAGCAACCTCCCTGCTTCTGCTTTAGACCCTGCTAGCAACAGATCCTAGACTATAGCTTCCGACCCTCGTTCATCCTTGGCCTCGCTATTTGATTGGGGTTAGGTGTCAGGTTACAGACTGCAATCTCCTGGTAACCTGACCCTGCCTGCCTCCTGCCACCTGACTCGTGGTCTGCCCTGTCTCTGACTGACCTCCTGGCATCTGACCCAACCCAACTCCTGGCACAAACACTAGGTCAGACTGCCCATGCCTCAGTCATGACAACTGGCTTCTATTCTCAGCTCTGCCACTGACTCTGTATGTGACCGTGGACAAGTCAGACCGAAGTTTTGAAGAGTGAGCTTTGGGCTCCTTGGTTTTAGGATGAGATGCTTTGAGTCTAGTTTTCAGAGTTGTTGAGCCCCCACAGCCCCAGTTAAAGGCAATGGGAGCTGTATTACTCAGCAGCTCTGAAAAAAATCAGACCTTAGGTGTTTCAACTAGGGCATCCAAAAAATCAAGGCACTCCAAATGAGAGGTTACTTCTGAAAATGTTGGCTTAATTCTGTTTGTTACAGTTTTTCCCATCTGTAAAATAGAGTTGTGACGCATGGCTAGAAAAGGTTAAACATCCTGCAAAATAAATAAACCATAGAAGACATATGGGGAAGATCATGTTTGTGTTTTTGTGTATTTACATATGTATGAGTAGGGTCCACAATGTAATCAACAGTCCCTGTCTATGCTGTATTCTGATAATTCAGAGGTCAAAAGAAGATCCTGTCATTTAAATGAATTGTAAACATGGGATATCTCAGTATTCATCTCTCTTTGAAATGTACTGTGAATGGTGGAGGAACAAGCAAATGGCTTTATGTTAATTCATATAGCTAAATACCGGTGATGGACCTCCTCATTACCTTTTGTTCCCTGAGGAATTCCAACTTGTCAAAAGACATGAAATTGTATAAAAGATCCTTGGGTCCTGATTCTGTCATCTCAGATCTGCTTAGGCTTCTTCAAGGTAAGTTTGAGTCGCAAGACTGAGGTCCCAGTTATGCTGGTACGCCCTGAATATGAGATTTGGACATTGGACTATGACCTATGAACTGAATTCTAAAGGAACTCTTTGCAACCACAAAGCTCACCATCTCTGCTATGAATCTGCACCGAATGAATTGAACTCATGTTTGTATGTATATTGATCTTTTAACCATTCTCTCTCTCTCTCTCTCTCTTTTGTTTTTTAATAAATTTGAGTTTAGTTAATACGAATTGGCTGTAGCGTGTATTTGGGTAAGAGCTGGAATATTCAATAACCTGGGAGGTAACGTGTACGATCCTTTGGGATTGTTAGAACCTTTTCTTTTATATGATGAAATAAGATTTACAGAATTTTTCATCATATTTGACGTGAGTACCTGGATGGAGGCCTGAGGCTGGATCATTTTAAGGGAACTGTGTTGTTTGGACTTCTGAGTAACCAGTGACGTAATAAAGAAGCTGTTTTTTGCTGGCTTGGTAAATCTAGGTATTGAAATATCCACCAGCTTTATGGGGATTGTCTGCCCCATTCTTTGCAGTTCACCCTAATTGAGTGACCATAGCTGACTCCACTAGGACCCTGGTCACAGGGGTTAATAACATTTACTTAATACAGAGGGGGATTGAGAGACTTTATTCATATTTGTGAAGTACTTTGATATCCTAAGAAGAATATTGTTATAAGAGGGCAAAGTATTAGAAATAATGCTGCCTAAAACTTTATAGAGATAAATTTACATTTATGCAATGCCTTTCATCCCAACACATGCCACAAACTGTATTAATGCAATTCTATTGAAATGCAGCTCTCTGGGTTGGAGGGCAGCAGCCAAGCAGCACACTACAGAACAAAGGATGGGAAATGTTTGGCAAAGGATGACAGAGCAAATTCCTGACTCCTGCAAAGAGGAGTTAGCATCTACCCACTGGAGTTCTTTGATCACTAACAGGGAAGTCTATACTATGGTGATTAAGCGTCCGGCCTTTTTTTCCCTTTCAGTTTTAAAGATAAAAATGCCAGATAGAGCAGGATTTTCCATCCAGTTGTATAACTGAGTAGAGTAAGAACCAAAAGTCCTAAGACTGAAAACAGCAACATTTGGTTTGTAGACTGTGAAAATAATCCCCCAGCCACTCCATAGTCAGAGATGTAGAGGTTCTTCTCTCTGTAAGGAGGTGGTCAGTGGAAGTTTCTGTAGGCATCGAGCACAGGTGACCGTGCCCTCTCACTCACCTCTATTAAAGATCTCTACCAGGAGACCACAAGGTGGAGTTGGAAGCCTGCCTCCTATTTGATTTAATGAGCCTAACAGGCGAGAGTTCAAAGGATGCCTCTTCCCACCTGAAATAGTAGTTCAGCGCTATGCCAATGAGCCATAGGATAATTCTTCCTCCACCCCCACCTTTTTTTCCCCTCAAGAACCCAGTGTGACATCCAGGCACCTCCTTATTCACCACTATCATATATAGGCATGGACTTACGACACAATTGGACTTACGACTTACTTGGACTTACGACACAATTGGTTCCTGAAAATTGCATTGTAAGTTGAAACGTCTTAACTCAGAACCACAATCCACTCCACTGCAGGACCAAGCATCGTAAAGTCGAAACTAATGTCGTAAGTTGAATCAGGGTGTCAATTCAGAAACATCATAAGTGACGTTTGTCAAAAATTGAACGTCAAAGTCGAGGACTGCCTGTAAGTAGGATATGTTTTGCCCAAACTATGCCTTGTGAGGTATCATTCTAAAAGTCTTGATCTGCTAGACATTAATATCACATTGGATTGTATGTGCTATTGTTGTATGTGAAATTATGAAGTTTGGCTATGTATGTGTTACTGAAACATGTTGTGAGGTTGTAAACACCCACAAGCAGCCTTTCAGGTACAACAGTAAAAAGACCAAACAATGTTAATGGCTTATTGAGGAAATGCACACAAGCACAAGGATCACCCCAGGAACTGTGTACAATAGAAACCTCTCAGAGATAGCACTACACAATGGGAACTGTTTAACCCAGGTCACAGCAAAAGAGCTTTCCAGCAAGTGGGAAGAAGATATAAAAAGGGGGACAATAGCATCATGATGGTACCTCAACACACCTGTAAACACTTGAGGAACAAAGACTGAACTGGGGGAAGTGATGTTCCCAGGCTAAAGGGATTTCTAGCCTGTCTATGAAAACCTGGAAAACCCAAGCTGCAAAGCAAAGGCAGCTTGTGCTTTAAGAATCTGCCAGCCTGTTTATCACTCAGGGTGAGAATTTGCTAATTCATATCCTACCATCTAGTATGTTAAGCTCAGTTTGCGGTTTTGTTTATTTACTAGGTAATCTGTTTGCTATCACTTATAATCACTTAATCTATTCTTTTGTAGTTAATAAACTTATTTTATGTTTTAATCCAAACCAGTGTGCGTTTGACTAAGGTGTCTGGGGAAAATCTCAGCTTGGTTACAAGTGTGCATGGTCTTCACATTGAGGGAGAGGTGGACCAGGTATTAAACCCATATACTGGCCAGATTTGACCAGGGCGGGATGGTACTGCTCTGGAGTCCTAGGCTGGTGGTTAGAGCCAGCATGTAACTGCAGCTGGGTGTCCCCCTACCTGTGTGAATGCTGGTGAAAGTGCAAGCTTGGAGGGCTTTGCAGCTTGTCGCAGCATGTCACAGCAGCACAGTGTGAGAAGGAGCACAGGCTGGTGGGTCAGAGGACTCAGTGGTACCCCCAGTTCCAGGTGGCACCCCAGGGGCAACCCGTTACACCCACCACCTACACTACTCCTACAGAAATGTCCAAATTCTGGATTCAGTGCACAGCCTGTGTAACCACAGCTGAGCATTAGCAAGGGCCAAACATCTTGGAGTGTTTCCCCTCAGCTACCTGGCTATGGAAGCGGATGCTACCACAGCCAGAACAAGGCTATAGGCATTCTCCCACATTTGAGGGGAGGGGGCTTGGCTAGTGGACTTATATGTTTGTAGATCCTCAGTAGCTGTCCTAAAACTGCCTCCATACTGCACGCCCACATGAAGTTGTGCCCCTGTCTCTCCCCACCATTTCAGCCATAAGAGAGTCTGTTACCACTGGAAGGTGGCATTAGAGGGATGGGATTTGCCTCAGAATGCCTTTTTGGTGACCCAGCACAGTGAAACTGACTCAACATCACTCTGTTGCTGTCATCTTCACCACTAGGTTAACAACTGAGTATGATCAGCAGCTAGACAAGGGTCTACTGTTGGGATAGGGGGAAAGACACATGGAAAAACATGGAATATGCACACTCTCGTGGCAAATAGTAACAGACCAGATTTCATGTACAATATGCTCAGCTCATTTTCATTTCTGCAGGCCTTTCAAAACTTTGCTAGTACGTTTTCTTTCTGCTAATACAATTGTTTACTATTTGGATGGTCCTGGGCAGGTAGAGCCCAGGGAACAGTCACCCCTAAACTTAAGGTATGGCTACACTACAAACCTAACTTGATCTACGTTATGTGAACTTACCAGCCATCACAATAATTACTGCAGTGGTGCATGTCCATACTACTCTCCTTCGATCGGTGATGCACATCCTCACCAGGAGCACTTCCACTGACCTCAGAGGGATAGTGTGGGCAGCTGAGAGCTGCTCTCTCAGCTCCACTGGCCATTGCCTGCCAGGAACCTGGCTGCCCCACAGGCTCCCAACAGATCACCTCTGCTCCCCGTTCCCTGCCGAGAGCAGGCAGAAGCCACCCAGGGCTACTCTTCCCCCACCCACTGGAAGCCAGGCAGCCTTGTCAATTTCATGCCTGAAATTGACAAGACTGGGAGGCCGCCCAGGCTTCAGCACCCAGCCGGGAGCAGGGTCCGAAGCCATCCAGCTCTCCAGGGAAGAAGGGGTTTCCTTGTCAATTTCATGGGTCCTGCCGTGAAATCGATAAGACAGATGTAATGGATGCAGTGTCTACACAGACATGGTGTGACCTTAACTATACCGACATAAGCCTTATGCCTCTCCTGGAGGTGGAGTTAATATGTCAGTGTAGTAGAGAACTTACATAGGTGGGAGGAAGGTGACATAATTAGGCTGACGTAAGCTGCCTTAAGTATAGACCAGCCCTCAGTAAGGCAGAGAACTTCCAGCCACGGTTCTAGAATTACTGTGCATTTAGTAGTCTGGAAAGTGTAAGTAACACAGACGCTCAACCACCATGCACCAAGCCTAGGAACTGGCTGCTAACACACTTATCTCTGTCAGTTTCTGGAAGAAGCAGTCATAGTCTGATCTAGCTTCAATGACCTTTTGCTCTCCTCTGACTATTCTTCTTAAATTTTAGTTTAATAGTAGCACTAGTGACCTTCCTGCAGCAGGATGTTGGAGGAGATAGGTAGGGCTGGATATGGCAATAGGTGGCTGAGGGTTCTGTTGAACTGATAGTATTTTAGAAAGATGACAATAGGCAATACATTTCCAGGCAACAGCAGATTGGCTTTGTTTAAGTCAGTGTGTAGAACACAACCAGAATCCCTTAGAGAGGGAATTTATGAATTAAAAGAAAAAGACCAATGTGCATTTATGGGGCCTGGTTAGAACATCACATGTAGTGAAAAATCCCATTTGTGTCCAGAATATAAACAGTTGTGCTGGTTGCACTCCTAATTGTCATTATTTATTATATGATAAGTCTCTTTGTGTTCAGCACACAAGAAACTGCAACAACAGCAATCACGGCCGCAATGAGTTGATAAACTAGAAGGTCGACAGAAGACACACAGGGAAACAATTTGGAAGTTCCATATATTTTTAAAAATCTCAGTTTTTGTGAGAATCATGGAAGAAGGGATTTAAGAGGGATTTCAATGAGGAAAGGTTTGTCGCTCCAAGACTGAGGGTATGTCTGCACTACGAGAGTAGTTCGATTGTACTTAAATCGAATATGTGGAATCGATATTACAAAGTCGAATGTGTGTATCCACACTAAGGACAGTAATTCGACTTTGTGAGTCCACACTAACGGGGCAAGCATCGACATTGGAAGCGGTGCACTGTGGGCAGCTATCCCACAGTTCCCGCAGTCCCCGCTGCCCATTGAAATTCTGGGTCGAGCCCCCAATGCCTGCTGGGGAAAAAAATGTGTCGAGGGTGGTTTTGGGTAACTGTCGTCATCCAACCGTCACTCCCGCCCTCCCTCCCTGAAAGCGCCGGCGGGCAATCAGTTCGCGCACTTTTCTGGTGAGTGACAGCGCGGACGCCACAGCACTGTGAGCATGGAGCCCGCTGCGACCATCGCTGCAGTTATGGCCGTTGTCAACACCTCGCACCTTATCATTCACCTTTTCCAGAGGCAGATGCTGAGAAATCGGGCGAGGAGGCTACGGCAACGCGGTGAGGACATGAAGTCTGAGAGTAGCACAGACCTCTCACAAAGCACGGGACCCTGCGCTGTGAACATCATGGTGGCAACGGGTCATGTTGATGCTGTGGAACGGCGATTCTGGGCCTGGGAAACAAGCATGGACTGGTGGGACCGCATAGTGCTGCAGGTCTGGGATGAATCTCAGTGGCTGCGAAACTTTCGGATGCGAAAGGGAACTTTCCTGGAACTTTGTGAGTTGCTGTCCCCTGCCCTGAAGCGCAAGGACACCCGGATGCGAGCAGCCCTGACTGTCCTGAAACGAGTGGTCATAGCCCTCTGGAAGTTTGCAACGCCAGACAGCTACCGGTCAGTCGCGAATCACTTTGGCGTCAGCAAATCTACCGTGGGGGTTGCTGTGGTGCAAGTAGCCAACGCAATCGTTGAGCTACTGCTGTCAAAGGTAGTGACCCTTGGAAACGTCCAGGTCATCATAGATGGCTTCGCCGCGATGGGATTCCCAAACTGCAGTGGGGCTATAGATGGAACTCACATCCCTATCCTGGGACCGGACCACCAGGCCAGCCAGTACATTAACCGAAAGGGCTACTTTTCAATGGTGCTGCAAGCACTGGTGGACCATAGGGGACGTTTTACAAACATCAACATCGGATGGCCGGGCAAGGTTCATGACGCTCGTGTTTTCAGGAACTCTGGCCTGTTTAGACGGCTGCAGGAAGGTATTTACTTCCCGGACCAGAAAATAACTAACTGTTGGGGATCTGGAGATGCCTATAGTGATCCTCGGGGACCTAGCCTACCCGCTAATGTCCTGGCTCATGAAGCCCTATACAGGCGCCCTGGACACTGAAAAAGAACTCTTCAACTAGCGTCTGAGCAAGTGCAGAATGGTGGTGGAGTGTGCTTTTGGCCGTCTCAAGGGGAGATGGAAAAGCTTACTGACTCGCTCTGATCTCAGCGAAACCAATATCCCCATTGTTATTGCAGCTTGCTGTGTGCTCCACAATCTCTGTGAGAGCAAGGGGGAGACCTTTATGGCGGGGTGGGAGGTTGAGGCGAATGGCCTGGCTGCTGATTACGCCCAGTCAGACAGCCGTGCAATTAGAAGAGGCCAGCGGGACGCGCTGTGCATCCGGGAGGCTTTGAAAGCCAGGTTCCTCAGTGAGCAGGGTAACCTGTGACTATTAAGTTTGTTTAAAGAGAAGCTGAACCTGCCCCCGTTTCTTTACCCACTTACTGTTGACTATCCTCTCCAGCTACATACCCCGTTCACCCCGTCCCCCCGCCTTCCAACACATGTTTAAAAATAAAATAAATGGAACTTTGTTAATGAACACCGTTTTCTTTATTATGGTTTTCGCAGTAAAGTGTTGAAACTGGGACACAGACTGTGGTGGGGAGCGGGCGTAGTGATGGAAAGAACACTTCTAAACTCAAGGAATGACAGGCTCCTGCTCCTAGAGCGGTCCGCAGTGGTGGACTGGTTGTTTCAACGGAGCCTGCCACCCCTCCTTTTCGGGACTCTGTGTGTGGGGGCTATGTGACTTTGTGGCCGGGGAGGACGGTTACAGATCCCCTGCTGCGTGGCTCTGTGATCCAGGATAAGGACCGCTGCACAAGATCTCTAACTGCCCTCCACCACCACAAAGTCACATGCCTCCCTCCTCCCCTCCCCCCCCCCCCCCCCCCCCCCCCCCCCCCTCCCCCCCCCCCCCCCCCCCCCCCCCCCCCCCCCCCCCCCCCCCCCCCCCCCCCCCCCCCCCCCCCCCCCCCCCCCCCCNCCCCACAACCCCCCCCCCCCCCCCCCCCCCCCCCCCCCCCCCCCGAACATGAAAACCACCTCCCAGACTGACCAGGGTGCCTAGTGACTGCAATGTGTGTGTGACCTTCTGCTGAACCTGCCCCCGTGTGTCTGTACCCTGGTAAAGGTGACTGTCCTCTCCAATTACCAACCCCCTTCCCCACCTTCAAACACACTCTCCCCTAAAAGAACATGATGGAAACAGTAATTAACAGAAACCGTATCTTTTATTAGCAACTATACTGTTAGGAGATGAAACTGGGATGGGGGTTTGGGTGAGGCGGGAAGGAAAGGACTTATCAAATTTTTGGGAATGACAGCCTTCTGCTACTTGAGCAGTCTGCAGGGGTGGAGTCACAGTTTTCACGGCCCCTGCCGCCCCTCCTTCTTGGGCTTTTGGGTGAGGGGGTATGGGAGTTTGTGGCGGGGGAGGGCTGTTAGAGATAGACTGCAGCGGGGCTCTGTCCTCCTGCCTCTGGTCCTGCAGAACATCCACAAGGTGCCGGAGCGTGTCCGTTTGCTCCCTCATTAGTCCAAGCAGTGTTTGAGTCGCCTGCTGGTCTTCCTGCCACCACCTCTCCTCCCGTTCACTGTGTGCTCGCTGGTATTGCGACATGTTCTCCCTCCACTGGGTCTGCTGGGCCGCATCGGCTCGGGAGCAGCCCATAAGTTCTGAAAACATGTTGTCCCGTGTCCTTTTCTTTCTCCGCCTAATCTGCGCCAGCCTCTGGGAAGGGGATGCCAGGGTAGGTTGGGAGACAGTCGCAGCTGTGGGATGGGAAAAAGGGAGTGAATTCCTCACAAAGATAATTTTTTGTGAACAATGAACATAGTCTCTCTCTGTGAACAAGACCATGCACAGCACCTATCACATGCGCACTCAGGACAAGGTCGAATTTTCGGCCTTCGCATTCAGTGCCTGGGGTATTGCAGTGGAGATCAGACAAGCGGGGCAGGACAGCGGAATTCGGGTAGCAGGCTGACATGGTAAGTCGTAGACTTTTGGCTGCTTAAAACTTAAATTATAGCAGTGCCTGCCTTTCACATTCAAAGCAATGCTCCTATTGTTGGCCAGTTCCTGCTGCCGGCAATCCGGCAAGCATGAACTCTGCCCCTGTCCCACCCCCTCGCGGCTGTCCCCGGGAAAGATCCCTCTATGCTGCCCCTCTCCCGCCTCCACCGCGTGGCTGTAAGCCGCCGGTGACAGTTCTGTAAAGGAACAGGCAAGCTGTCCCAATAGTAACATTCCCCTAATTCTAAGCAGGTTACCATGAGCGACATCACTCTGCTGAGGATTTCTGAGACCGAGAAAGAACGCATGCTGCGTGAAAGCCAGCAAAAAACAGGGCCGGATGCCGCCATGCTCTGCAAGGCAATGATCCCAGAGTACTTGATGATAGCCTGGTGCGGAAAAGTTTCCTACCATGAAGGACACAATAAGGCCGCTCTCCCCAAGAACCTCATGCAAAGGCTTTCCAATTACCTCCAGGAGAGCTTCGTGGAGATGTCCCATGAGGATTTCAGCTCTATCCCCGGACATATAGACCTTATTTTCCAGTAGCTGCACTGGCAAGGACTAAAAAGTAGAGCGCCTAGGGCAAACTAATCATGATAAACTGGACATTGTTAGATTCTTTTGCAGTAGTTGCATTGCCAAGGACTAAAACGTTCAGCGCCTAGGGCAAACAAATCATGAAAAACCCATTGTTAATATTCCTGTTCTGTTCAAAATAAATGTTTACATGTTTAAAACACTTACCGACTGATCCTTCCCCTGATTCAGGGTCCGGGTTAACGCCTGGGGATGGTTGGTAGGGGATCTCTGTGAGGGTGATGAAAAGATCCTGGCTGTCTGGGAAAAATCAGCGTTTTAAGCACTGTCGACTGCCTCGTCCTCCTCATCACCTTCCTCATCTTCCCCGTCCGCTAACATCTCCGAGGAAGCGGCCGTCGACAATATCCCATCCTCAGAGTCCACGGTCATTGGTGGGGTAGTGGTGGCGGCCGCACCTAGAATGGAATGCAGTGCCTCTTAGAAACGGCATGTCTGGGGCTGGGATCTGGAGCGTCCGTTTGACTCTTTCGTCTTCTGGTACGCTTGTCTCAGCTCCTTGATTTTCACACGGCACTGCGTTGCATCCCAGCTGTATCCTCTCTCTGTCATGGCTTTTGAGATCTTCTCGTAGATCTTTGCATTCCGTCTTTTCGATCGCAGCTCCGAAAGCACAGACTCAGCGCCCCACACAGCGATCAGATCCAAGACTTCCGATCAGTCCATGCTGGGGCCATCTTTCTATTCTGAGATTGCACGGTCACTTCTGCTGGAGAACTCTGCATCGTTGCCAGGGCTGCTGAGCTCGCCATGATGTCCAAACAGGAAATGAGATTCAAACTGCCCAGACAGGAAAAGGAATTCAAATTTTCCCGGGGCTTTTCCTGTGTGGCTGGTCAGAGCATCCGAGCTCGGTCTGCTGTCCAGAGCGTCAACAGAGTGGTGCACTGTGGGATAGCTCCCGGAGCTATTAGCGTCGATTTCCATCCACACCTACCCTAATTCGACATGGACATGGTCGAATTTAGCACTACTCCCCTCATTGGGGAGGAGTACAGAAATCTAATTTAAGAGACCTCTATGTCGAACTAAATAGCTTCGTTGTGTGGACGGGTGCAGGGTTAATTCGATTTAACGCTGCTAAATTCGACATAACCTCCTAGTGTAGACCAGGCCTGAGAAAATATCTGATGTATAAGGAGCAGCATAGAAAACAAATCAAGACAGGTGTCTCCACGCAACTTTAACTCTGCCCCGTAGGAATGCCAAATGAAACTGGGACCCCAGTACCTTACTCATCCCTAAAAATATCTGCCATTTTATCTGAGCCTATCCTAACTCCAAATCAGGAATCCTATTCATACACAGTAAGATGCTCTGGGCACCACCACTGATCTAAAGCATACTTGTTTCTGGTTGGAAGAGAGCACACTAAACAAACACTTAGGAAGGAGTAATGTATTAGGACCTCCCTAAGGGACACCTCAGGCAGATATCAAAGATGTCAAAGTCATGGTTGTATGGTTGTGTTTTGTGAGAAATGTCACCTTAACTCTACATTTCCTGGATCTCTGATATTTATTGTGTTTTTTTCTTTTTATCATAGAAAGGTAGGGTTGGAAGGGACCTTAAGAGATCATCTAGTCCATCCCCCTGTGCTGAGGAAGGACCAAGTTAACCTAGGCTGTCCCTGGCAGACGTTTGTTCAACCTATCTTTAAAAATCTCCAGTGATGTAGATTCCACAACCTCCCTTGGAAACCTAGTAAAGACCTTAACTATCCCTAGAGTTAAAACGATTTTCCTAACGTCTAACCTAAATCTCCCTTACTGCAGATTAAGCCCATTCATTCTTGTCCTACCTTCCATAGACATGGAGAACAATTGATTACCATCTTCTTTATAACAACCCTTATTATTTAAAGATTTAGCAGGTCACCCCTTAATCTTCTTTTCTCAAGACTAAACAAGACCAGTTTTTTTTTTTTAACTTTTCCCCATAGGTCACTGTAATAAGCTATACCTCTCTAGCATCTTCCTTGGGGAGAGGGTGGATACTGCTACTGCATCAGATTCTTGTTCAGAACCCTCCAGCAGTGTTGTTCAGGAGGACTGGCCCCTTACTGGGGGAGCGAAAGTAGTTCAAACAGTCTGTACACTTCCGCAGCCCATGAAAGTCAGTCCTAAGCCTTCAGGAAACCAAAGAGAAAAATAGAGAAGGCAAAAGTACCAATCCTTCTTTCTGGAAGGGCCTCGGCAGCCAAGGCTCTCAAGCCATTTCCCCAGTCAGCAACCCATAAGAATTGCCCTAATGGGTCACACCAGGGGTCCATCTAGCCAAGTATCCTGTCTTTTGACAGTGGTCAGTGCCAGATGTGTCAGAAGGAATGAACAGAACAGGACAATTATTGACTGATTCGTCCCCTTTCATTCAGTCCCAGTATCTGGCAGTCAGAGGCTTAGGGACACCCAGAGCTTGGGGTTGTCCCCCTAACCATTGTGACTAATAGCAATCAATGGAACTATCCTCCATGAACTTATCTAATTCTTTTTTGAACCCAGCTACACTTTTGGCCTTCACAACATCCCCTGGCAACACATTCCACAGGCTGACTGTGTGTTGTCTGAAGTACTTCCTTTTCTTTGTTTTAAACTTGCTTCCTATTAATTTAATTCGGTGACCCCTGCTTTTGTGTTATGTGAAGGGGTAAATAACACTTCCTTATTCACTTACTCAACACCAGTCACGATATTATAGAGCTCTATCATATCCCATTAGTCATCTCTTTTCCAGCTGGAAAAGTCCCAGTCTTCTTAATCTCTCCTCCTATGGAAGCTGTTCCATACCCCTAATCGTTATTATTGCCCTCCTCTGTACTTTTTCCAATTCTAAAATCTCATTTTTAAGATAGGGTGACTGGAACTGAATGGTGGAACTGAATGGTAGCCAAAGGATGGGCGCATACCACAGTTGTATAAAGTGACATATGACATTTTCTGTCTTATTATATATTTCCGAATGGTTCCTAAAATTGTTAGCTTTTTTTGACTGCAGATGTTTTCAGAGAACTATCCACAATGACTCCAAAAGCCTTTTCTTGAGTGATAACAGCTAATTTAGACCCCATCATTTTGTATGTATAGTTGGGATTATGTTTTCCAATGTGCATTACGTTGCATTTATCAACACTGAATTTCATCTGCCATTTTTTTGCCCACCCAGTTTATTGAGATCCCTCTGTAACTCTTCAGTGTGCTTTGGACTTAACTATTGCAAATTTTGCCACATCATTGTTCACTCCCTTTTCCAGATCATTTATGAACATGTTGAACAGCACAAGTCCCAGTACAGATCATTGGGGGGCCCTGCTAGTTACTTCCCTCCATTGCGAAAACTGAACATTTATTCCTATCCCTTGTTTCCTTTCTTTTAACCAGTTACTGAGAGGACCTTCCCTCTTATCCCATGACTGCTTACTTTGCCTAAGAGCCTTTGGTTTGGGACCTTGCAAAAGGCTTTCTGAAAGTCTAAGTACACTATATCCACTGGATCACCCTTGTCCACATGCTTACTGACACCCCCAAAGAATTATACTAGATTGGTGCTGCTGATATCCCTTTACAAAAAGCCATGTTGACTCTTCCAACGTACCGTGTTCATCTCATGTCTGGTAATTTTGTTCTTTACTATAGTTTCAACCAATTTGCCTGGCACTGAAGTTAGCCTTCATATCAATATTCTCATTTAACACCTGGTACTCAACTTCACCCACCTTAGTATTTAGACTTCTAGCATTTGTATACAAGCACTTGTAAAATTTGTTAGTATTTAGTTTCCTGCCTTCACGTGATGTAATTAAATGGGACTCTTGTGTTCTATTGTTTTTCTTCAGTTCCTTTCTGTACTTTATCAACTTCTATCCTCTCCTCTTTTCTCAGTCAGATATAGAGAATCCCCTTTATAAATCCTCCCCTAAGGGATGTCTCTGTCCTTACCTTGTGCTCCTCCATACCTGTCAGCTTTCCCCCAGCCCTTAGTTTAAAAACTCCTCTATGATCTTTTTAATTTTACTTGCCAGCAATCTGGTTCCATTTTGGTTTAAGTGGAGCCTATCCTTCCTGTATAGGATTCTCCTTTCTCAAAAGGTTCCCAATTCCTAAATCCCTCCACTAAACAACATTATCTTATCCACACCTTAAGACAGCAGCTCTGCCTGTCTAATTGGCCCTGAGCATGGAACTGGAAACATTTCAGAGAATGTAACCACGGACGTCCTGGACTTTAATCTCTTCCCTAGCAGTCTAAATATGGCCTCTAGGACCTCTCTCCTACCTTTTCCTGTGCCATTGGTACCTACATGTACCATGACCACTGACTTCTCCCCAGCACTTCACATAAGTCTATCCTGGATGTCTCAACCTGGTAAGCAATTTACCATGCAGTTCTCTTGGTCATCACAAACCCAACTATCTATATTTCTAATAATCAAATCCCCCATTACTATTAGCTGTCTCTGCCTAATAACTGCAGTTCCCTCCCCCAAAGAGGTATTCTCAGTGCGCAAGGATACCATGACATCATCTGGAAGGAGGGTCCCAACTATGGGATCATTTTCTTCCACTCCATCTGGATGTTCATATTCCCTGAGACATTCATCCTCCTCAACAGCACAGAGGCTGCAGACTGCAGTTGGGACCACTCTACTGTCTCTCTGAAAGCCTCATCTATGTACCTCTCTGTCTCCCTTAGCTCTTTCAGTTCAACAACTCTGATCTCAAGAGCCTGTACAATGTCTCCGAGGGCCATGAGTTTCTTGCACCGAATGCACACATACACCAACAGCCCACAAGGCAGGTAATATCATATGCTCAGTAGCATAGCTAGCGGGGTTCAGGGGAAGCAGCCGCTTCCCCAGACCACATTTCCCAAAAGTGGCGCCTGCGGAACGGGGCCGCGGGCGGGCTCCCGGCGGCTGGCGGAACGGGGCCATGGGCTGGCTCCTGCCTCCCGGCGGCCGGCGGAACGGGGCCACGGGCTCCCGGCATTCCAGCCGCTGCAGTGGGCTCCCGGCGCTCCGGCCAGGACTCCGGCCCTGAGAACGTGGCCGGGGGTCTCGGTGCCCCAGACAGCGCTCCGGATGGGGAAGCGGGGTTGCCCTGAGCATGCGCTGCTCCGTCTTTTGGCGACATTTGGGCACCTTTTTTCTCCGCCGCTCCTCCTCGGCTGCAACCCTGGCTACACCACTGCACATGCTGCATTCAGTGCAATAGGATAGATAGCCCCCTCTCTGTTGCAGGACTTCTGCCTGCATTATTTTTCCTCAGACAGGGTTTTGTTTGTTCGTTCTTTGTTTTTTAAGGGGAGTTATTGGCCTAAGTTTAAAGTATGTTGTTAGGTGTATCTGGCTCTCACACTCCTTTCTAAAACTCCCTTGCAAAACTCCGCGGGGTCACAAGCTCCTCTAGTCACTCAGGAGCTGACTCTTTAAACTCATTCTCCCTGAGTTAGCCCCGCCTAGGGTGACCAGATGTCCCGTTTTTAAAGGGATAGTCCCGTATTTAAGCCCTCCTGCAGGTGTCCTGACTTTTTCTTAAAAATGAGCAAATTGTCCCCTATTTTCTGTCTCCGTCCCCTCAGTACTGGCAGGTCCTTCTGGTGGCCGGATCCCTGCTTGCCAGCCACCCGCCCACCAGCGGTGGGGGCAGGAGGGGTCCAGTGGCCAACGATGGGGGTGGGTGTGCAAGACAGGTGGCGGAGTGAAGATGCCGCACGTGGGGCCGGCCTCTCCCCCTGCTGGCCCATCAGCGCAGTCCCCGCTGCCTGGCAGCTCTTAGCCAACCCCCGTCCCATTTCCGGCCGGCACTGGCTGCGCGCTGTGAGCTGCGGTGGCTAGTGTGTCCAGCAGGTGCCAGGCAGCGGCCGGTTACATGTCGCCTATGCTGCCCACCCATCGGCCCTTTACGTGCTCCTCCCCTCACTGTCCTCTCCTGGCTTTGTCCCTTCACCCCACCCCAGTCATATTTTCTAAACCTTTTATCCTTGTTGTTGCTCCTCTGGACTCCCTCCAATTTGTCCATATCTTTCTTAAAGTGTGGCACCCAAAACTAGACACAATATTCCAGCAGAGGCCTCACCAGTGTTGTGTAGAGTAGAACAATCATCTCCCATGTCTTAGGTCCATTCTGGTTAACACACTCCAGAATTATATTTGTCTTTTTTGCAAGTTCATCATATTGTTGGCTCATATTCAATTTGTGATCACTGTTATCCAAGTCATTAATGAAAATATTGACTTGTACCAGACCCAGCATAAACCCATTGATAACTACTTTTTACATACAGCTTTTGTACACCTTAGAGTAATTACATCTAGACCACATTTCCCTGGCTAGCTAATGAGAATGTCATGTGGGACTGTGTCAAAAGCCCTACGAAAAATCAAGATATCTCACATCTATGACTTTTCCCCTGTTCACTAGGCCAGTAACCCTGTGCTAATCCTAAACCCTAATGCTAATCTTTTAAGGAAGATACAAGGGGACCTTAACTCTACATTTCCTGGTTTTCCAATGTTGGCGTTTTGGAAATTAAACTCTCACATTCTGGAATGGTACAAGGAGCACAAGGCACTGCAAATTTACATTAACAAAGATTTTTTCATGGCAATGAGTGTTAAAAGTTAACAAGTCTAATATTAAGCGCTGCCCCTTATTGCATTACAGTAGTCCTCAGAGGCCTTAGACATCAGGGCCCCTACTCCAAAGAGCAACAGAGGGTCCTGTGGCACCTTTAAGACTAAGGGAAGTAGTGGGAGCATAAGCTTTCGTGGGTAAGAACCTCACTTCTTCAGATGCAAGTAATGGAAATTTCCAGAGGCAGGTATAAATCAGTATGGGGATAACAAGGTTAGTTCAATCAGGGAGGGTGAGGTGCTCTGCTAGCAGCTGAGGTGTGAACACCAAGGGAGGAGAAACTTCATCATCTGGACCCATGGGAAGGAGACCCTAGAAGAATTGCACCATGATTTCAACAGCTTCCACCCCACCAATCTATACAGGAGGTCCACTTCCTAGACACCACAGTACAAATAAGCGATGGCCACATTAACACCACCCTATACTGAAAACCCACCGACCGCTACGCCTATCTTCATACCTCCAGCTTCCACCCCGGACACACCACACGATCCATCGTCTACAGCCAAGCGCTGAGGTACAACCGCATCTGCTCCAACCCCTCAGACAGAGACCAACACCTACAAGATCTTCACCAAGCATTCTCAAAACTACGATACCCACACAAGGAAACAGAGAAACAAATCAACAGAGCCAGACGTGTACCCAGAAGCCCCCTGCTACAAGACAGGCCCAAAAAAGAAACCAACAGAACTCCACTGGCCATCACTTACAGTCCTCAGCTTAAACCTCTCCAATGCATCATCAGTGATCTACAACCCATCCTGGACAACGATCCCTCACTTTCACAGACCTTGGGAGGCAGGCCAGTCCTCGCCCACAGACAACCCGCCAACCTTAAGCATATTCTCGCCAGCAACCACACACCGCACCATAACAACTCTAACTCAGGAACCAACCCATGCAACAAACCTCGATGCCAACTCTGCCCACATATCTACACCAGCAACACCATCGCAGGACCTAACCAGATCAGCTACATCATCACCGGCTCATTCACCTGCACGTCCACCAATGTTATATATGCCATCATGTGCCAGCAATGCCCCTCTGCTATGTACATTGGCCAAACTGGACAGTCACTACGCAAGAGGATAAATGGACACAAGTCAGATATCAGGAATGGCAATATACAAAAACCTGTAGGAGAACACTTCAACCTCCCAGGCCACACAATAGCAGATGTAAAGGTAGCAATCTTACAGCAAAAAAACTTCAGGACCAGACTCCAAAGAGAAACTGTTGAACTCCAGTTCATTTGCAAATTTGACACCATCAGATCAGGATTAAATAAAGACTGGGAATGACTATCCAACTACAGAAGCAGTTTCTCCTCCCTTGGTGTTTACACCTCAACTGCTAGCAGAGCACCTCAACCTCCCTGATTGAACTAACCTCGTTATCTCCATACTGATTTATACCTGCCTCTGGAAATTTCCATTACTTGCATCTGAAGAAGTGAGGTTCTTACCCACGAAAGCTTATGCTCCCAATACTTCTGTTAGTCTTAAAGGTGCCACAGGACCCTCTGTTGCTTTTTACAGATTCAGACTAACACAGCTACCCCTCTGATACTCTACTCCAAAGAGGTTACAGTCTTAGGCCCCAATCCTGCAAACACTTAAGCACATATGTAATTTTACCATTTAACTAGTGAGTCTATGACACTACACAGGAATAAAGTTATGTACTTTCTTAAGTGTTTGCTGGATCAGGGTGCAATTAATGTGTTAGTTAATGCTATGGTTGAATTCAGTGGGACTCCCTGAAGACTCAAGGATCAACCTAGACTCACCCAACCACAGGCCAATGCTAGTAAAGTGCTTTGAATATGCTGAACATTCAAATAATAATTATTAAGCAAATCTCCCTACTATTTTGATAATAGTAGAATAATTTTAAAGGGTACCGTTACTTGTCATTGTTTATGTTGTTGCTTTACTTTTTGCATTTCTCCTGAGACAAGGAAATATCAATGAAGGCTGTTTCTCTTTTGTTTATCGTTGATTTCCTTTTCCCATTGCTGCAATATACGAGTTGTCCTTATACATATATTGCAGTGGCTTGCTTATTTGTCTCCATGGGAATTATTTCTTTAATTCATAGAAACATTTATACCAGTGATATTCAGACTATGGCTCACGAGCCACAGATGGCTCTTTAATGTGTCTCCTGCCGCTCTTTACAGAACATGATATTAAAACACTATGTGATTTAATTATTAACCAATCAGGATGCTTTTATTATGTTATTAACCAATTATGTTATCAACTTGCACTAAGTTATTAACTCATCTACTGTGAGAATAATTTTATATATAAAGATTTCCCAGTAAATGAAACAATGAAGTCACACTACTGTGGCTCTTTTGGGTAATGGTGATAGCTAATTTGGCTCCTGAACTACTGAGGTTTGAGTATCACTGATTTATACTATTCTTGGGTTTTGCAGGGAATTAGTTTTCACAGAGTCTAAACTCTGGGCCAAATCTGAGTTGACAGCATCCTATAAACACACACCCCTTCTCTTTTCTGAAGTGAGACTGACAGACCACCCACTTCCACTTTGCTTAACACACCCCAAACTCCTGATGAGACAGACAGGCAAAGCCACCGCCATTCACAGCTGGGGCTGAGCTCAGTACACAAACACGCACCTGGGGTCCCCAGCCCCACACGACTCCAAACCAGGTGCCCAGATCGATGTATCTCTCCGTTTCCACACTAGCCTCTCAGAGCGACGTAAACAGGCTTTACGGGGAAACCGCAGCGCCCAGCTGTCTCGGGGCCCCACGCGTGCGGCTGGGGCCGCTCGCCAGATACCGCAGCCGCTCGGGCGAGTGAGCGCGGGCGCTTCGGTCCCGGCTCCGGGGGCTTGTACGTGCTTCGCTCGTGTAACGGCGGCCGGGGGGCATTGCCGCGGGCGGGGCCGGTATTACCGGCGTCCCGCCCCCCTTCCTGCCCTTGGCCCCGTTGTTTCGCTCGCGGGAAGGGCTGGCGGCTGGTCGCGCCTAGGAGCCGGGCCACGGGGCGGTGACCCCGCTACCGCCCCCGCCTCAGAGCCCCGGGGGTGGGCGCGCGCCGGGCCCTTCCTCACCTGCCTCCGCCGCGGCGTCGGTACCAAGCCGCATCCCTTGCCGCCGACCATAGAGATGACGGCAGAGCGGCCGCCTCCCACCACAGAGACCCCGGCGGAGGGATAGAGCGACCCCTCCCCCCAACCGCCCCGGGTGAGGCCCCGCGGCCCTGCGCTCCCTTCCCCCACCCTTGCCTCGTGGGGCTGGAACCCCCGTTCCGCGCGCGCCCGCCTCTCCCTCAGGCCCCTCCCCCGCCCGGCCCCTCAGAGGCACAAGCTGTCAAGGCCCCTGTCCCACCCACCCACCCCGCAGCGGCCTCGTGGCAGGGTTGCTGCTGGGGTACCTGCGATGCGGGGCTGCGCTCCCCAGGGGCCACCATTAGGGAGATGGTAATGGAGCTGGCTGGGAGGCCTCCTCTTCCTTGTCCTCGTCTTGGTGCCTCCTAAAGCATGTCATCATGAAATAAACTGCCTCCAAGTTACCACCACTGCTGCCAATTCAAGCAAAAAATAGTTTATTAAAATGATCATCATTTTCTGATCATAGCTAATTAAGGCTCCAATCTTGCGAAGATGTATACATGTGTTTAACTTTACTCATGTGAGTAGTCCCATTGGGTGGCCCATGGTAGCACTGGGGCTTACATTTCCACACCTCAGAGGAATCTATTATGTTCTGCAATGTATATAATTCTTTTGCCCCTTACTGAATTAGCTATACTTGACAACTATTCTGATTCATTGTACTGTGATTCCCGTCTCAATATTGTTATCTTGGCTGGTTAGCTACATTTTATTTGCTTTAGAAACATTTAATAACTCAAGTATAAATTGAAGCAATACAGGTGTGGTCAGTATCTGAATGCATAAGGCTTCTGTTTTTCTTGACTGCAGTCCCAGATATTATGCATGTTTCTATGTTTCCAGCACATGTGGAGAATATTTACCATATTAGCTATGCCTCCGGCAGAGTTCTGAGTGCTGCTGACCTCAACAGTGATTTTGCACTGAGTGTACAGTACATTTGTTTACTAATTAAAAGTTATAAAATATCTTTTAGAACACTGCCCTCAAAATGAGAGCCTTTAAGATGTTTAAAATTTTTAAGTGAAATGAAATTAGTGTTATTTGGCAGATGTTTTGAAAAAGTAAAAAATCATAGAACTAAGACACTTGCTTCCCAAACATCAGTGTTTGCTAAAGAGAGATGACTGTTTGCTTCTTTAGTTTTAATCAAAATCAAGGAAAGATCTTGTGTTTCTGGAACCATAGGGTAGTAAAGGATAAACAAACAAGTTCTGTGTGTGTACGAATGGATTAACTGACAGATTTAAAAACAAACAAACAAACTAATATTTCCAACTTCTGGTACGGATAACACTTTTTAACATTTTAAGGTTGAAGAATTTTCAAAATCAAATTTAGGTTTAACCACTGTTAATTATGACACGTACTTTTTGCACTTTTCCCAGCATGGACAGTCAAACTAGTTCTTTCTGGTTCTCTTGCACAGTACTGCCATGTTTGGGTTCCCAAAACTGCAGAGGAATAATTCACATTCCAGAAAGCTGGTTTCATTTATATTTTTAAACTTGTAAATGCACTTGCATATGCTTTCACTTTTGTAAACCCTTCCACTTACCCATTCTCCCTCCCCCCAAGACCCTATGTTTGGGAGCCTGTGCTATTTGCCAATATCCCTTTAAACAGTTTCATTTTCTCTGCGCCAAATCCTGAACTCCTTATTTGGACACAATTCTCACTGAATTCTGTAGGAACTGAGTAAACACACAAAGACCCACAAGGATTGGTTCAGGCAAGATGAAAACATAGTACAGTATGACCTACATAAGAATGGCCATACTGGGTCAGACCAAAGGTCCATCCAGCCCAGTATCCTATCTACCAACAGTGGCCAATGCCAGGTGTCCCAGAGGGAGTGCACCTAACAGGTAATGATCAAGTGATCTCTCTCCTGCCATCCATCTTTACAAACAGAGGCTAGGGACACCATTCCTTACCCATCCTAGCAAGAGCCATTCATGGACTTAACCTACATGAATTTATCTGGTTTTCTTTTAAACCCTGTTATAGTCCTAGCCTTCACAACCTCCTCAGGCAAGGAGTTCCACAGGTTGACTGTGCACTGTGTGAAGAAGAACTTCCTTTTATTTGTTTTAAACCTGCTGCCCATTAATTTAATTTGGTGGCCCCTAGTTCTTATATTATGGGAACAAGTAAATAACCTAGTCTCCTTCTGAGCATGGGACCTAGATCAGCTGATCCATACTAAATCCATACCAGACAAAATCCAATTGTATCTTTTCTCACCTTAAAAATCAGTCTATCCAGGATTAGACTTTCTCCATCCATACTAAGCCCCCCTGTGATAGTGTATGACAAGAATTAGAAGCTTGGATCTGAACAAGAACCTTGAATTCCAAACTTTGAGGAAATTTAGATCCTGGTCTCAACCTGCATATTGCAGTCTAGGCCCATATCCATGGGTGAATTGTTACATGTGAATGCAAGCTAGCACCTATGTCTTTTTCCAACCATTCCAGTGAGTCAAGTTTTTGACAGTAAACAGTAAAATCATAATTAACAGTAGCTAGTGTTTGGACAAGATCAAGGAACACATGCTCCAACAATAAGAACCACTAATTTCAGCCATCACACCATTGTCTATAAACTTAGTAATAACCGTTTCAAGGGAATGCAACTTTAAAAAAACCTTCCATTCTGCAGAGGGACATATAGTACATAGCACATGGAGTTATGTCATTGCATTGGGTTGGTGAACTCAGTTATTTTCCATAGTAGGAAGCAATTAGATTGGACAAAAAAAATATGATCACCTTCAACTTCCTTTGTGCATCATAAAAATCTTCCCTCAGAGGCATAAATTCACAATGGCACATTACTTATGCAAGGAAAAGACACTGATGAAGCAACTTTGGTTCTTATATACCACTTTCTGACCTTACAGAAACATTGGAATTTTTGATCAGCGGTTTCGACCTGTATGGCAACAGCATGAATATCCTGGCCTACACAGACGATCTGGTCCTGATCGCAGACAGCCCTGGGAGTCTTCAACAAATGCTCGACATCACCATCCAGGATGCCAACTGGATGGGACTCGACTTCAACGCTAGGAAGTGCGCATCCCTGCATATTGATGGTAGTAGAAGGGACTCAGTCCAGGCAATGCCTTTTCAGATCCAGGGTGAACCCAGGATCTTCCTCGAGGATGGGCAAGCATACCAACATCTCGGCACGTCCACAGGTTTCCACATCCAGCAGACACCTGAGGATACCATCACAGAGATCCGATGAGATGTGGCCAGGATTGACTCCTCCCTACTGGCACCATGGGAGAAGATCAACACCTTGAGCACCTTCCTGATCCCCCGTATCTCATTCGTCTTGAGGGGATCTGCCGTGGCGAAGGTACCTCTGAATGAGGCAGACAACACCATCAGACAGCTAGTGAAGAAGTGGATGTTTCTTTCCCAGAGAGCCAGCAATGAACTGGTGTACATCTTGCACAGGCAGGGCGGCGTCAACATCCCTCGTATGGGTGATCTGTGCGACATTGCAGTGATCACTTATGCATTCCGCCTTCTGACATGCCCCGACGCCATGGTGAGGAACATCGCAGAAAGTGCTATATGGGATGCCATCAAGAAGCGAATCGCAAGGACCACCTCCAATCAAAATGTTGCCACCTACCTGAGCAGCTTGCTGGAAGGCGAATTTGGAAGAGATGGGGAGGCTTTGCTTAGCTCTGGACTCATGCCCACAACGCTACATGACGACTGGAGAAATGTATCAGCTGCTGCTGGACGTGGTGCGAGGCACATCAGGAGCTAGAAGTCCTGGTGCCACAGGTGAAGAATACGGAGCACACAATCTTCACTCCGAAAGCTAGAACCATGCTGGAGAGGACCCTGACGCATACCATCCACTGCTAATATTATGTGGAAAACCTGAAACGGAAGCCAGACCAGGGCAAGGCATTCAAGGTGACATGCAAGTAGGACGCCAGCAACCACTTCCTCCCTGGGGGAAGCTTCACCCGATTTGCTGACTGAAGATTCATCCACAGGGCCCAACTCAACTGCGTTCCGTTGAACGGAGCCATCTGCCATGGGAATTGGGACAAGCAATGCGGGAAGTGCGGCTATGCCAATGAGACTCTACCCCACATCCTGTGTTGCTGCAAGCCCCTTCCAGAGCCTGGCAGCGCCAACATAATACCATCCAAGATTGCCTAGTCAGAGCCATCCTGCCACCCATGGGGAAGGTGGCTGTGAACTCCGCCATCCCCGGAACCAACAGCCAACTGCAACTGAACATCGTCATCACCAACGAGGACCAGAAGAAGATCATCACAGTGGACATCACAGTGCCCTTTGAGAACAGGACCCAGCTTTCCGCAACGCCCAAGCTCGAAAGGTAGAGAAATATACTTCTCTGGCCGAAATCTTGAGAGCTAAGGGTTACCTGGTTCAGACATACGCGCTGATTGTCAGAGCTCTGGGCACATGGGACCCCAGTAATGAATGAGTGTTGAGAGAATGCGGAATCGGTCAGCGCTTCGCTCGGCTGATGCAGCAATTTATGGTGTCGGATGCCATTAGGTGGTTGAGGGACATCTACATAGAATACATTACCCAACATCGGCAATATCAGGAGGGATGAGCTGGAGTGCAGATGAGAAGCGCAGTGGGGGAAAGTAACTGAAATACTTTCCTTGTGGATTGTATTTTCTAAATGGACAGCCTACCCTATCTTCTCAATTACTGAGGGACAATCCTCACTCACTGCTATATTTGCTTTCCACAACCAACTCTCTGTATAACTTTTCATGAGTGATGTACCTGAATACTTGTGTGCTAATACCTAAATTGTATTCTTAAATTTATTCACCTAAATATGGGTTATTGCTGATTATGTACTATATGTATCTTATGACTTTAAAAACAAACCTTGTATTTGTGGGTAATCTATACACTATACCCAGATGTACACACACTCTTTTCTTAACCTGTGTACTATATAATTTTTTAACATTAGTTTTAATAACATTTTTAAATCAGAGTGTGTCATATTAGTACAAAGGTTCTCAACCAGGGGTATGTGTACCCCTACACAGAAGTCATCCAGGGAGTACATCAACTCATCTAGATATTTGCCTAGTTTTACAACAGACTACATAAAAAGCACTAGCAAAGTCAGTGCAAACTAAAATTTCATACAGACCATGACTTGTTTATACTGCTCAATATATTGTACACTGAAATGTAAGTACAATATTTATATTCAAAATAATTTTATAATTATATGGTGTAGTGGGGTGGCTCCCCCACTCCAGCGGAAAAGGGGTTAAAGTCAGCCTTAGGAGAAGGTTGTGGCTGAGAGCTGCTAAGCTGGGCTGATTTGGGGAAACGGCTGCAGCTGGGCCACGCCCCAATCAGACCACAACTGGCCTGTATAAAAGGCTGTGTGCCAGAGGCCCAAGAAGTTTCTCTCCGGGCTGGGAGAGAGCAGGGCCTGGCTGCCTGCAGAAAAGGTACTGGAAGTGAAGCAGGGCTGGAGAGAGCCAGGGGAGCTCCAGGCTGGCAATGCCCCAGGCTGCAGGGCCTGGTCCATGGCCCATAGAGGTACTGGGAGGCAGAGGAAGGCAGCAGGTCCAAACCCCCTTGCCTATGATGAGTGGCTTTTATGCTGCAGTCTGCCCCAGGGAGCGGAGGCTTGGTGATGACTGGCAGTAGCCCAGACTGAGGCAAGGTGGGGATAGAGGGTTGGGGTCTCCCCTGGGTGGGGAGACACTGAGACTGAGGGGGTATAGCCAGGGGGCAGCATCCCAAAGATAAGGGGCACCGGGGTCCAGGAGGGACATGGGGCCAGCGACAAGCGGGACATTGGCCTGCAGAGGGCGTCAGTGCTGGGAAAGAGCTAATTCCCTGAGATGACCAGCAGGAGGTGCCACAGGGTGAGTCCTGCACCGTTACATATAGTAAAAATGAGAAAATAAGCCATTTTTCAGTAATGGCGTTCTGTGACACATCTGTAATTTTGTCTTGAGTTTGTAAGCAAGTAGTTTTTAAGTGAGGTGAAATTTGGGGGTACACAAGACAAACCAGACTCATGAAAGGGTACAGTAGTCTGGAGAGGTTGAGAGCCACTGCATTAGTAAACTTTTATATTAGGGTTGCCTCTTTGCTAAGAGGCAGTAGGATTAGGGGCCTTGCAAGTTAGTTTCACGTTGGAGGAGAAATCAGTGATGCAGTCAGGTATTTCCTGACTGTGTTTTTGCTTATGTACAACATGTATGTGAGTCCAGTTTTCTTGAACAGTGTTGCTCACAAATTCCCCACAAGAAACTTTTTTTTCTTGCACAAACTTCAGCTAAGTTCCTCTTGAGCCTCTGTCTTGGACTCTTCTGGAATCTCGCAGTTTAAACACCGACGTTGTTCCCTGTTCCTCAATCCCTGGGTTTTTCACCTGATAAACCCCTTAGCCCCTTGCTGCTCACGTAGGACCATAGGGTCTGGAAAGTTAAGCCTGGTGTTTGAGTACCCAGACAAAGTGTGCTTTACATGCAAAATCCCCTTAACCATTGTCTGGATGCAGTGAGTTTCATCCTGAGTGTTTATACATCAGTGACTCATAACATGCTCATATACATTCATGCACACACATAACATTAACACTTTTCACCATAACATTATCATTGGGCTACATCCTGAGTTTTTCACTCTGCTCTTATTCAAGCAAACTGCAATTTAAATCAATGGGCCAAATCCTAAAGTAAGCTCTGTGGCCTGAAGCCTACAAGAGAAGGAAGGTAATTGAGTGAGTTCTCTGATGGCATCCGCTGAAGAGCAAGGGGCGTTGACTGAATGAAGCAGTACCTCATTTAAATATCAGCTATGTTCTCTGCTGTCATCTACTGGACAGCAAGGGGAATCGACTGAGAGGAGCAGCATCCTATTTACATATTAACTGCATATATTCATTAACTGCAGGTAGTTTGGAGACCCTGGGGTATAACTTGACTAAGTTTTGTACTTGGGACCCTATTTTTTTAAGATTACACTGTTGGGAACCCACTGGGCAAAGCCTGGACAATGACTGGGTATGGGGTCATTCTGATGACAACTCATGTTTGTCAAGGTGGGATAAGAGGCCCTGAACAACCCCAAAGAACAAGGAATGAGAGAATGAAAACTTCTGCTTTGTTGTGCAGAATACTTCTCTGGATGGCAGGGATTCTGATGGGTTCTTAAGATTATTGATCGCCCTTGTATTTAAGTGAGCTGAACTAAGAGCTGTAATTGCCTTATGTGAGCAAAGCCAGTGCTTAATTTGTGCCAGAGCTGAGCCCTGGCACCTATGGGCTTGGCAGTTCGTAGCCCCAGCACCCCTGGGCTTGCCACATCAGTTATGAAAGTGGGGAAAAATTGCTTGAGCCCTGGCAATTACAAATTAAGCATTGGAAAGAGCTCACCAGAGATTTCGGTCATCTGGCCAGTGGAAGTTCTGGTTATCTAAGCGGCAGGCAGAGCTAAGCAGCAGTTGGATGGATTCACTACGAACTATAGCTTCCAACTGGATAGCAGTAGAGTAAGTATTGCATGAACTACAGTTGCGATAGAGGAATTCATAGCAACACTCTACGTCAGCCTAGTGACTTTGAGGCCACCGTGTCCTAGCTGATCAACATAGCAAGACAGTTGGTAGAGCCTCCAGAGCTCCCTTTAAACAGGGACCCTGATATTTCTGGAATCTTGGAATGACAAACTGAGTGAGGAAGTTGGAGACCCAGAGAGTGGCAGGCAGAGCAAACTGCATCAGCCATTCAGGGTCCAATTGTTTGGGACTGTGACTTATGCACCCTGAAGTAAATGATGGTGGAAAAGATGTTAAATTATAAATATTTGTCCCAGTTCAACCTGCCCTTTCCCTTTTCTCCCCCCACCCTGCCCTGCCTCCAATAAAGTTTGTTTGTTTAAACCTCTGTGCTTGCAAGTGTGTACTGATTGGCCTAGCAAAGGTGCTCAGAGTAGTTATAGGTTCTCAGATTCCTGGATGGGGACCTGAGCCAAAAACTTAAGAAACTAGAGAATCCCCTAAAATAAGCACCTGGCCCTTGTAGCTGCCGACAGATCATGCATCCTAAGGGATATGAAGGAAACAATCATAAGTGATGGGATAGCAGTTCAGGAGTGAGAGGGTGAAGGGATATTTGATGAAGCGAAGGAGAGATTGATTGAACTGACAGATTTTAAGGAGATTTGAAGCAAGAGGTAGTCAGTAGAAAGGAACAAGGGAACTGCTTCAGGCTTTTAAGGGGCAGAATGGAACAAAGGCACAAAGCATGGCAGAAGGAAAAATCAGATGAAAGCATTGGGAAGCAGGTAGGGGAGTGAAATGGGAATTAGGAGGAAATGAGAGCAGAGATGGACTTAGGCCCCGTCTACACTGGCAAGTTTTTGCACTATAAAGCAGCTTTGAGCGCTGTAACTCCTGAGGTGTACACACTGCCAAGCCACTTAGTGCGGAGAAACTGCGCAGATGCAGCACTCTAAAAAAAAAAAAAAAACACCCGGATGAGAGGCGTAGAGCTTTCTACACGGGGGCTACAGTGCTGTGGTGCCAGTGTAGACACCATGGTGATTACAGCACTGCGATTGGCCTCCGGGAGGTTTCCCACAATACCTGTTCTCACCTCTCTGGCCATCGGTTTGAACTCTACTGCCCTGCCCTCAGGTGACCAACCATCAGCCCCACCCTATGCATTCCTTTGCAGATTTGAAAGTCCCCTTCCTGTTTGCTAGGTGATGCGTGCAGTGGTCTCAGTGCATCTTTCCAGGTGACCATGCCTGCTCCATGCACCAGGTGTTCCCCTGCTTGGAGCAATGCCGAGCTGCTGGACCTCATCTGTATTTGGGGAGAGGAGGCAGTGCAATCACAGCTGTTCTCCAGCCGTAGGAATTATGATACCTACGGATGGATTTCTAGATGCATGATAGAAAAGGGCCATGACCGGGACACATTTCAGTGCAGGGTCAAATTGAAGGAGCTGTAAAACGCCTACTACAAGGCACGGGAGGCAAACTGACCTTCTGGTGCTGCACCCATGAGCTGCCAATTCTACAAAGAGCTGGACGCGATACTCGGTGGTGACCCCACCTCCACTGCGAAGTCCCCTGTGGATACTTTGTTGGCTTCGTTGCCAGTTGAGAGTGGCCTGAACCAGGAGGAGGCAATCTTGGACGAAGAGGGGGAGGGGGACCCAGAGGCAGAGGATGACTCGGAGGCCAGAGATGCATGCAGTCAGGAGCTCTTTTCTACCCTGGAGGAGCCTAGCCAGTTCCAGCAGACCGATATTGGCGAAGCGTAAACAGGAGAGCAGGCCCCTGGTAAGTGGATCTGATTTTGGGAATTGCTGAAGTGAGTTGTTGCAGGCAGGAAGGTTGCAGAAAGCAGGCTTGTCTCCCACCTCATGCCTAGTTTGAGCGGCGGAACAGGCTGTTGATACACTCCCACACATCACATGAATCTCTCTCAGAGATCTCCAGGAAACTCTCATGGAGATACTGGGCAATCCACTCCTGCAGATTCCTCAGCAGAGCTGCTTTGTTTCTTGCCCCATTAACGGTAACCGTCCCACGCCCCTGTGCCGTCAGGGGGGGGGGAACCATCGCTGCACACAGGCTAGCTGCATAGGCGCCAGGGCGGAAGCCGCAGGCTTGGAGAAGACCCTCCTTTGATTCCCTACTCACCCTCAGCAGCGAGATATCTTCCAAAATGGTCACCTCCTGTGGAAAGTGTGGGGACAGGAATAATTATCAGCCCCCCCCCCCCCCGCCCCCCCAGTGCTGGCTCTCCCCAAGTGCCCAGGGGCCATGTGCCCAGTGTACAGCAGGGTCTGGGATGAGTGATTTACCCTGCCCCTGTGGTTACTCACCATTTTGGTGTCTTGTGGCTTATGTGTGCTTGCCTGGGATCAGCCAGTTAGTGTCAGGTATGTGGGTACTGGCAGTCTTTTAAAGCACTGAAACAGTGTTGTCTATGTTGCAAACATTATTGCTTCTGTAAAATGTTGCATTTAAACTTCACAGAGATGACTTTGAGAGGACAGCCTCCCTTATCAGTGGCAGAACAGTTGCGAAGAATTAGAAAGCATCCAAGAAGAACTAAGGCCTTTATGTATGAGGTTATGATGCACTCCACTACCAAGAAAAAGGAATTGAAGGAGTGGCGGGACAGCGAGACGGCACACCAGTAAGAAGCCACGGAGCGGCTCTTAAGTTATGGAGCGCCAAGTGGACACACTCCAGGCGATACTAGCTCTTCAAACCAAGCAGCTCCGTGCCCGCCCTCCCCTGCAGCCGCTGTTGCAAAACTCTTTCCGATGCACCCCTCACATACACAGTGCCAACATACTCTTATCAACCTCCGGGCTCCACTCTCTACCTGCAGCATCCCACTCCTCCCTCCTCACAGTCCAGCAGTGTGGACTCCCAATACCCACTCCACTCAACACCCATCCCTCTGAATTTGGCCCTGCTGAAGTACAGCACCCGCTGCGTCGTACTCCAAAGGAGAAGGCTGGGTCTGATCCCTGGACATACACAAATCTATTGCTGTCCTGGGACCACTCCTCCTCTTGAGCCTTCCATTGCCCCCATTCCTTCCAGTTTCCCCATCCCCCTCCCTGATGATGAATTTTTTTTGTTTGACTCTCTCCTCTGGTTGTTGTTTTTCAATAAAATAATTGTTTGTTTGAAAGCAATCTTTATTCTATTAAGTGAAAGCAAAAAAGCACTGCAAAGCAACGTACAGTTATGTTAAGGCCCCTTCTTGCATCATGTGCACCAATTACCTCCTAGCATTACAAGCACTGCAATCCCGAGCATAGCAACAAATATTAGTGGCTTTCAGCTTCAAATTACTGCCTCAAAGCATCCCTGATCCTTATGGCCCCATGCTTTGCCCCTCTAATAGCCCTGGTCTCTGGCTGTTCAAACAGCCTCCAGATGCTGAGCCTCTGTGGTCCAGCCCTGAGTGAAGCTTTCACCCTTCCCTTCACAAATATTATGGAGCGTACAGCACGTAGCAATAAGCATAGGAATATTGTCATCAGCCAGGTCCAGCTTCCCATAGAGGCAGCGCCAGCGGGCTTTTAAACAGCCAAATGCACACTCCAGAGTCATTCTGCACTTGCTCAGCCTGTTTTTGTACCGCTCCTTGCTGCTGTCAAGTTGCCCTGTGTATGGCTTCATGAGCCACAACATTTAGGGGTATGCGAGGTCTCCCAGGATCAAAATGGGCATTTCGACTACCCCTACAGTGGTCTTCTGGTCCAGGAAGAAAGTCCCTCCTTCCAGCTTCCTGAACAGGCCAGTGTTCTGAAAGATTCGTGCATCATGCACCTTTCCGGATCAGCCTGCGTTAATGTCTGGGAAACGCCCATGGTGATCCACAAGTGTCTGGAGAACCATTGAGAAATACCCCTTGCGATTAATGTACTCAGTGGCTAGATGGTCTGGTGCCAGAATTGGAATATGTGTGCTATCTATTGCCCCTCCGCAGTTAGGGAAGCCCATTTGTGCAAAGCCATCCATAATCTCACGCACGTTGCCTAGAGTCACGGTCTTTCGGAGTAGGATGCAATTAATGCCCCTGCAGACTTCCATCAACATGAGTCCAACGGTCGACTTTCCCACTCCGAATTGGTTAGCAACCGATCGGTAGCAATCTGGAGTAGCCAGCTTCCACAGTGCAATCGCCACGCGCTTCTCCAACGGCAGGGCAGCTCTCATTCTCATGTCCTTGCGTCACAGAGCTGGGGCAAGCTCATCACACAGTCCCATGAATGTGGCTTTCCTCATGCGAAACTTCTGCAGCCACTGCTCGTCATCCCTGACGTGCATCACGATGTGATCCCACCACTCAGTGCTTGTTTCCTGAGCCCAAAAGTGGCGTTCCATAGTGATCAGCACCTCCGTGAATGCCACAAGTATTCTCGTGTCATAGCTACTACGTGTGGCAAGATCAATGTCACACTCCCCTTGCTTTTGTACTTTAAGGAATAACTCCACTGCCACTTGTGACGTGTTGGTCAGTGCAAACAGCATTCTTGTCAACAGCTCATGATCCATTCCTGCAGCCAGAAAGAGGCAGGGCAGGGTGCGCAGTACACAAACTGTTGAAAGATGGTGCCAAATGCGGACGGAAGCACAGGGATTGCTGAGATGCGAAGCAATGCATCACGGGGCATTGGGACAGGACCCAGGATGCCCCACAACCCCTTCCGCCTTCCCACAAGTCTTAGCGGCAAAAGAGAAAGAGGTGCTCTGTGGGATAGCTGCCCAGAGTGCACCGCTCTGAATAGTGCTGCAAGTGTGAACATGCTATTGCACAGGTGGCTGTCAGTGAGAACACACAACAGCAGTTTTCCTTCGGCACTTCTGAGTGGTGCTGTAAATGCCGGTGCTGTAACTTTGCAAATGTAGACGTGCCCTTAGACAAATTATATTGAATCCTGTTTCTAAGGCTGAGGAGTCTCAATTTTCTATTGTGGGTTGTTGGCCACTAGTGAGCAAGGTGGAATGGCCACTCTGTATCTACATTTTAGGAGTATCCCTGTAAGTTCCCCTTAGATGAACATGTGCTCAGTAATTAAGGGCCCTTTGGAAAGTGCTCCTCAATGCTCTGCTGTGTCTGCCAAGCTGTTCATAGATGTGTGTGGGCCATCCTTGAAGTGCTCCTCCAGCCTTGGAGCCCCCTACTGGAATCTGAGCTACACAGCTTTGCACCAGGCACTGGACCTCCGCCCAGTGAGATCAATTGAAATGCAGTAATCTCATTGGTCAGGAGCACTTCAGAGCAGGTGAGCCCATTAAGGGGGTGTCAATGCTGATGACCTCATCTCTCCAGTATGTTCTGTCAGAGCCAGTCCCTGCCACCTCAGTGTCAGTTTCCCCAGCTCTGCCAGGGCTTTCCCAGCCAGGCTCTGTTGGTGTCAGAGCTGGGCCCAAGTCAAAGGATTCAGATCCTGATCTGGATTTCAACCTCTTCTCCCAAAGATTTGGGGGTGCTGGGGTCTAGGGGTTTGGTTCAGACCCATCCCTAGTTGATACAGTAGTAACAACAGAGCAGAGTCATGGGGATCGTCAGCAAAGCAGCTGATCTCCCAATAGGGAAGTGCAATGGATCTCGGGACTGTACTTAGCAGGGGTTAGTGGGGACAATTCCCTAGTTGTCCTGCGTTCACTCCCTCTGCCTGTGAGTATGAGGGAAAGAAAGACGTTCCCAGGGCTCCATGAGCACTCACTGATTAATGTGCCCATTATAAACACCAGAGATGGGGCTGAGGTGCTAAGTTCAGAACCAGATTTCACATGCCCCAGTGTCTTGGAGTGTCTCTATCCTGGGTTTTGGTTTGATCTTCACTAGGGATGGGGGGCAGCTAGTTTTGAAATTCTGATCTCCTGGTTCAGATTCCAAACCTCCCCAAAGTTTGCAGTTGATAGGATTCAAAAAATTGGTTCAAGTCCCTCTCTACCTGCACACTTCAATACAGGCTGAAATTAGGCAGCCTGAGAGAAAATGTGGGTAATGACTAAGGGCTTCATCCAAAACCCAGTTAAGTCAATGGGAATCTTTCCATTAACTTCAATGGCCTCTCAAGCAGGCCCTAAAAGTACTAAATCTATTTAATGGGTTGGAGGGGGGAGACCCAAGAGATGAGGAAACATGATGAGCATCAATAAATCTATTATAGAACAGTGTAATGAGAGAATAAGAATTATTCACAGCCTTAGAAAGGGATAGAATAAGGAGCAATGGCCCAAAGCCAGGGAGGGAAACATTGAACCGAGACATTAAGGGAAATGTACTAGCATTAAATGCAATTGATTACTGTATTAAGCTAGCAAGGGGAGGTACCATCAGTGCAGAGATTAAAGAACAGGTGAAATAAGGTTTTAGCACAAATGACAAGCGGGAGGCACTAGAGGATGTGAGCTAGTCCCCATACAAAGTTATTAAACATTTTCTCTCCTTTCCCTATTATTTCTATTTTTATCTTCTTTTCACAAAGTCTGTTTCCTATCTGTCTCCTTTCTTGTCTTGTCTTTTCATTTGTCTCTTGATGCATTGCTCTTCTGGTCCTGATCCATTTGCCCTTTTTTACTAATTGCAAAGCATCTTCGTTAAATACTTGAATATTTTATTGTAAATAATAAAATGATCTGAGGGTTTGTTTGGTTTTTGCCCCATTAGTGTTTTGAGTCTAGGAAATTCAATCCTTTGAAAATTCTAGGTGGGACACAGATGAACAGGGACTCAAGTCAGATGGGGGTTTGGTAAGGGAATAGACAGATGTCAATGATGTACTGGGGAGAAATATCAGTCGCAATGCAGCAATGCACACTCATTGGCTAGCTGCAGTCCTAGTTTTACGAGTTGGTAACAGGGGTAACACTGGGGTGTCACACTGGGAATGACACCACATTTCCATAATTTACTCTCTCTCATGCCCCTGTCATTGTGAGGTCAGGCTGGGATAGGAGAAGGCTCAGCAAATGTCAATATTTTTGCTATAATAAAGAAACTTTTTCCATAGGTCTCATGGTACATAAGAATCTTGAACCTATACATACAGAGAAAGAGAGAGAGTGCGACAGCAGGAGAATGGAGCCCACCGATAAAATTCATGGGACTCTCAGGACAGCTCCAGAAGTCTGCCCTGCAGCCACAGCTGGCAGAGACGCTGACAGTGTATGTGTGTTGTTTATCATGTCTTCTTTAATCTGTAAACCCTTTGGGGCAAGGACTAGACTTGACTGTGCTTTGTAAAGATATGTAGAGCGCAACAGATGGAAATATAACCATAACCCTGTCCCATATCCCTCGCTTCCGTGCCATGGAAAGGAGATAAAACACCTCCCAGCATTCCTCACTTCCAAACCTCTTTTTTGCTTCCACCTTGTTTACATTTGTAACTATTTTGCTAAGATAATAAGGAGAATGTACTAAGTACAAAGTAATGCACATTGCAAAACATAATCCCAACTACACATATAAAATGATGGGGTCTAAATTAGCTGTTACTACTCAAGAAAGAGATCTTGGAGTCATTATTGATAGTTCTCTGAAAACATCCACTTAATGTGCAGCAGCAGTCAAAAAAGCAAACAGAATATTGGGCATCATTAAAAAAGGGATAGATAATAAGACAGAAAATATCATATTGCCTCTATATAAATTCATGGTACACTCACATCTTGAATACTGCATGCAGATGTGGTTGCCCCATCTCAAAAAACAAATATTGGAATTGGAAAAGGTTCAGAAAAGGGCAACAAAAATGATTAGGGGTATGGAACGGCTTCTGTATGAGGAGAGATTAATAAAACTGGGACTTTTCAGCTTGGAAAAGAGATGATTAAGGAGGGATATAATAGAGGTCTATAAAATCATGACTGGTGTGGAGAAAGTAAATAAGGAAGTGTTATTTACTCCTCATAACACAAGAACTAGGGGTCACCAAATGAAATTAATAGGCAGCAGGTTTAAAACATACAAAAGGAAGTAATTCTTCACACAACGCACCTGTGGAACTCTTTGCCAGAGGATATTGTGAAGGCCAAGATTATAACAGAGTTCAAAAAAGAACTAGATAAATTAATGGAGGATAGGTCCATCAATGACTATTAGCCAGGATGGGCAGGGATGGTGTCCCTAGCCTCTGTTTGCCAGAAGTTGAGAATGAGCGACAGGGAAAGGATCACTTGATGATTACTGTTCTGTTCATTCCCCCTGGGGCACCTGGCATTGGCCATCGGAAGACAGGATACTGGGCTAGATGGACCTTTGATCTGACCCAGTATGGCCGTTCTTATGTTCTTATGTTAATCAAGTGTCAGGCTTCAGCTGTTCTCTAGCAGAGATCAGGAAGGAATCCCACTAATTCACAATTGGCTAGAATTGACCAAATGAAATCAGGGAGGTGGTTTGTACACCCTTCAGAGCATCAAATCTTGGCCAGAGCTGAAGGCAGGACATCAGCCTAGGTACAGCAATGGTCTGAGGAAGGAAGAGTAAATCCTATGAGCTTAGATGCTTAGCTGCATGCTCAGAGTTAAACTGACCACCAAATTTGGGGTCAGGGAGGAATTTTTCTCCAAGTCAGGTTGGTGCAGACTTTGGAGGGATTTTGCCTTCATCTGCAGCATTGAGCAGGTTCATCTTCTAGGATCACACAACAACTTCCTCTCATTGCAGAGGCCTCGAGCATTGGCAGCACCTCAGCCCTGCTTGCGTTCTGGCTGTGGCTAAGAACAGTTTACTCGCCTGAAGACTCCAAATTTTGCAGAATAATTGGCCCCATTTTGGATTTTATACTGAGGATTTGGTGCAATAAAATTTGTTGGGAAATATTCTAGTGTGAGGTGTTTTTATATATAGTCATCATTACTGGGCAACACAGAGTCACTGCTTCAGAGACTAAAGCCACAGAGTCTGCAGCCAGAGATGAGATGGTATTCACCAGTCAATGGCTGCTCCCAGAAGAGGCTGGTGAAACTCAGGGCACAAAGGGGGAAATGTTTTAATAAATGGGTAGAGCTGAGGCAGGCCTAGTGCTTGAATACTGGTGGCTGGGCCCCCTTACTACTTTTAGGGGCTACCTCACTTTTGTCTTATGACCCCTGCCTTCTCACAACCATTTCAAATCAAAGCAAGTCACCTGATATTCATGGTCCCCCTAGGGATGCCAACTTTCTAATAGTATAAAACCAAACACCCTTGCCCAACCCCCTGCCATGCCCCTTCTCTGAGACCCCGCACCCACTCATTCCAGCCCCCCTCCGTCACTCACTCTCCCTGATCCTCACTCACTTTCACTGGGCTGGGGTAGGGGTACAGGAGGGGGTGAGGGCTCCAGCTGGGGGTGTGGTCTCTGGGGTGGGTCCAGAAATGAGGGGCTCAGGGTGAGGGAGGGGGCTCTGGTCTTGGGCAGGGGTTCCGGGTGCAGGAGGGGATGAGGGCTCTGGCTGGGGGTGCAGGCTCTGGGGTGGGGCAGGAGATGAGGGATTTGGAGTGCGGGTGGGGGCTGAGGGCTGGGATAGGGGGTTGGGGTGTGGGAGGGAGTGTCGGATGTTGGCTCTGGGAGGGAGTTTGGGTGCGGGAGAGGGTTCCGACCTGTGGTGGGGGTTCGGGGTGCAGGGTCTGGGAAGGAGCTAGGGTACGGGAGGGGGTTCCAATCTGTGGCAGGGGGTTCGGGGTGCGGTTCCAGCCAGGCGGTGCTTACCTCAGGTGGCTCCCGGTTGGCGGTGCAGGGGGCTAAGGCAGGCTCCCTGCCTGCCCTGGCTCTGTGCTGCTGCTGGAAGTGGCCGGCATGTCTGGCCCCTAGGCAGAGGCACAGCCAGGCGGCTCTGCACAGTGCACACTGCCTGTACCTGCAGGGTCCGCCCCCGCAGCTCCCATTGGCCACAGTTCCCAGCCAATGGGAGCTGCGGAGCTGGCGCTGGGGGCAGCATATGAAGCTTCCCTGATTGCACCTGCACCTAGGGGCCGCAGGGACATGCCAGTAGCTTCTAGAGAGCTGTGCAGAGCCAGGGCAGGTATGGAGCCTGCCTTAGCCCCACTGCGCCACCAACCGGACTTTTAATGGCCCAGTCAGCAGTGCTGATCTGGGCTGCCAGGGTCCCTTTTCGACCAGGCATTTCAATCAAAAAACAGATGCCTGGCAATCCTGGATCCCCCTATTTTTTCCCCATGATTTGAGCATGGTAGAGGCCGACACCATGGGGAAATGAGGGACACACAACCTTTTGAGCTCTCCTGAGAGGTGTAATGAAGGGTTTGGTGTGAATCCCTCCAAGAGGCTGCCAAACTGGCAGAGAAGAACCAGTCCACAAGACCTTGAGGTGCTGGCAGAGAAGGAGGAAGGAGACCACAGGGACAGGGCACAGGGACAGACCTGGGCAAAGTGGGGGCCAGTGAGACCATAGACCAGCTCAGCTCCAGGCCAGGTCTATAAGGGTAAAGCAAGGATAGAGGGGGAGAGGCGCAGAGTGGGTCAGGCATGGGTCACTCATAAGGAACTGTCCAGGTTATGACAGGGGCCACTGTGGCAAATTCATAAAGTAAAGCCCTTAACAAACCCATCTGCCAAACAGAACTATTTCCAACTGATGCACATGAAAGGGAATCTGATGCCAGGACTCTGGGACATGGTTGTTGGGAGATCCATGGATTATGCAAATTGGATCCATCCAGCTGGAATAAATGCTGCCCCTCCACTGTGGGAATTTATGGATCCTGCAAGGACAGGCTCCCTGAGTTCAAGTATGGTATGTCTACATTGCAATTAAACACCTGTGACTGGCCTGTTCCAGCTGATTCGGGCTTGGGGGGGCTTGGACTCCAGGGCTGTTTAACTGAAGTGTAGACGTTCAGTCTCAGGCTGGAGCCTGGGCTCTAGGATCCTCACCCCTCGCAGGGTGACAAGAATAAAGTTCCCTAAAAAAGTTCAGGGCACCATGCTCATCAGGAACTAGAAACAGTGTGAGCCCCATGTCACTTAGCAGGTGAGAGTGGTTGGCTATGTCTTATACCACAGACAAAAGAACAGCTCCTAAACATGGAAGAAATATCATTGTCAAATGTGCTAATCCTTAAACTCTGCCAGCTTCTTTATTAATTATTGACTACCAGCCAGTCCAGCAATGAGTCCGATTTCTGCTGAGCCAGTGGTGCAAAGGATGGAGGAGGGACATTAGGTGGCTTATTTGATGGTGATAGGTGTTGTGACAATGGATGTATAATCAGGACATAGGATGCTATGTGGTGATGCTGCCTTGTTTCATCTAATGGTGCTGGGACACAGCAAGAGGAAGAGAACGGGGGAGAAGGGATGAATTCTACTGTAAGGTAACCCTGTCTTTAAAAGGTGTGGTTTAAATTATGTTTCAGTGGGACAAGTTGGGTGGGAGGGTCAAATAAAAAATAACAAGTGAGAGGTTGTATGCAAACTTAATGAAAAAAAAAAATCACCAGCAAGCAGACACTAGGCCAGCTAAATGTCAGCCCAAAGAGTGAAAGGTTTTGGTGCATGTGAAAACCGGGGGTTAGAATGCAAACTATAGGATAGTTAACCTCAACGTTTCTTTCTTAGGCCTGGTCTACACTAGGAGGTTATGTCGAATTTAGCAGCGTTAAATCGAATTAACCCTGCACCCGTCCACACAATGAAGTTATTTAGTTCGACATAGAGGTCTCTTAAATTTGATTTCTGTACTCCTCCCCAACGAGGGGAGTAGCGCTAAATTCGACATGGCCATGTCGAATTAGGGTAGGTGTGGATGGAAATCGACGCTAATAGCTCCGGGAGCTATCCCAAGGTGCACCACTCTGTTGATGCTCTGGACAGCAGTCCGAGCTCGGATGCTCTGACCAGCCACACAGGAAAAGTTCCGGGAAAATTTGAATCCCTTTTCCTGTCTGGACAGTTTGAATCTCATTTCCTGTTTGGACATCGTGGCGAGCTGAGCAGCACTGGCAATGATGCAGAGCTCTCCAGCAGAGATGGCCGTGCAATCTCAGAATAGAAAGAGGGCCCCAGCATGGACTGATCGGGAAGTCTTGGATCTGATCTCTGTGTGGGGTGATGAGTCTGTGCTTTCGGAGCTGCGATCGAAAAGACGGAATGCAAAGATCTACGAGAAGATCTCAAAAGCCATGACAGAGAGAGGATACAGCCGGGATGCAACGCAGTGCCGTGTGAAAATCAAGGAGCTGAGACAAGCGTACCAGAAGACCAAAGAGTCAAACGGACACTCCAGATCCCAGCCCCAGACATGCCGTTTCTACAAGGCACTGCATTCCATTCTAGGTGCGGCCGCCACCACTACCCCACCACTGACCGTGGACTCTGAGGATGGGATATTGTTGACGGCCGCTTCCTCGGAGATGTTAGCGGATGGGGAAGATGAGGAAGGTGATGAGGAGGACGAGGAAGTCGACAGCGCTTACAACGCTGATTTCCCAGACAGCCAGGATCTCTTCATCACCCTCACAGAGATCCCCTACCTACCGTCCCCAGGCGTTAACACAGACCCTGAATCAGGGGAAGGATCAGTCGGTAAGTGTTTTAAACATGTAAACATTTATTTTGAACAGGACAGGAATATTAACAATGGGTTTTTCATTAATCTAACAATGTCCAGTTTATCATGATTAGTTTGCCCTAGGCGCTCTACTTTTTAGTCCTTGCCAGTGCAGCTACTGGAAAATAAGGTCTATATGTCCGGGGATAGAGCTGAAATCCTCATGGGACATCTCCACGAAGCTCTCCTGGAGGTAATTGGAAAGCCTTTGCATGAGGTTCCTGAGGAGAGCGGCCTTATTGTGTCCTCCGGGATACTCTGGGATCATTGCCTTGCAGAGAATGGTGGCATACGGCCCTGGTTTTTGCTGGCTTTCACGCAGCATGCGTTCTTTCTCGGTCTCAGAAATCCTCAGCAGAGTGATGTCGCTCATGGTGACCTGCTTAGAATTAGGGGAATGTTACTATTGGGACTGCTTGCCTGTTCCTTTACAGAACTGTCACTGGCGGTTTACAGCCACACAGTGGAGGCGGGAGAGGGTCTCCCCCTTGCACTCACAGAGATTGTGGAGCACACAGCAAGCTGCAATAACAATGGGGATATTGGTTTCGCTGAGATCAGAGCGAGTCAGTAAGCTTCTCCATATCCCCTTGAGACGTCCAAAAGCACACTCCACCACCATTCTGCACTTGCTCAGACGCTAGTTGAAGAGTTCTTTTTCAGTGTCCAGGGTGCCTGTATAGGGCTTCATGAGCCAGGGCATTAACGGGTAGGCTGGGTCACCGAGGATCACTATAGGCATCTCCACATCCCCAACAGTTATTTTCTGGTCCGGGAAGTAAATACCTTCCTGCAGCCGTCTAAACAGACCAGAGTTCCTGAAAACACGAGCGTCATGAACCTTGCCCGGCCATCCAACGTTGATGTTTGTAAAACGTCCCCTATGGTCCACCAGTGCTTGCAGCACCATTGAAAAGTAGTCCTTTCGGTTAATGTACTGGCTGGCCTGGTGGTCTGGTCCCAGGATAGGGATGTGATTTCCATCTATAGCCCCACCGCAGTTTGGGAATCCCATCGTGGCGAAGCCATCTATGATGACCTGGACGTTTCCAAGGGTCACTACCTTTGACAGCAGTAGCTCAACGATTGCGTTGGCTACTTGCATCACAGCAACCCCCACGGTAGATTTGCCGATGCCAAAGTGATTCGCGACTGACCGGTAGCTGTCTGGCGTTGCAAGCTTCCAGAGGGCTATGGCCACTCACTTCTGGACAGTCAGGGCTGCTCGCATCCGGGTGTCCTTTCGCTTCAGGGCAGGGGACAGCAACTCACAAAGTTCCAGGAAAGTTCCCTTCCGCATCCGAAAGTTTCGCAGCCACTGAAATTCATCCCAGACCTGCAGAACTATGCGGTCCCACCAGTCCATGCTTGTTTCCCGGGCCGAGAATCGCCGTTCCACAGCATCAACATGACCCATTGCCACCATGATGTTCACGGCGCGGGATCCCGTGCTTTGTGAGAGGTCTGTGCCACTCTCAGACTTCATGTCCTCACCGCGCTGCCGTAGCCTCCTCACCCGATTTCTCAATATCTGCCTCTGGAAAAGGTGGATGATAAGGTGCGAGGTGTTGACAACGGCCATAACTGCAGCGATGGTCGCAGCGGGCTCCATGCTCACAGTGCTGTGGCGTCCGCGCTGTCACTCACCAGAAAAGTGCGCGAACTGATTGCCCGCCGGCGCTTTCAGGGAGGGAGGGCGGGAGTGACGGTTGGATGACGACAGTTACCCAAAACCACCCTTGACACATTTTTTTCCCCAGCAGGCATTGGGGGCTTGACCCAGAATTCCAATGGGCAGCAGGGACTGCGGGAACTGTGGGATAGCTGCCCACAGTGCACCGCTTCCAATGTCGATGCTTGCCCCATTAGTGTGGACTCACAAAGTCGAATTACTGTCCTTAGTGTGGATACACACGTTCGACTTTGTAATATCGATTCCACATATTTGATTTAAGTACAATCGAACTACTCTCATAGTGTAGACATACCCTCAGTGTCAGGGTATTGCTCCTGTCCTGCTTCATCTGGAACCACACACCTTTATGTTACCATGAAGGTAGTTATAGCCTGTGATTATGTCCCTAAGTCTTCTCTTTTCTAGATTACATCAGTTTAGTTCCCTCTATCTCATTCATATGTCTTATGACAAAACCTTTTGATATGGCAAAGATGCTTGCTCCTTTATTTTGCTATGAGAGCTGATCACCCAGAGGGATTCTTTTTTGCAACAGCATCTCTCTGATTTGGGACAGCGTGTACTAAGTGGCCCACAAAGTCAACCTATGCTTCCCAAGGCATTTTATTAATTCAATAGATTATGATAGTCAACAGTTAATTATTTGCTGCCACCCTGTGGCTAAACTGGTTATTACCTCTTCGTTGCGAAGTTTCTCAGCGTATGGCTACACTGCAGCAAAACACCCACAGCTGACCCTCCCATCTAGGGGTCCCAGAACCCAGGCACCAGCCTGAGCCTTATCGTCTACACTACAATTTTACAGTCCCACAGCCTGACCCACAGGAGCCTGAGTCAGCTGACATGAGCCTGCTGTGAGTATTTTATTGCAGTGTAGACATACCTTGAAAGAGCATGATTCGCCATTGTTTTGCCCATGGTGCTGTCATTTACGCCTGGGCAAAGTGGGTGTAAATTGCTTCCCTATCATAATTTGCCACTTCTTCTCCATCAGTGGGATCTTCATTGCCTCCTGCAGAGAGCAGACAGATTGCAGCTGAATTTTCTGTTGTCATTTTTGAGTTATAGAGCAAACTTTTTTTTTTTTACTTTTTAAATAAGCAACTCCCTATTTTTTTGGCATCTCATAATGCAGAACAACTTGGTTCCAAGTTTTATTATACATTATTTTACAGCAGCAAAAGTGTGCTAGGTGCTTTAAAGAATACGTAGAGATATCTGCCTTGAAGACCCCACAATCAAGTCAGTGTGGAGGAAATGAATGGGATTAAGTCAAAAGGCTAATAAATGAGCAGCCACATTCAACACATGTTTTGAGAGTTCCATGGTTTCTTTCATTTTACATTTTATTTTATTATTTGTGTTAGTACCTCCTAGGTGCAAGGGAGGAGGACCCAGACAGAAAAGCCTCTTGAAAGAAGCGTGTATTCAGGAATGAAAAGGGGGAAAACCTAGAGGGCATAACCAAAGAAGGGATTTAAGGTATGGGCAAGGGAATGGGAAAGAGAGTGGGAAAAGGACATGTGGGGAGGGGGAGGAGGTGGTAAGCCATGCAGTTTGGCTGAAGCAAAGGAGGAAAGGAGGGAGTTAAATGTGTAGACAGCAGAAAGGTTGGTGGGAGTGGCACCACTGGAGTTGCTTCCACTCACATGAGAGCTGAAATTGACTCTCAGTGAAAAATTTTGTGATCTATTTGTAACTGTTGTGAGGCAAGCACAAGCCTGATCCCGCTTCCTCTTTTGCCATTCATGGCTCAGAAGGTGATAACTCTCCCAGCAAGCATGTACATAACCCTCTGCCCTTCCCATTCTCTGTCCAGCACGTGCAAACCTGCCAGGGCCAAAATGCACAGAGGGATTCAGGGCTGGTCTGCACTACAAAGCTAGGTTGGTTTAATTATATCACTCAGGGCTGTGAAAAATTTCACACTCTGTGCGATGTAATTAAGATGACCTAGGCCCTGGTATAGATACTGCTAGGTTGATGGAAGCATTCTTTCTTTGACCCCTCTCTCAGAGAGGTGGATTTACTACAGTGATGGAAGAACCCCTTCATTGCTGTAGTGAATATCTACTCTGTACTACATAAAAACATAAGAATGGCCATACTGGGTCAGACCAAAGGTCCATCCAGCCCAGTATCCTGTCTGCCGACAGTGGCCAATGCCAGGTGCCCCAGAGGGAGTGAACCTAACAGGTAATGATCAAGTGATCTCTCTCCTGCCATCCATCTCCACCTTCTGACAAACAGAGGCTAGGGACACCATTCCTTACCCATCCTGGCTAATAGCCATTAATGGACTTAACCTCCATGAATTTATCTGGTTCTCTTTTAAACTCTGTTATAGTCCTAGCCTTCACAACCTTCTCAGGCAAGAAGTTCCACAGGTTGACTGTGTGCTGTGTGAAGAACTTCCTTTTATTTGTTTTAAACCTGCTGCCCATTAATTTCATTTGGATAGGGTGGTCCCTAGTTTTTATATTATGGGAACAAGTAAATAACTTTTTTCTTATTCACTTTCTCCACACCACTATACCTCTATCATATCCCCTTTATCATGTCTCCTCTTTTCCAAGCTGAAAAGTCCTAGCCTCTTTAATCTCTCCTTATATGGGACCTGTTCCAAACCCCTAATAATTTTAGTTGCCCTTCTCTGAACCTTTTCTAATGCCAGTATATCTTTTTTGAGATGAGGAGACCACATCTGTATGCCATATTCAAGATGTAGGCGTACCATGGATTTGTATAAGGGCAATAAGATATTCTCCATCTTATTCTCTTTCCCTTTTTAAATGATTCCTAACATCCTGCTTGCTTTTTTGACTGCCGCTGCGCACTGCCTGGACGTCTTCAGAGAACTATCCACAATGACTCCAAGATCTCTTTCCTGATTTGTAGCTAAATTAGCCCCCATCATATTGTATGTATAGTAGGGGTTATTTTTTCCAATGTGCATTACTTTACATTTATCCACATTAAATTTCAGTTGCTATTTTGTTGCCCAATCACTTAGTTTTGTGAGATCTTTTTGAAGTTTGTCACAGTCTGCTTTGCTCTTAACTATCTTGAGCAGTTTAGTATCGTCTGCAAACTTTGCCACCTCACTGTTTACCCCTTTCTCCAAATCATTTATGAATAAGTTGAATAGGATTGGTCCTAGGACTGACCCTTGGGGAACACCACTAGTTACCCCTCTCCATTCTGAAAATTTACCATTTATTCCTACCCTTTGTTCCCTGTCTTTTAACCAGTTCTCAATCCATGAAAGGATCTTCCCTCTTATCCCATGACAACTTAATTTATGTAAGAGCCTTTGGTGAGGGACCTTGTCAAAGACTTTCTGGAAATCTAAATACATTATGTCTACTGGATCCCCCTTGTCCACATGTTTGTTGACCCCTTCAAGGAACTCTAATAGATTAGTAAGACATGATTTCCCTTTACAGAAACCATGTTGACTTTTGCCCAACAATTGATGTTCTTTGATGTGTCTGACAATTTTATTCTTTACTATTGTTTCAACTAATTTGCCTGGTACTGATGTTAGACTTACCAGTCTGTAATTGCCGGGATCATCTCTAGAGCCCTTTTTAAATATTGATGTTACATTAGCTATCTTCCAGTCATTGGTTTCAGAAGCTGATTTAAAGGACAGGTTATAAACCATAGTTAATAGTTCCACAATTTCACATTTGAGTTCTTTCAGAACTCTTGGGTGTATGCCATCTGGTCTTGATGACTTGTTACTGTTAAGTTTATCAATTAATTCCAAAACCTCCTCTAATGACACTTCAATCTGTGACAATTCCTCAGATTTGTGCCCTACAAAGGACGGCTCAGGTCTGGGAATCTCCCTAACATCCTCAGCCGTGAAGACTGAAGCAAAGAATTCATTTAGTTTCTCTGCAATGACTTTATCATCTTTAAGTGCTCCTTTTTCATCTTGATTGTCCAGGGGCCCCACTGGTTGTTTAACAGGCTTCCTGCTTCTGATGTACTTAAAAAACATTTTGTTATTACCTTTTGAGTTTTTGGCTAGCTGTTCTTCAAACTCCTTTTTGGCTTTTCTTATTACATTTTTACACTTAATTTGGCAGTGCTTATGCTCCTTTCTATTTACCTCACTGGGATTTGACTTCCACTTTTTAAAAGATGCTTTTTATCTCTTACTGCTTCTTTTACATGGTTGTTAAGCCACGGTGGCTCTTTTTTAGTTCTTTTACTGTGTTTTTTAATTTGGGGTATAAATTGGGCCTTTATTATGGTGTCTTTGAAAAGTGTCCATGCAGCTTGCAGGGATTTCACTCTAGTCACTGTACCTTTTAATTTCTGTTTAACTAACCTCATTTTTGCATAGTTCCCCTTTCTGAAATTAAATGCCACAGTGTTGGGCTGTTGAGGTGTTCTTCCCACCACAGGAATGTTAAATGTTATTATATTTTGGTCACTATTTCCAAGTGGTCCTGTTATAGTTACCTCTTAAAGCAGATCCCGCGCTCCACTCAAGACTAAATCGAGACTTGCCTCTCCCCTTGTGGGTTCCTGCACCTGCTGCTCCAAGAAGCAGTCGTTTAATGTAGCGAGAAATTTTGTCTCTGCATTTCGTCCTGAGGTGACATGTACCCAGTCAATAACTTTAGGAGCAGTAGCCGGTACACATACATCGAAGTGCACATGGAGGAGGTGCCTTTGGGAGGCTCTTCACAAGGAGGAGAGCTGGGAAACTGTCTCTTCCCAAGTGACAGCTGAGCTCCTGCTGTAGCTTTCCAGGTCCCCCTAGTGTGGGGGAAGGCAGGGGAGGGACTAAAGTAGTGCAGCTGTAGCATTTCTTATATAGATGTACTCTCAGTGCCAGAGCTGGGATTAGCACTCCAGACTCCCTTCCTCTTAGTTGCCTGCCTAGGCCATTAAACCACATTACCACTTACATTATTGTGCTGCTCCAATTTATGCCCAGAGGGCACTCTGACAACAAAGCAGAGGAGTTTGCTCAACTGCAAGCAGACCCCGGTGGGCCCGTCTGCATTACTCCCTGGTTCCCTGGCCTGCTGGGGATATTAGTTGGTGGCTCCTTCATGGAGCCATGAGCACAGGCATGTACCTGGTGCAGTTCATTCCCCTCCCTGACACCTGCCCCTTCTGTGGCGTGAGGGAGACTCGGGTGTACATTTCCATCGAGAGTGGCAGGTTGCAGCCCCTTTTCCGGTTCCTCCAGAATCGTCTCCTTAGGTTCTGGCTGCACTTTTCCCCACACCTCCTCATTTCCGCACACCCCATCCGTGGCCCCAGGTGAGACCTCCTTATCAACATCCATCTAGCGCTGGCCACCATATCAGGAGGAGGATGCTGGATGGGGAGGCGCTCTGCGACTGTGGGGCCTATTTCTGCTCCTCCCTTAGTTTATGTCTCCAGGTAGAGTTCTTCTGGGCCGCATCCACTGGCTCCCTGGACACCTTCGAGGAGCAGTGGGCGCTGTCCCAGATTCTCTGGTCAGTGTCTCCCTCTGGCTCCCTGTTTTTGACCCTATGACCGTCATGCCTGTCCCTGTTTTCTCATTTGTTGTCCAAAGCACTGGGTCCAGTGCTCCTCCTCTGAGTCTGTGGGAGGGGCCTCAGTGCAAGCAGCCAGGTGAGAGTGAGTCCACAGTAGCCAGCAGCAGCTTGGACAGCACTATCCCAGCCTCCGGACATGAAATTATCTGGCCTCCTCCTAACAATTGAGGGACCCGTGGCATGGTTTTAATGTTGCCAACTCTCACAATGGTATTGCAATTGTCAGGATAATTGGTGTATTTTTTAAAGCTCCAACTTCTGGAGTCACAGAATCACACAAGAATCTCAGCTTTCATTTAAAAACAAGTTTCTAACCTTCATGGTTGCAGAGAGAGAAGCTTGAAAAACGTGAACTGAACACGCCCTGAAGGCTCCAAAACCAGCAGGCAAAGAAAAAGAACGCAGCATGGATTATTGTTTTTAAATCTCATAATTTATAAACCAATCTCAGAAGGCATTACGGTGCCTGGTGCTTGATCTGAGTGCTCGGCCTTGGCAATCCTGGCAGGTTTTCGTAGATCCTGAAAGCCAGACCTGGGTGGGAGGAGAGGGCCAGGGCAGCGACTGAAGAACACAAAGTTTGTTTGTTTAAAAATTCAGTGTCCAGCTTTCAGTTCCTAGAGATCAGCTGCCTTGGGAGGCTCTTCACAAGGAGGAGAGCTGGGAAACTGCCTCTCCCCAAGCGAGAGCTGAGCTCCTGCTGTAGCTTTCCAGGTCCCCCTGGGGGGGAGGAGGAGGGCAGAGCAGGCACCAAAGGCGAGGGTATCATGCGGGGAGGGGAGGGCGCCGCCCCACAGCAGGTTTTGCCACTACCAACATGGCTCCTCTCCCTGGCCGCCACCCCCCTTTCCCTTCCTGGGCTGGCTGCTGCTGCCGCTGCTGTCGCCCTGTGATGAGAGCATCAGCCCTCACTGCCACGTCTCTCCTGGGGAGCAGCCGCCGCCGCCGCAGCTGAGGGGGGAAAGGGAGCGGGCAAGCGCGGGGAAAGGTGGCGAGAGGAGGAGTGTGGGGGGGCTGGGCTAAGTTCTCCCGCCCCCTCCCCATTGCCCCCCGGGGAGCTGCTGACCCCCAAGCCCCTGCAGCTTGGCCCTGCTGGGCAGGTGGCTGCACCCGCCCGTTTGGCCCTGGTGGGTGGTGGCAGGGTGGGTAGGTGCTAGGCGAGTCTCCCCGCGGGGTGGGGAGCCGGAGCCAGGCTGCCCGCCCGTGCCACCTGGGTAACACGGTGCCTGCTGCTGCCAGGGCTGGGGAGGGACCCCGGGCTCTGCAGCGGCAGCAGCAGCTGCTGGTGTTGGGGGAGGGGGCTGGAGTGTGGCTCTTTGTTGCTGCTGTGTGAAGGGGACCCTCCTCCTGGCTGATGTCTGAGCTGCACCACTACCTCCTCCATCCGCACTTCGATGTGTGAGTACCAGCTACTGCTCCTTCTCCAGCCCCTGGGGCCCTCCCCCCCAACACACTGTGAGCCCCATCTCTCTCACCCCCAGCCTCAGGCCCTGGCTCCCTTTTCCCGCCCCCTTTTCCGCCATGGCTCTGTCAAGGCAACTTTTGTTCCTTTAATCACGAATTGCTGGGAGTTTGAAATGCATTAAACTGAGAGTTGGGGGAGGGGAGGATTGGTTTTAGTGCATCTCTAGGGCTTCTGTGTGGGGCTTTCCTCCCCGTTAATGGGGTGCTTGTGGCTCTGGGGGGGTTTCTACAAACCCAAACTGGGAATGTGTGAAGATTCTGCACGCTTATCCCAGGGAGTTACTCTTTCGATGCCTCTGGGCTGCAGGGTGTGTGGGAAGAATTACTGCCCCAGAGGAAAGGCTGCTACTTCTGAGGGGGACCAGTAAGTCCAATGTTGCCCCTCTTTCTGGCCCAAGTACTCATTGTCTAAAAGAAACCTTGAAACACACAGTTGCAGCAGGGCTGATGAGATTTTTTTAAACTTTATTTCCAGCAGCTCTTCTGGAGATAGGTTTAAGTTGCAAAATTGAGCTCCAGCTCTGGATTTCAGACACCCCAAGGATAGGGGGGTGCTTGGAAAATAGATGAGAGATGTGCTGTTTGCAAAGTTAGTGTTTGGATTTTAAACACCAAATGACAACGTTCATTTGGGCTCATGTTTGGGGTTGGTGTTTTTTAGAACACTGCCCAGCATTTTAAATGATCAAGGAAAATATGATAGATTGAGTAGGACATGGGATATATAGAACTGGTCAGAGCCACATATCATAAATGTTGAAACGTAATTAATCTAAGCCCATAAAACTTGTGATGAGACCCCATTCTCCTGAAGGTGGGAAGTGTGCAATGCACTTCCCTGTACTCCTCTAAGAAAGCCATGTATTGATTATCCTCCATTATGTGGAGTGGCAGTTAAGATGACGACTCTGCTTATTATATGAGGCTGCATGCTAACTATTCTGGGGTCGCTTTAACAATGAATATTCAACTGAAACAAGGATAGCTTTGTTTTCAGTGTATGATAGCTCTTGTGCATGATTTTTGGATGTGAACAGCAGGCCCCTCATATCGCTCCCATTTGTGATGACTATACATGAATGAATGAAATGTCCGTACTCCAAAGTGGTGGATTGTGAAGTTCTAAGAGAGAAGACCTCATCTTAGTTGCCAACCCAGAGGACTGTGTACCTACTGCCATCAGGAATTTTTGGATAGGGAAACAGATGTACAGAGATGGGAAAGGGCGGGTCCAAGATCACACAGCGTGTGAGTGGCAGAACAGGAAATAGAAGCCAAGCCTCTTGATTCCCATTCTGGTCCCCCTAAAATTCTTGATCTTTATGTCCATTCAAGTTTCTTTGTTGGTGCCTCTTACTCCCCACTCTAGGAAGTTTCTTTAAGTGTTACTCTAAAACAGACCTTCACACAAAGCACCATACTATCTGGCCCTATCAATACCCAATGGGTAAAATCCTGACCCTACTGACGTCAATGGGGTTTTGCCATTGACTTTTTTGAACCCAGGATTTTACCCAGTACCTGTAGGCCCTGATCATATTGGGATTCTCTACGATGTGGACATTTCTGCTCTGTGTCTTGTTCTCAAGTAGCTGTCAATTTTCATTTTGCAGCCCAAACCAGCATATAGGATGGGAGTGCTGCCCACTGACGAGAGCTGGGGACTAGGTGTCAGCACTGCTGGTTTTTATTCTTTGCTTTGACACTGACTCAGTCTGTACGCTTATGAAAACCAACTGGGTAGACCTTTTTAGTAGTGGCTAGCAACATTGGGTGCCTAATTTGAGGCACTTTGGGAGGGATCCACAAAGTACTTACGTGCCTAAGTCTACAAAAGTGCTGATAAACTCTTAGGTGCCTAAACTCGCTCGGTGCCTAAGTTTTCTGGGAAAAAGTTCCCTAGGAGCCTATGTTTCTGTCTCTGGGCATGTGCATTGGTGTCTCTCTCTAGGTGTCCAGGTGCCTATCTCCTGCCTAAACATAGACCTGTTTCATAGACCAGGAGAATACAGCGACAAAGATTCCTGTAGCACCTTATAGACTAACAGACGTATTGGAGCATAAGCTTTCATGAGTGAAAGCATGCCTCTGACGAAGTGGGTATTTACCCACAAAAGCTTATGCTCCAATACGTCTGTTAATCTGTAAGGTGCTACAGGACTCTGTCACTTTTTACAGATCCAGACTAACACGACTACCCTTCTCGTAAGGAGAATGCAGGCATTCAGCTGCCTAAGTTGCCTGTGGGGCCCAATCTAGCAGGCATGCTCAGAGGCCACCTGATGGATTGGGGCCTATTTAAAAGCAGTCTGGAGAAGGAGGTGGTGGCACTGCCGTCCTCCTCCTAACTTTTAGCCCAGTGCTTAGAGCAGTGGTCCCCAACCTTTCAGTGTGGCGGGCAATGTCAAGAAGTGTTGCTGCCGAAATTCCGCTGCTTCTCGGTGGCATTTCAGTAGCGGCGCCTCTTGATGACGCTGCTTCTCGGCGGCATTTCGGTGGCGACGCTTCTTGGCATTGCCGCTTTTCGGCAGCATTTCGGCGGCTGTTTGTCTGATGGCGGCGCCCCTTGGCGGCAGGGCGCTCCCTTGTCAGCAGGCTGGTGCACATAGATGCCCCAGCAGGTGCCATGGCGCCCGCGGGCACCGCGTTGGGGACCACTGGCTTAGAGCACTTGCCTAGGATGTGGGAGACTCAGGTTCAATTCCCACCTCTCTGCTAGAGGGGGAGACAGGATTTGAACAGGGGTCTCATCATCTCAGGAGAGGTGCTCTGGGATAGTCTGGTGTGGGGCTCCCTCAGTCTCTCCTTTTGAAGCTGTTCCACTGCAGATAAATAATGAAAGAGTGATTGGAGACACGGGGTCTTCCATCTCCCACATGGGTGCTCTAACCACTGGTCTGCAGAGCCATTCTCTCACTGTCTGGGCCAATGACTGACTCTCCCAGCCAGAGGGAGAGGGGAGAATGACTCTGCAGTCCAGTGGTTAGGGCATCCATCTGGGAGGTGCCTATCTCAGAGAGGGGCAGGCTTACCACACCCCCCTATCATCAGCATCTCCCATTAGGTAGTTTAGGCAGCTCAGCACCTGGTGTCCTGGTTTTTGTGGATCCCATTGTGTGGTGCGTGTCTCTCCACATTCACTGTGTAGTGAGCCTGGGTGCTTAGCTTGGCTTTGTGGATCTGAGTGGTGTTCCTGTGCTTTTCTTGGTGCTTAAAAGTTAGGCACCATGACACTCAGTGTTGCAATGCCTAAGTCCCTTCATGGATGCTAGCCGTGGGGCCTAATTTTTTTCAGAAAGGCTGAGCCACCACAGTTCTCACTGACTTCTGCAGGCATTGCCTGCAGTGCTTTTGAAAACAAGGTCCAAATTGTCTCAAGTTGAGCACCCAGAATTAATAATTTTTCAAATTTGGGCCTTCCCTTCTCTGTGTCTCAGTTTTCCCATCTGTAAAAAAGGGATAATATTTACCTTCCTACTTGAGCAGGGGTTTTGTGAGAGTAAATTAGTTTTTGTGAAGCATCTTGAGTTCTTTAGATGAATAGCATTTGCAAGCTATCACTTTTCTAGTGATACTGATAGGATCTTGCTGTAGCTAAGGTTGCAAAGTAGTTTCAGTGTAGATAGGACCAGGGTTGGGCATTTGACCAGTCCAAAAATAATTTGCCAATTAACTGGTCAAATATTGTCAAATAATGTCAGATATAGACATATTTTATAGCACTAATTTATTAAAATAGTAACAACAGTACCAAAAACAAGTAAGACTTTATGGTCTCAAATAGGCTTAGCCTTAGATAGATACTTATGTGTAATTGCAAAAGCCAAGTTAGTTAACTGAGTTGTTTTAACTCAGAAAAATGCAAAACACAATTAAATGAAGTTATAAAAAATAAAGGAATAATTATTATTACCTTTTTTTTAGCAATGTTAGGTTAGCATTTAAATGTGAACGTTACTCAAGATTGAACATTAACAAAAGAAAAAATTGAAATTAAATAAAACAAACACAGAACAACTATAAAAGAAAAAGTCATTTTTAAATCCACTTTTTCTAGGTAGGCAGTAGGCATTCAAGTAGCTTAATGGCTGTGCTTCTTTCTCTTTGTGCTGGGGGAAAAGGTTTAATGACCATGAACCCTCTTCTCTCTTCCCCAGTCCCTTCTGAGTTAATTTCTGTATGCTGGTCTAGTCAGTTTAGATTGTAATCTCTTGGGGGCAGGGACTCTGTTTTATTTCATGTGCATTGTAAATTGCCATGTACATTGATGGTCTGCTTACACATAAGGATAGAGATACATACAATATTGGTTCTGGAAGATTCTAGCCAATCAAGAGGCTCAACTTTTAATTAGTTTGCCCTTTTCCCCCAACAGGTGGGATTAGCATGTAGTAAAGTAAGTGATCAAGACTTTTAAGTAGGCTTGCTAACAGATGGCAATCAAAAAGATATGTTGGGCCTACATCAGGGCATTCTTGCTTGAGTATTTGATGGTGGTCAAATAATAAGTCAATTGACTGGTCAGTTGATCAGCTTTCTAGCCTGGACTGGGCATTAGGAGGGAAATGTTTGCACTGGTGTAATGACATTGGTATACTGGTATAAATTAGTCTAATGCATTGTTTTCTTACTTTTACCTTTTGGGCTGAAATTCTTGGAAGATTTTTTGTGTGTTTTTTAATAGAGTTTGAGTAAAATCCTATCCAGTGTTTTGGATTTAGGAGAGGGTAAAAACAAACCATTTTTGTGTGGGTGTGTAAAACTCAAAACAGCTGAACTTTGAATCTTCAAACTTGCCCTAAACACTGGACTCCAGCGTCATTCCCATGCATGCTCTCTCTGGCCCAATGACTGTTCTACTGTGGATAAATACTTAAATAGTCATTGGACTAGACAGAGAGAAAATGGGAATGAGTCTTTAGTCCAGTGGTTAGGGCACCACAGTGGGAGACTCTGGCTCCAGTGTCCCTGCTCCACTCATTTTTTCATTATTTATCCAGAGTACAGCAGCTTCAACAGGAGAGATTGAGGGAGCCTCAGATCAGACTATCTTGGATCCTAGTGGTTAGAGCATTCTCTTAGGATTTGAAGATGAGTCTTCCCCATCTCTTCTCCCCTGCTGACAGAGAGGGGAGAATTGTACTGGGTCTACCATATCCTAGGCAAGTGCTGTAGTGATGGACTAAAAGTTATAAGATGGTTTGCTGCTGTTGCCGCCGCCTCCTCCCAGATTGCGCCCCCATGTAAATTAGTTGGCCAAATGCTTGTCTTCCCCTGATTTGTGAATTGCTCTGGGGCTTAGGTGGGAGACAGGTGTCTGGACACCTTGAAGGAGGCAGCAGTGTGCATGCCCAGAGGCTTGCAGTAACGCAAATACTGAGGGAAATGTTGCGCTGAAAAACTTAGATGCTGAGTGAGTTTATGCAGTGTTCAGCAGCAGTTTTGTGGATCACAGTATAGCCAAAATTAGGATGTGGGCACCCAACCCCCAGACATAAGCACCTAAGTACCTTGTGGTCCCACGTTCTATGCCCAGAAATCAGGACAATCTGAAAACTAAGATCGCTCTGGCAGTATTAAATCAGCCAGCATTACTGTTGTGTATTTATGGCCTAAACTCAGTTTAGGCATCTAAATGCACACTAAGGGACCGAAATAAATGTAGCCTGGTATTCAAAGGAGCAGATACTATGAGAAGCTGGGGGAGCTCAGCTCTTCCGGAAATCAAGCCACTTTTACTCAAGTCCCTAAATGCAGATTAAGGTGCAAGAACCCAAATTTTAAAATTTTGGCCAATTCTCAGCCCACTCCCTCTTTCCCTTGTTAAATGTGAACCTTAATGTTATGGAATTAGTGCAGACTATTAATATATGGGAGGGCTGAGTTAAGGTTGCAGGAACTACTTGAATGCTTGGAATCTGACTTTTTATTCCCTGATCTTGCAACCTTAATTCTGCAGTAATGTTTTTTTTTTTCATTGTACTTGAATATATTTCTTTTCCCAGGCCTGAGGCCTGCTACCCTGTTCTGTTCTGTGACAAAGAGGCTGCAAAGCCAACTTAGCTGGCTCCAGAGAAATACCTCTGGACAGTAGCTCTGGGTCCCCCTTCCTGCACAGCCCCACGCATAGGGTGGGAGGGAGGGAGGGAGGGGCGGCTTGAAGGATAGCTGGAATGCTGTGTACTCTGATCACTCTGGGCTGCAGAGCAACCCATTGAGAGCTGCCTTATGTTATAGCAGCTTCAGCACCACTTACATTTTTGTAAAGTGTCTAGCACATTTGGGGCCCTACTGTAATATCTATAAAGATTAAATAATATGCCCCATCGCCCCCAGTCAAGTAGAGGTTAATATTTTTTTTAAAGGTGATAATGTTATATTTTTTAAAAAGTGATTAGAAAACTCTGTTCCTAGTACTCTAAACTTCTTTTACTTTTAGTAAGCTGAGTGTTGTTGTTAACATAGCATTATAAACTGCTTAGTGCTTAACAGAGACAGACAAGACAGGGATCAAATTCTGCTCTCAGTTACAGCAGAAGTTTGAGCCCCTCAAACCCAACCCATCTCCACAACTTTTGGGAGTTCCCTCATGGGCCATGTGTGTGGTGAGCCTGTGTCTCCACACGTCTCTGTGTCTCTCCCTACTTTCTTCTAGCTCTTCACGAAGCACAGGTACTGTGGCCTTCTGGGCGACTTTCATGATAGGTGTAGGGCTTCCAGAGCATGATTGGGGAACTGGTACAATTTCATGCTGACCTCCATGGTTCTGACTTGCTCAGAGAGCTCCCACAGGCGAAAGGGGGGGGGGGTGATGATGCCACATTGAGCAGCCTTCCCCCCGAGTAGTCTCCTTGGAGAACTTACTCAACCCCCAGCACTGGCTTTTCTGAACAATACTCCCCACCACCAGATCTGTTGCTCTATGCTCCCCTCTTGGGGTGGGGGAGCATATTCCTTCCCCCTCCTTCCCCAACCATTTTACAGTGTGAAACTTGTTAACAGGTGAATTTTTTTAAATAGGTGAATCTTCAGTCATTTGACTTGGCTAAATCATTCATTAGACATCACAATGCCTCGTGAAAGGTTTCTTGACATCTTTAATGGGGCATGTGCATTCTACTAAGTCATTTCCAGGCCTGTTTGACTTTTTGGACTGAACATTTTGCAAGCGGAAGCAGAGACTTCTGGTGAGAAGTAGACAGTATGCATTATGCAACCTGGCTTGTAAAAGCCAGGAGGTCTGGCTGACTGGTACAGTACATGCTATTGCTGCATGTGCCTGTGGGTGCAGGTTCAGAATTGTTGATTTAAAACAAAAGTGTCAATGGATCTCATGGTCTGGGAATGTCTTTAAAGGAGCATGCAGGTAAACTCAGTAGGCCAAATCAGTCCCTGGGTATAATTAACCACTTCAGTGGAGTTACACTGAGAATGAGTCAGCTTGGCCTGTTGTATTTTTCTTGGGTGAGATTCCCCCCTTCCCCCTCCCATATGCTTTTGTAGGGTCCTGAATGCTTACTTCCATCAAAGTCAATGAGAGTTGAAGGCACTTGCACCTGGCAGGAGGCATTCATAACCTCCCAGGGCAAGATGATTAGTTATAGTGTCTTACGTAGTTAAATATTTGCTATCTAGATCCCACAGAAAATATATATATAATACATATACATACACACACCTCTACCTCGATATAACGCTGTCCTCGGGAACCAAAAAATCTTACCGTGTTATAGGTGAAACCACATTAAATTGAACTTGCTTTGATCCACCGGAGTGCGGAGCCCCGCCCCCCCGGAGCACTGCTTTACATCCGAATTTGTGTTATATCGGGTCGCGTTATATCGAGGTAGCGGTGTATAAGCAATGTATATCCGAGCAATGGCATGTGTGACTGTGTATATACAGGCTCCCATACACAAATTAAATGTTCAGAACAGCTTTTAAAAATACCTGTCACAATTTCACTGTCTCCATAAGTGTGAATTGGCAGTTGCTAGAAGTTGCCATTGCACTGATACTCTCCAGCATGAATTCTAGCCTAATGACATGGAATAGGACTCGGGCAGTTCATCTCTCATTTCATTGCACAAGAAAGCAGGGACATTCAAAGTTGCTGCAAGGTAAATTCTGATTTTTTAGATATATTACAGGTAAATTTAACATCAAACACAGACGCACATAGTAGAATTTGAAACAGCTTTGAAAATCTCCATCTTTCTGATTGGTAAAAATCCTAGTGATTTCTGCTTTGTATTATGCGTTGTACTGATTGAATTACCTTTTATATTAAAAATTGTAGTTGGTAAACAGGCACGGACAGGAGAAACGCTGCTTTTGTTTGTTTAAGAAAATCTTGTAAAAACAATTAGCAGTTACAGTAAAAGCTTTTTTACCCAGTATGTTTGGGAATGGGGAGTACCAGTAAGTGAAGAATGCCAGTTAACTAAGAGGGAAGGAGTTTGGGTGCGGGAGGGGGCTCGGGGCCGGGGATTGGGGCTGGGTTTCAGGGTGCTGATCTGGGGGGGCTCTGGTTCACCTCGGGCGGCTCCCCACAAACGGCAATCTGTCCCTGCTGTTCCTTGGTGGAGGCATGGCAGGTGGCTCTGCGCGCTGCCCCCAACCCGCCCTGAGCGCTGGCTCTGCAGCTCCCATTGGCCGGGAACTGCGGCCAATGGGAGCTGCAGGGGCTGCCTGTGGGCGGAGGCAGCGCGCAGAGCCGACTGCTGCGCCTCCGCCTAGGAGCAGCCGGGACAGGTTGTCGCTTGCGGGAAGCCGCCCAAGGTGAGCGCCCCCCAGATCTGGCACCCCAAAACCCATCCCACGCCTCAACTCCCTTCCCCAAGCCCCCTCCCGCACCCAAATTCCCTCCTAGAACCCGCGCTGCAGCCCCACACCCCCTTCCGCATGCCAAACCCCTCGTGGCCATTCCTCTGCCTCGGAGCAGCAGGGACATGTTGCTGCTTCCAGGGAGCCAGGTAGGGAGTCTGCTGACCCCCCACCAACTGGACTATAAACCAGACTTTCTGTGAAGATTAGAAATGCTGGTTTATGGAGCTTTCCGGTTGGTACAGGGCCAGATAACACAGCTTTTACTGTATGTAGTGCTGTACAAACATTAACTACCCCCCTGCAAGGCAAAGAATAATCCCTGTTTTACAGATGAGGAAATTCAGGCCCAGAGAGGTGAAGTGATTTGGTCAAGGTATCACAGCAAGTCAGTGGAAGAGCTAGAACATCGGAAGTTCCTGGCTCCCAGTCCTGTATGTGGGCCACTAGGTCATGTGTCTTTTGTGTGAGAGGCTTGGTGAGAATATTTGGGGCTTCTCAGAGTTTGTAGTAAACCCTGATTTTTTTCAGTAGTTAACTTGACCATAAAAAAATTGCCAGTGGCTGAAATTAGCACACAGTATCCGAGGTCAGAATCTTTTTTTGTCATACAAGTGGCTTTAAAAATAACCTTTTTTCCCCTCCACTCACATAACTCACAATATTTAAATCCTCAGTGCTCCTAGCTGAAATTTCCCTCTGCATTGTCATGCAGTGGGCTGTCAACTAGAGGGCTGCATGTCTGCTCTTCAATGGTGGCTGCGTTTCAGTGATACTGTATGTATGTACGGTTGCTTGTCTTCATTCCACAGAATTTAGCAATTCAAGAATTGTGTGTTTATATACACATACAGTGGCAATAAATTGTCTCATGTGCACTCTGCCTGCTAATCCATCTTCCCTGGGTTTTATTCTAACAGTCCAACTTCTGAGCTGCTTCAGAAATGCCATTTATAAAACTGTTGTGTTTTTTTTTTTTTTTTTTAAATTTCCCCCAAAATTATTCTATCTTGAGGCCTAGGGTGGGTGATATTCAACCCTGGATTAGTGGCACATTTGAGGTCTAAGATCTCATAACTCATCAGGTATAGAAGCAGTTGTTTTATACCAGTGAGATGAACAGGGAATTACTCATTCCTATTAGTGTATAAGGCTTTTGTTTCTAGCCCTGGTAGGATGTGAGATATCAGACCTTATAACTGTGTCATTATTATGTATAGAAATGCTATTTTGGGTATCAAGCTTAAACTGTTTCCAGCTCTCGGATGACAAAGCCAAATGGCTTTTGGGTAACGTTCTTAGTTTAGTAATTCCTGCCAGCTTCTTTATTTTAAATCTCACATGCTGGATGAGAATTGAGCATTGCTGTCCCCTTCCCTTTATGATTGAGAAACATAGGAATAGTAAGACCAAAATAGACCAATGATCCAACTAGTCAGAACTCTTGTTCTAGAACAGACCAGCTCTGCAGTTCTTTCTCCTTGTCTTACCAGAACAAACCAATGCTGTCTGTAGTCCTGTATCCTGCCTTTGACAGATACTAATGCCATATTACAAAGGAGGCCGAAGAACCCACTGTGCCGCTGGGTAATTGTGTAACCTTATACTCTTGGTGAGAAATTTCTTCCTGACTGTTGGCTGTTGATCAGTTTACGTCCTGAGGCATGAAGACTGATGGCTCCTGTAATTTTTTCCATCCTTGCTAGCATAATTACAAATGTCCTCATTCATACAATTATTTAATCCTTCATTACAATTTTACTAAGCTGTTTGCTTCAACAGCATCCTGCAGCAGTGAGTGCCATGGGATAATTATATGGTGCTGAAGTATTTTCTCTTACTGCTTTTAAAGTTATGCTTTGTTTTTCTATTAAGGGAAGGGTTCAGTAAGAGTGCCTGACTGCCTCCTCCCACACACATTTTCCCCTGTACCTTAAAGATGGCCAGGTCCCATCCCCACCTCTGAAAGTCTCTTCTTCACACCCCTCCATTAAGGCAGTCTGAGGGAATGGCTGAGGGGTATAAAAATGAGGTGTGTATAGATGTGTCCCAAACTTGCAGTAAGTATGCCCCAAAAATGTAGCTAAATTGAGCCCCATGCATTTTGCTGTGGGTGTTTTTTTCAGGTGAGACTTTCACACCCAAGCTCCTGTCTCCTGCATGTACATTGAGTGCCATGGAAGTTTTAAAGAGCAGGTGTTTGTCCCATTGTCTTTGATCAATACTTTCCACACCAGTGCCCTTCTTGCCGGCCGTTTTCCTCCTCAGAGATGAATGCATTTCAGTGGTACTGTGTATATATACAGCAAATGAGGCTTTGTCTGTCTTTCATTATTAATTTCTGCACTTTTCCCAGTTTTGGGTCACACACTGATGGCTCCTTTCCATTTGCCAATATTGTGCTTTATGGTGGAACCCTGCATTAGTCGGCTTGTTACTTCTGAATTTAAATTCTGAAGGAGAAAGGAATTCTCAGTCACTGATTAAAAATGAATCCAATAGTACTGATGATGAGTCCCCTGGCCCTGGATCTTGGAACAGATTTGAAGCCTTAACTCTGAATTTGCTGGATCAGTGGCTCTAGAGTCAGACCTTGACTATGCTTTATAATTTTTCTCTCTCTCTGGTGGTTTAATACTCTCTTTATCTGTTGCTTCCGAGTGTTCCATGCAGCGCGGGAACATGGAAAATGTGCTGACTTCAGAGGTCTGCTAACTGGTTATGTCTCCCTGAATGGGGGAGGGGTACAGGGTTTTGCTTCCAGGTGGCAGGTGTGTTCATTTATTACCAGTGGGTGTTGAAAAGTTGTGTTTATTGCTGGGGGCTGTGCAAGCCAAATATTTAGTTTGCAGTCTGACAACCTGTCGGTTATTTCTGCATGAAAATGGGTTTGGAAAAATGTAAGTACAACCTCCGTTTTAGCTCGTGTGATGCTAGTACAATGCTGTAGTACAAGTACCATCTCAGTTTTAGCTACAGCAATGTGACAAAGCAAGCAGTGTTATTAATGGTTAGAGCACGGGACTGGGAGTCAGGACTCTTACCTTCTGTTCCTAGCTCTACGTTATGCTGGGCACGTCACCTGCCTTCTCTCTGTCTAAACTTCTCCATCTGTAAAATGGGGACAAAGATTCTCTGGTTTCGGAGGCTGTGCAGAGGGTTTAAAACAAGTTAGAAATTGGCCTTAATGTCAGGGCATGCTGTAGAAGTTTGTTGAAGAGAGAAAAGCATTTTTTTCCCCCCCAAGGTGTATGTAATGTAACTTAATTGATCCTTTAGACATGGGATTAAGCTTTGTTAGATGAATGGAAGTCTGGGATTAGATTGATCGGGGAAAGGAGTTGATTGGGGCAGCTGTAGCCAAGGTTCTTAGCATTATTTGTTTGATTTGGGGGGGGGGATTAAATAGGGGAGGAAAAAGAAGAGAGAGAAAGGAATGGAAGGATTGTATATTTTTACAGTAAAAGTCATACCTCAACTTTTGTTATACTCCCAAAAGCCAGAGGATTTTGTCCTGCTCTCCTCTATCCTTCCTCTGAGTAGGAAGCTCCCTTTGTGGCTCTGTCTGCCCTTTGCAAACCAGGCATTCCAAACAAACCATTGGTTTGAATACACTGAGCTTCTCTCATCTGTACAGCTGCTCGTGTCCACTTGCAGCTGCTGTCCCAAGGGTTCTGCAGGTGGTGGCTGTACCATTCAGTTGCAGCACCTGGGATGAAGTCTGTCATTCAGACTTGGCTGAACTGATGTAGTCTTAAAAGGTCTCTTGCCACGAGAATTGCAACGGCACTTGTTCAGCCAGTCCTCTGAACCCCAACCCTGTGAATGCAGTGCCCCATGTTTGGAAATTACACAGAAGCCCCTGCTCCCAGAAGCAGGGCAAGACAATATGGGGTAGGTACTGGAAGGGTCCTAGAGTGCGCTGGTCCTGGTGTGGTTATAAGATGTGCTATGCCATAGGAATAAATGAGGGGACCTGCCACATCATGTAGTAACCCCAAGCGAGGGAACTGTCACAGGGACATCAGAAGTCCCCCTTGTCTTTCTCCTCTTCCTTCCTCAGTTGTCACCGGTCTTCTCTCTGCTCATTCCTTTTCCTTGCTGCTTACCTCCCTTCCCCCACCTTCCAGCACTAATGGATTTGGACACTGGCAGCGGTTCTAGTTCTGGTGACTAGCATCCGGGTACTGGAAATGCTGATAGCGTTCTGTCAGCTGTTGCTGATAGCTCCTTTTATGGTTACTGCTGGTAGCACTCTTCTTAGTGATTCCACTGGGACAGCTTCTTGTGCTTTCCTGTGGGTGGCAGGGCGAAGGGGCATCAGGTCGGCAACGCACAGTTTCATAGGCATGGCAGCACCCTGGTCGTTGTCTCTGCTTAGCCAGAAAGCAGGGGCGTGCAAGTGGAGAATCACACTCACCTGTGAGTTGTGTATGTACTGTAATGTACACATGCGCCTGTAGGGCACAAGGAGATGGGATGGAGACAGGAATGTCTATTTAGGGGCTTAGAGGAAGGATACATTTTCTGTTCATGTGATCATGGTGCAGGAGGATAACAGGTGGCCTGTGCAGGACAATATGGTGTCAAATCCAGGTACCTAACAGTCTCAACAGAGAGGGCTGATATCTGCCATTTTTGTTCACTTCTTATGACTGAGACTATATACATGAAGCATCCCTGACATGCAGCCACCTGTGGGGTAGAAGGTGGCCAGTCAGAGCTCAGCAACAACAGAAATCAGGGGATCTTCACATCTTTTCAGAACTTCAAGTTCTGGGCTCCCTTCTCACCAGCTAGCATAAACTGCATGATATTCAATGTATCTACCTTGGAAGGACAAAGAGTTGGTTTGACTCCTACTGGGGTTTAAACCTGTGGCTGTAGGGAGTGCATGGATTTCAGGAATGAGGACTAGACAATCCCAAAGCCATTCTTTTTAGTAATTGTTTTTGAAGCAATGTTACAAGATAATTAAAAATTCTCAATATTCTTATTTGAGAGAATATTAGACAACTTTTTTATTTAATTGTGCTTTTTAAAATGCAGTTCTACTCTGAAAAGTGACTGTGAAAATGGCATCTTGGGATGTTATATTTGTCTCTTGATGACTTCAGATCAAATTACTCTTTTTACAAGTAAAAGTTTTTTTTTTTTCCTAACTGCCAGCCCTGCAAACTCAAACTAGGATCTGAGAGCTAAGCTGGGTGCTTTTCAGCTTGCACAGCATCACCAGCAACAAAGCCTGTGAATAACAAATACTGCCTTCAGTGCAACCCCATTTTGCCTTGGGTTTCAGAGCTACAATTGATAGAAGGTTTTGGCTGTACATTTGGAACAATTTTGAGAAACAATTCTGCTGGTGGTGCACAAGCCAGAATAGACTCCAGCTCAGTCTCCAGTAGTTGTGCTGGCACTGCAGAGGTAACGAGTAAAGAGAAGAACATACTTATTTTTGTCTCACATGAGCAGCTTGATACACGTAGGGGTCGGGTGTGTTGGAATAAGAGATTATGGGCACTGTTACGCAGTCGCTTTTCAGAGTTGAACCATACCTTAAATGAAATAATTAAAAACCTTAAATATTCTGTTTTTCTTAAAGGAACACTGGCTTTAAGGCCCAAAATGTAGTTTTCAGTCCAAATTCATTCCTGATGTAGCTGCATTGACTTCCCCGGAGTTAAACCAGGGGTGAATCTGGCCCATTTGTGTTTATTAAAACAGTGGGTGGTGTGCAAGTTTTGCTCTTATTTACACCAGGGGACTTTGAGACTGACTCCACTGAAGTCAGTAGAGTTCTATCCACATAAATCATGAATAACAGAGATTAGAGTTTAGCCCTGTATGTGTGTATAGGGATAAGAAAGGCAGATTTTAAAAAACTTATTGTGAGTAGAATATGTTTTTAATTTAATTGAAAACGGTTTTTATATACACTCTTATTTAACAATGGAAACCCTCCAGCATCTGTGCTAAGGCCTAAAACCAGAAGGTGAAAGTGGCCACTCTGCTTTCAGTGTGCAAGCTGATAAGTAAACAAACTCCATAAATTGCTAGACACAAATTAGATTTGTTAAATTCTTTGCATGAATTATTGAATGTGCAATGGATAACACAGGGAAAGAATTTTTGTAAGTGCCCCTTTAATGCCTATAGTTAAATTACTGGCCCCTGGATATTATGCCCCATAAAGCATTCCTTTAGGGAGAATTAGTTTAATAGTTTTCCCAGTTTATAAAATAATCTCGTTTTGCTTAAAATGCCTTTTAAAGTTATTCCTTTAATGTTTTAGAGTCTTCCATCCTTCCCTCTCTCATAGTTTATAAGAAGTCTCAGGAAGCTGCAAGTGAGTTCTACAGAATATATTGCCCCTTCTGTAGGATAGATGCTGGTTTGTTATTGTACAGATGCTCATGACTGAAAGTGGCCAGTGGGAAGTCCCCTACATGGCCAACACATCAATTGCACAGAACTCCTTTATTAGTGATTTGCCTTACCTAACCTGTCATAAGGAGGGGAGGAGGGATAGCTCTGTCGTTTGAGCATTGGCCTGCTAAACCCAGGGTTGTGAGTTCAATCCTTGAGGCCGTTTAGGGATCTGGGGCAAAAATCTGTCTGGGGATTGGTCCTGCTTTGAGCCGGGGGGTTGGACTAGATGACCTCCTGAGATCCCTTCCAACCTTGATAGTCTATGATTCTAAGCACAAGTGCTCCACTGAGAGCTTAGTCCATGGCAAGTTTGAGGTCTAATAACCATTAGTGACTTAAGAAAAGACAACATCATTTTCTTTTTAAGGTGACTAAAAAGGACTTTTTTTTTACAGTTGAACTTGTACCCTCTTTTCCTTCATTACAATAGATTTTAAAAAAAGCCTGTGGTTTCTTTTCTGCTTGTATTTTACCTTAAAATATCAGAAACTTCAAGTCTAGCCTTCCCTAATTTTGCTGGAGAACTTCTAAAAGGTCTAAAGAAACTACTGCAAGTTTTCATGCATGAATTGAACAGGCAAAGAGGCTTCCGTTCTTCACAATGTTAATTGGTTATTACAGTTCACTTGATATTAACCAAAAAAAGTTTTAAATAAATAACAATTTTAAAAAAAAGTACTTTCTCTCACAGTCCAGGTTGCTCAACTTTCACTCTCTTGGCTGTAGCTGTGTCACCATTTCACTAGTTCTCCAGGCACCATAATTTCTTCCACTCCAGACAAAACTTGAAATTCTACTGTACAAACATAAACAGGTTAAAAAAGGGGGGAGGTCTTTAGTACATTCTCCCCTCCCCCCCCCATTTTTTGCAGGCCACCTTTACAGAGGCACATGCAAAATAGTCATCTCAAAAACAGCTCAACCAATCTTGTTGAAACTTTATGAAAATTGGCCTTCAGCTGGAGAGTATGCATAGACATTTTAGTACAAAATGGAAGTTCTTTGAGGACATGTTTAGGGTGGAATGGCTCTTCAGTAAGCTATGTCCATGATGGCAGTGATATGACTCGCTCAACATACTTCTTGGCATCTCTGCCAGCTATGACTACTTAGGATTTTAAAGGAGGTGATAATTGGCTTATAATTAGAGAGAGGGGCCATCTGCAAATTTTAAAGCCAGATCCAAATTTTCCTAGAAGTTTGGGGTGTTCGGATGCAGGGCTTTGATTCAGGCTCAGTTCTTGCTCTAACTTACCGGAAGGTACACTTTTTCGGAAACTTACAAACAGGTCAGTGTGCTTTTAGTCTGGGTTTCACCTTCGAGATCATGATCCTGGAAAGTTGGCCAACATGGAGTGACTTGCAGGACTGAGGCTCCAATTTACAGCTGTCACTCACATTTTGTCTATCTGTTAACTATCAAATCCCACTAAAATCCTGTAAGGATAAGTCATAGATAGATTTTAAAAAACAATAATCATGGAATTGGTGACTGCTGCGCCAGAAGACCCAGCTTTGTACTATAAATCTGAGCTTCACAGTTTCTATGGATCAATTTAATAAAAAAAAAAAAGTAAACACATGCTAGTTTTCAGTTTAAAGAAATTAATAAGTTCACATGCATTAAAAAAGCTTGCTTTTATAAAGGGCGGAGAGTGATTGTAAGACATTCACATCTCTCTGGGGTTAATACTATTGGACTTTTGTTTCCTACCTTACAATACACTTGAGAGATATACACACACATATATCTTCTACCTTAGGATCCTGTCTGTTCTGGAAATCAAACCATTTTAGTTAGAACCATGTTTAAACATAACTCTTGCTAGCAATGCAGTAAGATGGTTTTCTTTGCCAGTGTAGAGTGAGATGCTGTTTGCTAACACTAGCTGTAGACTAGTCAATAGCTGACACTGTTTGAAGTCCAGTGTACACAGAGCCTCATTATCCAACCAACTTCAAAAACTGTTTTCCAACTGTAAATTGTTTTAGAAAATTATGGAGAGCAGCACATCTTTCACAGTTTCTTACATTGAAGCAAAGAGAGGTTCATTTCATTCTTGCTGTTACACTAGAGCACATACTTCTTCTTTGCTTAGTGACTAGAGATCATCTGTCCAGCTTCTCAGCCAACAGAAGGTTATACTGTTCATTGGCAGTTCATTTACACAATCACTTCTTAAACATTCAGACATATTAGAACTATGCCTTTACCTGTAAGCACTGTTCCATCCTATTTATTCAGGCAGACAAGGGACCTAAGATTGTTTTAAAGGGTCATTGGCCCCAGAGTATTGGTAGTCCCAGGTGTGCCAGAAGTTTCTGCACAAATAAATGTGGATGGGTTGACCTGGTCTCAACTGTGAGGTGGATCACTGGAAGTTTACAGCTTAGTTAACACCACTGTTCTCCCCCCCTCCCCCCCGCTTTCTCCCCTGCAGAGCTGGGAAGGCTTTGGGGTTGTTGTCTGGGTCTCAGGGCAGAGCCTGCTGGAGGCACTGGAAGTGGATCGGTTCCTGGTCATGCCCGGTGGAAGGAGGGGACCCAGTCGGCAGCAGCTAAGCCGTTCAGCTTTGCCTTCTCTCCAGACTTTGGTTGGCGGCAGCTGTGGCAACGGCACTGGTCTGAGAAACAGGTGAGGACAAAACAGTATGGCCAGCAAGACACACTATGATACAGTGAGGAAGTGTTTTCTATTGGTTAGAGCAAAAGCCTGGAAACCAGGAAGCCTGTGTTCTGTTCTAAGGTCTGTGAAGCAGTCTTACCTAATGGCTGAAGCAGCAGATTGGCAGACCAGAACCTTCAGTGGCACTGGGAGGGAGTAGCTCTAGTGGTTAGAGCACAAGCTGGGACCCAGGACTCCTGCATTCTATTCTTGGCTCTCCGAAGGAGTGTGGTCTGTGGTTAGAAGGGAATTCCTAGATTGTCCCCCTGCTGTGCCACTGACTGACCCATTTCCTATTTGTTTTACATTTTAATATCTGTCCCAATGGGAGAATTGTGGCCCTTTCACAAGCATAGCATTCCTCCTGTGTCACTGGAAAGGACAGAGTGATAGAGACTAGGAAGGCACAATTCTCATCTGTTTCCCCAGCAGCAAGATTGGGGGCCGTGAATCCTAGAACTGTGCAATCCTAGCCCGTTCTGCTCTGTTCTCTGCAGCGCTAGTGGGGAATCACTGTAATGTGTCCGAGCATAGGCATGATTCCCCCTCTGCTGCGGGGTGGGAGGAAAGCTAGAACAGAAGTGTGTGTAAGGGGAGATGCGCTGCCACTAGGGTATGAGGTTGGGAAGTAACTTCTCTTCTTTATGCCTTAGTCCTCCTCTGTGAAATGGTTATAATAATTCTGACCTCCTGGAGAAGTTGAGAGGCATCTATGGAAGAGGCCAGGGAAGGGTGTCGACCGTGTTAAGATGAGTAGGGAGCATCTACTTGCCCTGTGCTAGATGTGTGAATGATGCAAACTCTGGTCAGCAGGGTTCTGCTTTCCTTAATCCCATGCCCCCACAGCATTCAGTAATGATCCTGAAACCTTAGGGAGGCAGCTTGAGGCAGCACAGGATGCTGACCCTACAATTAATGGCGTCTGTCTGTTTCAGGAATGGTAGTGCGATCAGCCTCTCAGCTCCTCCCATAACGGCCCTGATCACCCCAGAGCCTGTGCGTCACTGCCGGATCCCTGACCTGCCACTGGACGGGAGCCTTCTCTTTGAATTCCTCTTCTTCATCTACCTGCTAGTGGCTCTCTTTATTCAGTACATCAATATCTACAAGACTGTCTGGTGGTATCCCTACAATCACCCTGCCTCCTGCACCTCTCTGGTGAGTTCCCCATTGTGACGTTCCCTGGTGTTCTCTGGACTGGTGATCTGCTAGGTCACTCCAATCCTTGACTCTGGGATCCAGCCTTACCCTGCTCTGCTGTGAGAACCCCCACTGCCTGGCTGTTCACACACAGCCTCTAGCACAGGGGTAGGCAACCTATGGCACGCGTGCCGAAGGCGGCACACGAGCTGATTTTCAGTGGCACTCACACTGCCTGGGTCCTGGCCACCAGTCCGGGGGGGCTCTGCATTTTAATTTAATTTTAAATGAAGCTTCTTAAACATTTTAAAAACCTTATTTACTTGACATACAACAATAGTTTAGTTCTGTATTATAGACTTATAGAAAGAGACCTTCTAAAAACGTTAAAATGTATGACTGGCACGCGAAACCTTAAATTAAAGTGAATAAATGAAGACTCGGCACACCACTTCTGAAAGGTTGCCTACCCCTGCTGTAGCATGTAAGCTGCTCCCAGCTACATGAGTGAGCACTTTTGGCCAGCCGCTGCTTGGATTGTGCAACCAAATGACACTAGCCAATATCTCCGTTCCCAGACACAACCCTAGGAACCTCCGTATTGCATTGTCCAGTTATGCCTGCTGGACGCTGCAAGCTTATGAGTTCATCAATTTAACAAATAAATTCATATGTAGCAGGCTTGTTATCCCAAGGGGAGTCTCTGGCATGCTTCAAACCAAAAGCACTGCTTCAGGTAGAATAAACAATCAAACTTATTAACTACAAAAGATAGATTTTAAGTGATTATAAGTCAAAGCACAAGAAGTTAGATTTGGTCATATGAAATAAAAGCAAAACACATTCTAAGCTGATTTTAACACTTTCAGTGCCCTTACAAATTTAGATGCTTTTCACCACAGGCTGGCTGGTTGCCCTTCAGCCAGGCTCTCCCCTTTGATCAGCACTTCAGTCGCTTGGTGGTGGTGTCTGTAGATGGAGGTGGAAGAGAGAGAGAATGGCAAACGTCTCTCCCTTTTATCATGTTGTTTCTTCCCTCTTGGCTTTGCGCCCCCCCTTTCCCCTCGAGTCAGGTGAGCATTACCTCATCGCAGTTCCAGACTGACCAAGGGAAGGGGAGTGACCCCACTCGAGAGTCCAACAGATCTTTTGTTGCTGCCTAGGCCAGTGTCCTTTGTTTCTGTCAGGCTGGGCTGGGTTTGTCCCATACATGGCCTGATGAGGTGTGAACTGCCCCTTTGCTCCTGGAGAGTTTTGCCTGGGCTTGTTTTAAGCCATGAGGACACATTTTCAGCCTTATAACTATATACATGAAATTACAACCTATGACATTACTACAACAGCAATGCTCAGTGCATCATGAGCCTTCTGAAGACATCCGAGATAACAAACTTTGCATTGGATACCACACAATTATATTATAAGGATGAACATGGGGGTGCAGGGTGTTCCCCCGAGGTACTGAGTGTCACACCTATCCGCAGAGAGCCCGTGTCTCCCCATTACACAGCTTCTCCTTGTGCCTTCTTCAATCCAGAGATCGCCGAGCATTTGACATAAGTGAGCGAAATAAGCCCCACAATCCGCCAATCCGGTAGGGTTATAGAGGTGAAGAGACTTAGTCCTTTAGTTGACCTGCAAGGTCCCTTAGCGGAAATTGTAGATGAAAATGTTGATCTGATATTTACCAGTTCTAGTTTGCACCTTGGTTTTGGAATGGAGCAAAGGGTCTGTTAGACTCCTGGCTCGTGGGGTGGCTACTCCCGTAGTCAAAACCTACTGAGACCAACAGAAACCACTTGAAGAAGATAGCTGGAATTTCCATGAGAGTCACAGAGCAGAGTTAGGAATAGATACAGGAGACGGATACACTGATATACAACAGCTGTGGATCTCCACTGACTTCAGCTCTCTCGAGTTTAATGTAGGCCTTAAGCACCAACATTGCCCTATTGAGTCAGACTGGGTGGCCCAGCAAGGTGAGCATCCTGCCTTTGGATAATAGCTTATTCCTGAGGCTTCCAAGGAGGACAAACCTCCTCAGAATGCACCTAGTCAGTTAAGCAATACTGCACATGGGGTGGGTGGTAATCCTTCTTTGAAGCATGAGATTTTGATTTGACTTCTCAGTATTCATACCTATAAACATTATTGGCAATGAAATTATTTCGCTGTTTGTTTGAAATTCAGCTACAGTACAGGCCTGATCACTCTTCTCTGTGAAAAAAGACCTTCTTTTGTCTTAGACCTTCTCTGTGAAATCTACCTTAGTTATGTCATCTCTGCCCCTATCAGAAGCCAAACGTTCTCTTTCACTCAAGGAGCTTCCAGGTACCAGACACCAAGTTCAGTGGCACCCAGGCTTAGCCCACTGGACAACTGTATTGGCAGTTTCCAAGGAGCCCAAAAGCTGTATCTAATTTGATACTACTGCAGCTGCTGTTAACTTTAATATAGAGCTGTGGCCTGTGGAGATGACAGTTCTCAAATCAAGCTGGAGTATTGCCTGCTGGAACTTGTAGTCTCCACAGCCCATATTGCTGCCTAAAGAACAAGGCAGGCTGCCTTGCAGAATTCTGGGAATGGCATTTTGGAAACCCTGTTTCTGGTTGGTAATCTTACCTTTCCAAGAGAATTTGTGCGCAGTGCTCCTCAAGATGCTACTGACTATAGATCTATCTTTGGCTCAGGGTTTCCTTTTTAAGCTGTAGTAGTTAAGGGAGGCGGGACCTGTGTATAGTGAATGTCTTGCTTCCTCACTCCCCAGGGGACTTCAGTGTGACGAATTTGTTAGCTTCTCTTCCCCCCACAACTGGCAAACTTGGTGCTTGCTCATCAGAGCTCTTGGTTCTCCCCCTCCAGCCAGCCTGCCAGGTAGGTTTCACTGGTGCCTTCTCCTAGTGTAAACCTTTTCCTTTTCCTCCTTTAGAATTTTCACCTCATTGATTACCATCTGGCGGCGTTCATCACGGTGATGCTGGCACGGAGGCTGGTGTGGGCCCTCATCTCCGAGGTAACAGTCTGCAGTTGCTTCTTCTACCACATGTAGATACTGGTTGTAGAGAGGTCTTTAGTGAGCTGAGTGAATTCATGTGTGGGGAGGAACACTACGGGTGTGAAGGGCTGAGCACGCTGCTTTGCTGGTGCCCATGGAACTCCCCCTTTACCTCTGGGCTGTGCTCTGCTCCCTGGCTCCCACCTACCCTGTAGCATTCAGGAGTATCCTGGCCTTTTTGTTCTCTCTTTGAGAACTGGGAGGAGGTGAAATGGTCTCACTTCCTCTGTGGAAGTCATCTGGCTGCAGGCATTTGGGAGGAGCAGCGAAGGGGATTGCAATAGTTGAGTCAGGAGGCAGTGAAGGAGAGAATAGGTTGTTCAACCAAGGCTAAATTCTGATGATGTTCGAGAGGGGAAAATAGGAGATTTCCAAACAAGGGAAATGTCAGAGATTCAAGAGAGTTCAAGGTCATGGCTAACTCTGAGTTGGGTATAAAATAAAGGCTGAGAAGTTAGTGAAATAGGAAGCGTGCGTAGCTGGTAGGCCTGCTCTTCTTCAGCTCTGGTTGCTTTTCATAAGCCTCCCAGGAGCACAACATTCCTTGATTTCACTGAGAATTGTGTCTGTGTATTTGAGGGCAGAAGTGGTCCATGTTTGGGCTAGGAAAGATCGCTTGGGCCGCCAACAGTTTTGCAAGTGAAAAGCCAAGTGCTGGAAGCTCTAGCCACTGGGATAGTTAAAGCTGGGACAGACAGAGCACTGGAGAACGTATACGAGGGAGCAATCCTGCCCTGCTCAGCAGGTGACTGGATTAAGTGGGACCTCAAAAGCTCTTCTCCGTCTCTGAGTTCTATCATTTCCACTTAGAATATCGTCCTCAGTAATACCTCCCCTAGGCCTTTCTTGGATTTCTATGATGATGGGGCCTTGAAACCCCTTGCTGAGACATCTCTTCTATTGCCTGCTCAATTGCTGACTCCTAAGAAATTTTTCTTAATATAATCTGCCCTGACTTCTTTGGAGACCACAAATAATTCCCTTATTGCAACTTTATCTTCTCCTTGCAAGACTGCAGCCTGTAAATTTGCTGGAGTTGGGGGAGAGAGTGTTCAAAACTCAACATGTGTCTCATCATCATGGAGCAATAAAGGGCTAACAAAATACTTGTTTCCTACTTTGCGGTTCAGCTTTAAAAGGCCCTATTCTAGGAATAACCTAGCACAGGGGTTGTAAACCTTCAGCACGTGGCCCATCAAGGTAATCCGCTGGCGGGCCACGAGACATTTTGTTTACGTTGACCGTCAGCAGGCACGGCCCCCTGCAGCGCCCAGTGGCCGTGGTTCGCCGTTCCTGGCCAATGGGAGCTGTGGGAAACTGCGGGCTGCAGGAACGTGCTGGCCTGTCACTTAAAGTGGGTTCAGGATGAGCTCTAAATAGTCACTAATATTTTGGATTGTCCCAAAGAATGAGATATAAGAGCTTTCTCCCAACACCCCATACCATCAGTGATGTAAGGAGAGCTCTGTTCCTTGGGAAGAGGGCAGCAGTCACTCCACCTCCTGCTGGAATCCTGCTGACCCTCTTTCTTCCCCTCAAGTGCCTGCCACATAGTCATACCATGGCACTAGGTAATTCTTTTTTCTGGGTTTTGAATTTGCAGGCCTCTCAGGTGGGCGCAACGTCAGTGATTCACTACCTGGCACTGATTATGGCGCGCCTGGTGCTGCTCACGCTGTGCGGTTGGGTGCTCTGCTGGACTCTGGTCAATCTCTTCCGCAGCCATTCTGTGCTCAACCTCCTCTTCTTGGGCTACCCGTGAGTATTGCCCTTATCTTGGGGAAAGGACGGGGCCATGAGCCCTGGTGGAGGTGGGCGATGCGTGACAGCAGCCATGTTGGGAATGTTGTACGGAGAAGAGCTGCTGACCTGTGACCCACGTTGGAGGGGTGTGTGGATAGAGGAGCTCCTGGCTTCTGAGCCCCAGTTGAGTAGGAGTGGGGGAGGGAGGGGTCTGAAGGAGAGGGGAGCCATTAGCCCTGGAGCCATGGAGAGAAGTGGTGGATATACTGTTAGTAGTAAGTGGGTTTATTGAACCTCTGAAGCCTGTGGGTGGGCTCACGGGTCTCCTAGCCAAGAATTTTAGAGAGACAACTCTGTGCCACGCAGAGGCTTACAAGTTGAAGGGAGGAGACCATTGGGCTCTGAGTACCAGACAGCACTGGCTTCCGTGGGGTTCTCCCTGGAGCATGCTTGTGTCTGCTCAGTGATGGCATTTGGTCTCATGTGTGGACAGCAGCCGTCTCACCCTCCTTTCCCACAGGTTCGGTGTCTACGTTCCCCTGTGCTGCTTCCACCAAGACAGCAGAGCGCAGCCCCTCCCAACGGACTGCAGCTACCTGGTGCAGGATCAGATGGTGGATGACGGGACCTCAGGCGTTGGCAGCCTGGTCAAACCCAAAGACTTCCTCTCACTCCTGCGGGAGTCCCTGAAAGAACAGTTCAATAACCCTACGGCCATCCCAACCCACAGTTGCCCCCTCTCCCCGGACCTCATCCGCAATGAGGTGGAGTGCCTGAAAGCGGATTTCAACCGCAGGATCAAGGAGGTTCTCTTCAACTCCCTCTTCAGTGCCTACTACGTGGCCTTCCTGCCGCTGTGCTTCGTGAAGGTAGCTGTTGTCCAGCTCCGGCGCTCTCTCCCCCATATCCCCCCGTCGCTGCTGCCGCCTCAGTTTTGCACGAAATCGTTGACGTGCCAGATTACTGGTTAATCCCCTTTTTTCTGTCTCCCCTTTGGCAGCCTGGATGGTGGAGTGTGGCTGCATCTGGAATGCACTAGTACCGCTCCTGGTTGGCGGATAGGTATTGCCATACACGTGATGCACCCGTGGTCCCCTCCCCGTTTACTAACCCCCATTCTCTTCCCCAGACCGACAGATAACTGTGGTCATGCCACAAGTGGGCACCAGCTGCCATGTTCACCTCCCAAGTTTTGCCAAAGGTTGGGGTGTGCGTGTTCGGATCTGGGGTTTGGTTCGGCCTGTCGTAGAACAGGCCAGCAGGGAAGTCTGGACCTGAGCAAAAGATCTGAGGTGTTGGTGCCGGGGCTGTGTTTTGGTTCTCTAAATTGTGCCAGGTTCACTGTCTATTAACTAAGAAATCAGAGACTTCCACAGCCAACCCTGTTTCTGTTGTCCATTGTTGTGTGACAGGAGCTTGTTAAGATTGTCTAATCATTAATCTGCTGCAATGAGGGAAAGGGCTTCACAGTCTATGGCGCGACCCAGGTCCATGTACACTCCATGGCTCAGCTACCCTTCTGGTATCAGCTGCTGGGGGAGGAGATGCACAGGTACATCACAGGCTGCATCATCCCCTGCCCATTCTCCTCTAGGCCCAGGAGAAGGAACTCTGAGGTGTCTCCTAGATGGTAACCCTCCGAACTCACTGGCCTGGCAGTGCATGCCTGTGAAGTCTGGAGCTGGTCTGCTGGTTGCACACAGCACCCCCCTGTGCTCTCTGCTGGGACATGCCAGTGGTGCTAACTTCCCATCCGGTCTCTTGCAGAGCACCCAATACTACGACATGCGCTGGTCTTGCGAGCACCTCATCATGGTGTGGATCAACGCCTTCGTTATGCTCACCACGCAGTTGCTGCCCCCCAAGTATTGCGACCTGCTGCACAGATCGGCCGCCCACCTGGGCAAGTGGCAGAAGCTAGAACATGGCTCATACAGCAACGCCCCACAGCACATGTAAGTGCCGGCTGGGAGGGGTCAGTGCGCTCTCCCCATTGAACAAGGGCATTCTAAGATGCGGCTGTTCTTTGCCTGCTGGGTTTACAATGAGGAAGCTTCTCCGTTCCTCCTAGTATTAGATGGAAAGGTCATGGCTGTTCTGCTCTGTCCGTGCTGCCAGGGCCAGCACTGCCCACCCCTGAGCACTGTCAGCTTCCTCGTGGCAGTGCCCTAGCAGCACTGGCTCTTGCTCCCTTGGGACTCTCTCTCACGCTCTTGCCACCACCTGAAGCAGTTAGTTCATACCGGGTGGTGGGATGTTTTCCGAACAGCCCCACTGACACTAATACAAAGTGCTCTTGGTTCTTGTGGTGGGAGCCATTTGGACCTTGTGGTAATGGGTAAGGTTAAGATTTTGTCACGTTTTAGAAAAAAGTCACAGACAGGTTGTGGGCAGTACATCCATGGAAGCCCATGACCTGTCTGACTTTTATTAAAAATAATGTGGGGGGAGGGCTGACAGGGGATGACTGAACTCTGGGGAGGAGGATGAGAGCCCAAGCCCTGCTGTGAGGATGTCCAGCACCCGCTCGCTCGGGGATCCAGGGTCCCCCCGCTGCCTGCGACGGCTTGGAGCTGTGGGACCGGTGACTAGGAGCTGGTGGGGGTCCCCTAAAGGCTGGGAGCTCCAGCCCTGCTGCCCTGGGGCTGAGGTGGAAAATGTCATGGAAGTCTCTGGAAGTCACAGAATCCATGACCTCCATGACATCTCATCCTTATTAATGGGGCTCTGCTTGGTCTTATTCCTGACTTCGTCTTAGACTCCCTCTGTGATCTTGTCACCACTCCATGTCTCTGTTTCCCTGAAAGGAATAATGATACTCACCTGCTTTTGGCAGGTGCACTGAAATTCTCGCATGAGACATGAGCTCTTGAGCTGATCTAGGCAACACCCCGCCCGCCCCCCAACTATCACCACTCCTTTAGGCTAATGGCAGGTCTCTTTCTTTTTCTCCTCAGCTGGTCAGAAAGTACGATCTGGCCGCAGGGCGTGCTGGTGCGACACAGTCGATGCCTGTACAAGGCAGTAGGGCCTTACAATGTAGCAGTGCCTTCAGACGTCTCCCACGCCCGCTTTTATGCAAGTATCTCTTCTCCTGATGTGTCATTCTGGGAGTGGGGGGCGGAGTTGAGCACCGCTGCAGCAGTGCAGGTTGAGATGAGACTGAATTGAAAGTCAGGCAGAAGGAATAAACTGGATTCTTTAATCCAGCAAAGCCAGGGCCTGGTCCCACCCTTTTCTTAATTTCCTGCTCTTTCCCTTGGGGCCCTCTGAAGTTTTCTAGTGTGCACTGCAGACTGACACTAGATACAGAGCTCCACTTCTGCTATAAACACATACTTTATAGATTTGTTGCACTCTTGGTGCTAAACCTCTTACTGAAACAACTGCAGGTTAGAGACTAGCAAAGAATAAGATTTAAGGTGGTTGGACTACTTTTAGTTTGAGTCCCCAGAAGGCCTGGCTTTCTTTCCTAATTATAGGTCCCCTTTATTTTATTTTCTCTCGGTTCAAGTAGTTTTGTTTTAAACATATGGCCCCCTGTAGTTTTGCAAACGTTTAATTCTAGATGTGGCCTGGTGCCAGCTGCTGCTGCCCTGACAGCTGAAAATGGCAAAAGAATTGAAATTCAAAGTTGCTCTGGTACTTTGCGGGCCTGGCAGTTCAGCAGAGTGGGAGGGAGAGATGGAGCCTGTATTGTCTGTTGCAGTGTGCACCTAGGTTAACATGCACCTGTTTGGGGCCCGTGTTTAACACACGGGTGAATCTCAGTTCAGCTCCTAGGGGTGAAGTGGCTGTGTCCCAAATGGGCACTCTTGTTGGCAGTCACAGCAAGAAGGCCAATATTGAATGAGCCACAGAGAGCGAACTCTCCTGTCAGTCAGCGTTGGAAGGGGAAGGGATTTCAGCCCTGGGTAATCTCCTTCTGCTGGTTCTGGGCAGAGGGGCTTTCTACTCACAGCGCTCAGCTAACTTGAAAGCACTTTCAAGTCCACAGCAGCAGTGCATGCCATTAGCCATTCTCCAGCACAGTAACGCATTACAAAGCAGGGAATCCAGATTGCGAGAGCATTTTTCTTGGCTAGCAGCTGATCTGGACATTAGAGTATTTACCCCAATGCCCCAGGCTCTACAACCGCTACAAAAATACTCTGTCAGCTTCTTTACCAGAGCAAACCACAAATATGCAGATTTTTTCCCCCCCCTGCAGTTCCTCTTTCACCGTCCATTACGGCTGCTCAACCTGCTTATCCTCATCGAAGGCAGCGTCGTCTGCTACCAGCTGTACTCCCTGCTGCGCTCGGAGAAGTGGAACCACACCCTCTCCATGGCCCTCATCCTCTTCTGCAACTACTACGTCTTATTTAAGCTCCTTCGGGACCGGATAGTATTGGGCAGGGCCTACTCTTACCCCCTCAACAGCTACGGACTCAAGGCACATTAACCTGCCAAACGCACCAAGCCGGGAGGGTGGGGGGGAGGGAGGGAACCTCAGAAAAACTATTTTCGTACAGTTCTATTTTTTTCTTGCGCTGTTTATAAATATTTAAGATATTTTATATTTTGTATACTATTGTTTGTGGGGTGGGAAGGGGGCAAGTGGCAATTAAATGTCGCTTTATAAACAAGGTGTTATTTTATATATCTATCTATCTATCAAATCAGTGTGTATATACCGTATATCTATATCCATACATACAGTTATGTGAAGCAACAGACTTGTGCGTGTGGTCACTGTGTCTGCTTTGCTCACACAATCGCACTGCCACTGTCTCTTAAGCCCTCTCTTGGGGAGCAGGGGGAGAGGGCAGAAGGAGTCTGTTACCAGGTAGAGAACTTGTCTCCTACTGTGGGAGTGTGAACAAACCCAATGGTGGAGACTAATCAACAAAGGAAACTAAAACCAGGGGATTTCCAGAGGATTTCCTCTGACTGCTTAGTACCAAGAGCCTTGCGCCCAGACACATGCTGCTCAGGGACATGTATGCCCCTCTGGTGACAGAGAGGAAAAGCATTTTGCTGCTCTAGCAGGTCAGTGCCAGGGCTTAGCACAGAAGCTAGGACTAAATCCACAAAGGAACTTAGATTCAGCATTGCACTGCCTAACGGGTGCTCGGGTGCCTGCCTAGTAGAATCCACAGCCCTGCGTTCAGTACTCAAGAATGGGATCCTTGAGAGGCAGCAAGCTGAAACAGGAGCCATCACAAAGGGACATGAGCATCTAGTTCTAGTTTGGAGGGAAGCACCTTTCTCTCATCATGACCCTTCTCCTTTAGTTAGGTGTCTGTCTGGCTCATCACAAAAAACAGTGATAGTGGTGCCATATTAACCCTGGGGTAAGAGCACTCAGCTGGGATGCGGGAGACCCAGGTTCAGGATCTCCCTCTGCCTGATGGGGAGCAGGGATTTGAACTCACATCTCTCATCAGTGCTCTGACCCCTGAGTTCTGGGATCTTCTGCTGTAGATCTCTTGTCACGCTCCCTACCACTTTGTACAAATAATGGAATGGTCATTAAGGCCAGAGAATGAGTGACTAGTGCTTAGCAAGTAGGCTTGGCAGCATTGGATTTTTCTTTTTACAATTTCACTGGATAATAGCAATATTTGTTTTAGCATTTTTATCTATTTACATTTTCAGAGTTGTGCAAAATTAGGGGGGGTGTCAGACAATTATTTAAGAAGAGTTGCTGTTTCAGAAAGTTGAAGCTTTAGCTGTTCACACAAATTGTCACCACCACCTATCAAAATAGAGTAAATAGCCTTCAATCAAACTCCTAAAGTCAAGAGATTTCTTACTTTGCCTATCTATAAATTAGATATCACTGGAAGTATTTTTTCCATCAGTCTGTGTGTGTGTTGGTGAAATTGACATTTACCAATAAAAGTCTAATCCTCCCAAGCCTATCAGTACGTTAGAGCACTCCTCTAGGACACGGGAGGCTGTTCCTGACCACCTACCATTTCAGGCCCTGCAATCAAGCCAAGTGGGGTAATGCCTGGTTTGAGGATCTTCCTGGGGCTCTCGGGCCCAGCTTGAGGAAGCTGTGCACATGCTCAGCCACAGATTTTTAGATGCCAGGGAATCTGGACACCTACAAGATTAGGAGGTAGCTGAGTGAGGGTTTTGAGGATCTACATTTTGGATTTTATGTACCTAAAGTGGCAGTTAGGCATCTAAATCACTTTGTGGATCTAGCCCTCACTCAGAAATGCTGTTAACTAACATAGGGCTTGCTGGGAGACACCCTGCCCATTGATTTTCTTCCAGAGGCTAAGGAGATGTGAGCCCTTCCACCTGGAGGGGTTTGATTCTTCTCTTCAGAGCAGAAGAGGAGTTCCCCTGGTTTAGAGAATGGGCCAAACTCAAACCAGGTCTTCAACTCCAATGGCACGGGAGTGGACTTGAAGCAGTTTAGGTTCCCCCCACCCCACCCAGTTGCTGCTGACAGCTTATAACACCCCAGTGATGGGAACCTTCTAAAGGCATATCAGGAAATACTTTACATGAATTTGAATCAGAGCAAATCTGTTTCCAGCACCCCCGGCCCTCTTCACAGCAGCCTTTTGAGGTCACCACTGCAAATAGAGACCCTCAGTCACCTACAAAGAGCAGACTTAGCAGAGAAAGAGAGAACTTGTTTATTTGAGTGAAAATACATCATCCATAACCATCCCAATGCAGGACATTCTGGTAAAGTCTTCCAGTGCCTTTAGGCAATACACATACACTTGTAGCCCCTCCACAGAAATGTACCAAACTAGAATTAAGGTTACAGTTGGAAAAGTATTTGTTTATCAGTGATATGGCCGTTGCTCTTCTGAGGAAGATACCAGAGCCTAGTTCTCATTACTGTAACAACCTAGCTAAGCAAAGAGGAACTGAAAAACATTCAGAGAGACCCAACAGTTTCACTATCTCTAACTGCCAATGATGCTAGCAATTAGCAGTGGCTGCTGATGTTTCCCAGCAGGAACTGAAGGTAGATGAGACAGTAGGGTCCAGTGTGGTGCTTTTCCATTTGAATGTCATGAAACCAGCAGTCTTAATCCTCAGGGTAAGGTCAGATCCATTTAGAAAATGGATTGAGAGGGGTTTAAAAAAACAAAAAACAAAACAAAAACCTTCCCTTTTTTTCCTGCAGTGAAATCTCCACCTTTCCTAATCAGGGCAATGGGGGCGTGGCTCTTGTCCTACCCTGGCGCAGCAGCAGCTTCTGCAACAACTTTATATTTAAAACCTTCTGGAAGTGAGGGTGTAGCAGGAAGAATATATTGAATGAATCCAGGAGTTTCCCTGTTAAGTGCATCTGTGTCAGATGTGTTACTGAACAGGATACGAACGGAGCCTCATCTCTTTAGTCTCTCACCTGGAAGCCCCATCACCTACTCAGGTTTAGCGCTAGGCCTGTTCTTGCTCTGATAAAGTGACTAAGCTGAATGCACGAGTGCAGGAAAGAGCAGGCAGAAGCCTCAAGCAATCCCCGGGGATAGAGGTATGTGCCTATAAGAGCTTAAAGGCAGGAGGTTTTCCTATAGGCTGTGATCTTTAGCTGGGCCTGGCCTTAGGGCCTAGCTCCTTCATGGAAACAAGAACAGTGAGTGGCTGTGGTAAACAGGGTTCACTTTGTGTGCTTTTTAGATGTATGAGAGGGTGGATCAGTAAAAATCCCTCCTTGAGAGGGACAGCTGCCCTCTCCTTGGTCCACAGTTTAGTTCCCCTTTCAGTGCTTAGACAGCTCCTCTAGCAAATGTGTTAGCAGGAGGTGCTGGCTGTTAGGTCATAAGAGAAGGGATATAACAACCTAGCCCTTATCTACTGCTGTTCTGCAGTTCTGTGCATCCCACCCTCAGGTTCTAAGAAGGGCTCAGTTCATAACATTTCACAGGGAAAACCCACACTAACAATAAATGCCAAGTTATGCTGCCAGCAGAGATGGGGAAGCAGGAGAAATCTAAAAGCAACTTTAAAAAAAAAAGACTTAATTTTCCTATGTTCCTGCAGAGTTTAGTTTAGTTTCTCTATTATATCACACACTGCAAGAGAGACTGGTCCTATAACGACATTTTATATGCACCACCTACTTGGCTCCAGGAGCAGTCAAATTGTTTAAATTATCCTGAGTGGAAAAACTCTCCTGCTGCAGCAGGGATGCTGCCTCCCCTACCGAAAGATCGCCCCTGCCCCAACAAAACAGAAAACACAACACCCAGGAAAGTGCAGTGTTTCATTCCCCTTTTCTATAGTGTAACTAGGGCAAAAGTATTTACTCAAGGCTGCATTGGCCAGGGATGTTCTCCCACCTCCCATGGAAGGCTACGGGAGCTGTACACCCATAGCTGATTTTTACTAGTGCAGCCCACGTAGAGGAGGTCGTCCTGAGAGCATTCCTGTTTGGTCCTATCCATGTAACACCTTGAACCGGACCTAACTACAAAAATAAATGCGTTTCTGCACCCATCCATTAGCCCCCACATCCATACGTAGAGTGGTATCCTCTTACAGCCCCTGCACCTGAGCGCAGCATTGACCCTGGATGGGAACAAATATCATCCTAGAACGAACTCTACTATTCCAATATGTAAACGGCCCTGCTGCTGCCACCACCCCTCGTTGAGATCAATGTTAAAAGCAGTAACTCCTTTCCCCAGTAACGCTCAGATGGATCAGACCAGAACAAATCACAGCATCTCCTTTCTGGGACTCCCGTCATGCGAGGATGTCGTAATAAATGGCTGGCTTCCTGGTCGTGTCACGGAACTCCTCCAGCTTCAGGCCAACCCGGAAAAGAACTGCTTCGTCCCACCACTTTGCCATGACCTGCAAGTGGAAGACAGTCACCGTCACCCGCAGGGCTTTAGGGCACCGCTTGGTAAGAAAGCTCTGAGGGGCGGCTTCGCCAGCAGGAATAGCAGAGACACAATGAATGATCTTGTAACCCTCTCAGCAATGGGGTCAGGATCCTGCTGAAGCCACCCTCTGGAATCTAGCTAGCACCCAGCTGGATGGCACCTAGGAATCACTGGGCCCAACACTGAAAGGCTACCCCCACCAGGGACACAGGGGGAGCAAAACAGGGACATTGAAATCCAGCAAGGTGGGAGAGCTTTCTGGAGGGACAGGCTGGAATAGACAGGGACTGTTGCCCTCTCCTGGGGGGATGACTGGCTTCCTACGAAACTGGGTGGTTCCTGGAGCAAAGTAGGTTTGTGGTGGTCAGGCTGGCCCTCCATGTTGCAGAGGTCTACTGGAGGTAAAAATTACAGGGCCTCATCCAGCTCCCTCCCAAAGACTGTCCCTTCCCTAGCCCCAGTTTCTGTGCACCATGTAGTCTTCCTAGCTGCCCCCATGCTTTTGGCCTCCCTCGGGATGCAGGAATTCCCACACCCCCACGTGTGAGAGTCTCTGAAGCCCCTGAGGAGCTTTTACATGGATGGCTCAGGAGGTGAGGGGGGAAGAGGAGCTGTAGTCATAGACATCCAGCCAGCCAAAGCAACGGGCTACCATTGACTGCGATGCTGTGATGAGGCTGAAGCCTCCAGCAGTTTCTTGTTTTGAGCAGCATGAGTTGGAAAGATGCCAGATGATCTGTCTACAGACCCCCATGCTAATGCCAAGGGACTCTGTTCCCACTGCTTTCAGGAGCCCTCCAGTGCATGACAGTCAGCTCTTTGGGGCAGGGACCATCTTTCTGTTCGGTGTTTGTATAGCGCCCCGCACAATGGGGTCCTGGTTCCTGACAGGGGCTCAGAGGTGCTACCCCAGTACAAATAATAGCACAGCATAAGTCCAGTTATCCAAATTCCCTTGATCCCAAAATCCCTACTTATCTGAGTGTGCAGGGTGTCTCCCGGCTAGCCCTATGTTAGTTAACAGCATTTCTGCTTCTCCCAAACCTGGTTACCTGCAAGTTTTGGACGTGCCCCAGGCCATTCAGAGGAACAGGCATGTGCTGTTAATAATAGGCAGAGCTGCTCCCGGCTCTGCTGAGGCAAATCCCTACCGTGTGGAATGGGGAGGCATACCCTGTACAGCTTCATGCTGAGACTAAAGGTTTCTGTTCACACTCAACCATCTCTGCTCCCTCCTGTCCCCGTCTTTTCCCCCTCTCTCCACCCAAGATGACAGAAATAGAATCCACAGCAGGTCTCTTGGGAGTATGGCCACAAATCCATCTATCAAGGGTAGTTATGTGGCCCCCATCACTGTAGTACTTGAGCACCTCACATTCTGTAATGTATTTATCCTCCTGACACCCCTGGGAGCTAGGGTGGCGCTATTAACAACATCACCACAGATGGGGACCTGAGGTATCGAGAGGTTAAGGGGCCTTGCCAAAGTCACACGGGAAGTCTGTGGCACAGCAGGGAATTAAACTCTGGTCTCCCAAGCCCTAGGCTAGACCCTAATCAGTGGACCATCCTTCCTTGTCAAGTTTTAGAAGGACACCCCTATATATTCCCCAGACATCTGTCGCTCCTTTCAGTGGGGAAGGTGCTAGAACAGTCGTCCCCAAACTCTTGGGTGAGAGGAACATTTGGGGGCCACGTGGTGGGGCCCAGGCCAGCCTCCAAGGTGGTGGTGAAGGAGCGCCACCCAGCAACAGCTCTAGCCCCAGCTCTGCTCCGTCCCCTGTTCCACTTCCAGCCCAGCTCTGCCCTTATTCTCTCTCTGTCCCCAGGCCAGCTCCACCTCTAGCCCCAGTTCATCTCCCATCCGCGCCTTCAGCCCAAGCTCCTCTGCTGAGCGGACTGTGCAGTAATGGAGGGGGAGCGCGGACAGATCCATTACTGGTAAGGGGGGGGTCATGACAGGATAAGTTGGGGCATCCCACTGCGCTAGAGCCAAGTAAAGGGAGCAACGAAGGTGGGAACAAGAGAGCGAAGGGAGAAGAAGCAACAGGAACGGAAGAGGGACAGACCCCAGGAGAACAACTGAGGAGGACATGGGGGTAGTGAAGGGGATCCAGTGTTTTCCACTGGCCCCTGGACTCTCATTCTCCTGATGACCCAGAATACATAGTTCTGTATTAGGTCTGTGGACAAGGAAGAGCAGAAGCTTACACTTTTTAGCACCAAATTCCACCCACTTCATAAGCTAGCTATGAAGACCCAGCACTAGACACCCTTCTACCCGCAGAGCGGTGTGGTCTGGGCAGTTCTCCTACTAGCATTAGCAAGGGGGTAAGTGTTTACCTGAAAGCTGATGGGAAGCCCAGTGGCAGTGTACCCGACTGGCACCACCAGACCCGGGATACCTGTGAAGTTTCCAAGCTGCATGTATCTGCAAGAGAGTTGGGAAAAGTCACCTGCACTCTCACTGTTGGACTGTAGTGAAGTCATTTCTACGTAGAGAGGCAGAAACTGGACCAGCTGTGATCTCTCTTGCTCGACAGCCAGTGATCAGGTGGCAGAGACTGGGACGGAACAGCTGTGAGCATCCCCAGGGTTCTCCATACAGCCTGACCATGAACACATTTTACTGCCGCACAGTTCTCACCTCATGCTCTGAAGTGTTGTTAGAATGTCGTTGTTCCCCGTCAAGAGGTCAGAGTCCTGGATTCTTGGGGCAGTGCAAGCGGTGGCTGCATGAGAGAAACAGGCAATCAACAATCACCATCTCCTGCAGGGGCAATTCAGTCCCCTTATGCCTCCTTTAAGGCACCCGTTTGCTCTAACTCATCCCTGGAGTCAAGCCAAGTTCTTTTTGGTTTGTGCATCATCATCAGGAAGAACAACTTTGCAACTACAAAAGGAGTTTCTTGATGATGCACAGCAGAGAATAGATTCCCACTCCCGCCCTTGTAGCCTTGCAGAGCCAGCACAGCTCAATTAACAGGAGTGTTACAATTCCTATTTTAGTCAGCAAAATGAGCAGTTCTCACTGTGAAACATACAGGGAACAGGCCTGGGGAACACAGAGGAGCAATTTTAAAAGTCACATTTCCTTAGAGCTGGGGCAGAGCAAAGTAAGGACGTTTGACTCACGGCAGTTATAAAAGGTATAATTTTGAAAGTTCAAATGGATTAAACATTAACCCTGGAAGCCAAGTGCACCATACATATGTGCACATTTATGCCAAGAGTCTCACTCCAAGCCACAGTAAATCCCATGCTCAGCCCACAGAGCAGAGACCTGGGGTGAGGATACAGTTCACGTTGGCGAAGATCTCTCGCAAAAAGCTCATGCTCCGAGTCCTCTGCCGATTTGCCTGCAAAGAGAAGGAGATGGTATCAGTGCAAAGGTGGGATGTACCAAGAAGGCATCAATTTACAGAACGTACAGAGTCCTCTGGCGGTGCCTATCCCCCTGTCACTGGGGGTCACAGCCTCCTTCCCTGATAAAGAGCCAGCACCACCACAGACTCACTGATCGGACTCTATGTAAGAGCATGAGACCAAATGACTCCTCCCCTTCTGGGCCCCTCCAAGCTTGCATCGGTTCTTAGGCAGAGAGCAGCACTGCTGGGTAACGTCTCTCCACGGCTTTCTACCCGGGTGCAGAGAGCTTCCAAGTGGGCTGTCTCCTCCCCACAACCTCGCCAGGCTGGAAGAAGCCTTCTTCTTTGCCTGTCTCCTCCCCCTCTTCCACAGCACGCTCCTCACCTTAATATAATCCAGAGCTGTGAACTGGGAAGCCAGAGCAAGGTTGAGCCGCGTCTCCAGATTCTGAAACACAAAGGAACTTTGGGTGACGGCTGCGCACTCCTGTGCAGGGCAAAGGCTGAGAAAGCCCCAGATCCCATACACCATGAGCCTCTCCACTCATGTGTAGCAGTGACTGACACAGATGGCTTGACACAAGGCTGATGCTAACAATCCATGCTTCTGCCACTTACCATTTGCTGGAAGTGGGTGTTGAAGTCAGGCTGCAGGAAATCCCTCATCTCGCTGAGAATGCAGATCACATGTGCCACCCGCACCTCCTCCATCTCCGGCAGGGGCACGTCCACCACAGAGGCACCTAAAGCCTGCAGGTGCTCTACAGCTGAGCACGAAGCAGGAGGAGCAAAAGGAATAGTGCGTTCCTTGTGTTCAGAAGGCTACAATGAGATGGCTGAGATTTAATCTTACAAATGGCAGGCGTTCCCACAACCACATGACGACAGGCTCTTTGCTCGTATGATCACACAGCGCATGGGCAATAACACACCTGGCCGCATCTAGTTATAGAAAAAACTGCAGGGCTTTTGTCCACTAGATCACAGCTACCCATATGACAGAGCAGACCCACGGGTGAGGACTCACGGGTCTGCTCTCAACTCTGCCACTGGCTTACTACATCGTGGGTAAGTCGCTTGCAGCTCAGTTACCCAGTCTATAAAAAGGGCATAATAATGCTTCCCTGACTTTGCAAAGTGCTTCCAGATCTGCTGGGATGAACAATGCTAGACTAGTGTGAGGTCGCTATCAATGTTATCAATTATAGTCTGAGGCTCTCATCCAAGGAACATTCAGAATGCACAATGTGAAATAGAAGTCAAAGCCAAAATCAACACGATGCTGCAAATTGGGGGGCACCAAGTGGTTGCATGTCTGTCGGTTACAGAAATGGAATGAGGACTCTGGACTCATGAACTCTGTCCCTGACTGCCGCAGACCATGACAATTCACTCAACCCATCTGAGCCTCAATTTTGCCATCTGTAAAATGAGAATAAGGCAACTTACCCACCTCACTGGCGTACACATATTCAAATATGAATTGGTGAATATTATTTAAAATAACATCTGACCGACTTTCCAACCTGTAGTAGCATAGGTGGAGTTTGAGTCCCTCATGCATTCAGACCACATCACAGTGTGCATTTTAATTAATACACTCACAATCTGCCCCCAATGTCTGACAGTGAAAGACATCACGAGGCTACACAAAAGGGAGCAGGCTTAAAACTCCAGTGGGAAACATAGCTCTGAATTTCCTGATTTCTGGGTAGCTAAAACTCCACCTTGATGTTGCATTTAATTAAGCAAAAACTCTCTGGTATTTTTAAGGAGTCTGTCATCTTGGCATCCAAGTGCTGAATGCTGATTGTGAGGCAGAGGGGGGACCTGAGGCCTGCAAGGGGGAAATCTGAATTAAAAATTCACAGAGAGACACTGCAATAATATTTATATATACAGTAGTAATAGGAGTTGGGAAGAGACAGGATAAATGCACTCAGGACAACAACAAAAACTCTGGAGGAGATGGGTCTCTCCTCCTAGTACTGACAAGGTCCATCCTTGCTTAATTGACAAGATCTAACAAGACTACCCCCCTCCCCCCAAGATAGTATCCCTGCAGCACAGCTGATCTGGCTGTAGTCAAGGAAGCCCCAAATAGTGGGTTGACGGGAGCAGGACTCATACCCACATCTCCCACCCAACAGAGCACTAACACTAGGCTAGCAGACAAGGCAAACCTAGAAAGGCTTTCCGAAGACAAGTTTGTAAGTTTATATTGTAAATATGATGGCGCACAGGCTGGGTTATCCAACAGCAAAGGAACAACAAGCCTAGAAAGCCAGATTCAAAGGTGGGGGAGTGGGGAAGGCTTCCATTTAAACTAAACAAGCTCGAACCTACTTAGCTTTAAAACTCCAGCGAGATCAGGGTTATTCAGGGCACCATGGCCACTGCGGTCACGCAGCCAGCCAGTGGGAGCTAGGTTAGCCAAGGTTACAATTCCAGAACTCACACGTGAGCTACGCAAACAAAAGCACCACTCAGGTGAGAGCCAAGAGAACAAAATACAGTTGGAGTTCTGGTCAGCTGCCCCCGATAGACTCAACACACTTCTCCTCCAAACTAACAAGGCTGCAGGCTGCCACCAGCTGGAGCCTTTCCAGCCTTTACTGCAGCTTTTTATGGGGCCATGGGGGGAGCAGCTATCAGAAATGGAGAAACTCTTGCTCTACCTTTTTGGCAGACTGCCAAAATTTCTGCATCACAAGTCTGAAAGACAAGACAGAAAAATAAATTAATTAACTAAAGGCCTTTATCAATTGTCATCCCCTCTTCCCCCAGGCTGAACCCGACACCAGCCTCCCCACCATCCTGAGCACCAAATTAAGGCTACACACTCCTCTCCTCCTTGAAACACAGTCTTAGGCATAAATCCAACACATCCCACACCATGGCTATTTTTAGGGCCCCAGCTCCAAGACCATACAGCCCTGCCTTTGCTGCTCTGGAGGAGGGGGAGAAAAATAGAGCCATGGCACAGCTAACACAGCACATGAACCCTCCCTTGCAGCATCAAGCCCAGTAGCATACAGCCCCCATCTGTTGGCTTGGGTGGAAGGAATGCGACCCCAGCACAGTCTTCAGGAGACAGGCAGTGGGCGCAGGGTAGAGCTGGCTGGAAAACGGAATTTCCATCCTGTGAGAAATCCTGATATTTCAAGACTTTTTATGTCCCGAATTGGGGTGAAAAGTTGAAATACTGAAGCTTTTCACAGAATGAAGCGTTCTCACAAAATGTCAATTCAGAAGCAGTCAATGCAAACTGAAATACTTCCTTTCCTAATGTTGATATTTCCATTTCTGCCATGGTATTTTAAGCTAAACTGTTTAAAATAAACAAAATGTTGCACTGCAAAATGCTGCTTCAGGAAAGTTTCATCCTAATCAAGGTTTTCTTCTGGAAAATTTCCCTCAAAAAAGATTTTTGTTGTGAAGTTTCTGACCAGGTTGTAGTGCTAAGGGCAGCCAGGAGAAAGACCTCTGCAATCAATCCTCAGCTGGCAGGCTAGAGGAGGGGACGGCTGAATTGAAGGAACTGACAGCTGACACAGTGCACCATAAAGAAGAGAAGAGACAACAGGCACCTTAAAAAAAGTCCAGTTCACTCCCAATTTTAAGCCCTTGAGGTCAGGAGTGAGGATTTCAGATAGGGATGGTTTTGGCTGCTGTAGTCCTGCAAGGGACAAACAAAAAGATCCCCGTCAGGCAGGGACCTACCCACAGCGAGATATCAAACAAGTCATTAGCATGGGGTAACCAAGGGGAGGCAGGCAGGGAGAGACAGAGGCTCACTCACCATATGGGTACAGTGGATCTGGCTCAGCTAGGATGCTGTATGCAATGGCTGCATCTGTCACTGACGTACAAATGGGGCCTGTCCAGAATAAATGAAATGGTTACAAACATGACAAGGAGTGAGCAGGACATACCCACTCCCAGTGACACGCACTCCCATGCAGGGGCTTACAACCGCTGTGTCTCTTCACACATGTGCAAGCACAGGAAAGTCACAGCGGCGGCATGAGAACCCTCTTACCAAGGCTGGCGGTGGAGTAGGAGAGCGGAAGGCAGCCGTGACCACTGATGAGCCCAAATGTACCTTCAAGCAAGACACAGACACAGAGATCAGATGGAGGAACAAACTGTATTAAGTGGAGACAGACCAGTGCTCGGCAGACCCAGTCTTCCTAAAGATCCTTGTTTGGGATCTGGGTTTTGGTTCAGGCCCATCTCCAGTATTAACCTACAAGGGGATGAGGCTAAATACCCTCAACCCTCATCCTCGTGTGTGCCTGGAGTGAGACGGCATCAGTCCCACACAGCTAGTGGCTCTAGACTGGGTTTCTTCATCAAGCCAATCAGGTTCAGAACCCTTCAGAGAGGAGATTCTAAAGAAGGCAAGGAGTGGGGAGAGGGGGAAAATAAGAGCATCTTTGGCTTAGGATTTGGTACAGCTAGAAGCTAGCATTGATTACAGCACAGACATTCAAGAGATGGAAGAAACCTACAGTATGAAGTTCCATCCCGCCACTCCCAGAGGGCCCATGGCAGGGCTGCTTTCCTAAGTCTGGCCTCCAGTCCAATTTAAACTTAGGGAAGAATTTACTTTAGGGGAGGCACCAGTAGCAAAAGTGCTCAGGGGGAAGTAGGACTAACATTTTGGAAACCAAGCTCTAGATCCTTGGGGAGCCTTTACAGAGCAGAAGTGACTAACGCCCACCTTTACACTAGGAACCAAGTCCTTCTGCAAACAAGCACATGCTTAACTTTGAGCACATACGCAGTCCCACTGAGGTCAACGGGACTACTCATGCATGTACGTAACTTTAAGTATGTGCATAGGGGTCAGTAGGATTGAGGCCAATAACATTGCCTTCCTACTAGCAGTATTCCCTCCCCACTTCTGAGAAGATTGGCCATAAGCTACTACACATGCCCCCCCCCGAGAAAGGACAACAAGTTCACTTGGGTTTACTAATCCAGTGGTAACTGGCGCCCTAACCTGAGATACAGGGCTGAGGTGACCGCCTTATTCAAAACTACAGAATTCCTAGGTTGGGGAAGATTTATTTACAGGCTGTAAATCAATCCTGGGGATTTGCAGAAGATCTCCAACAGAGGTACATGGATTTACAACTGGGTGATTCTCTGCCCCCTTAGTCCTCTCCTCCCTGGTGGAATACAGGAAAGAAGGGGCAAATTCAACACTTGCTGGAGGGAGACCACTTTCATGGAGTGCTTTCCAAACCCTTAGCAGCAATGTCATGTCAGAGATGCCTCTGGACCCTGAACCCAGAGCTAGTGGGGCTCATGCTGTGGCTTCCTTCCCTTCTAACCCCTCCCCCTCCAAAAAAACAAATCCCCACTCTCCAGCTCAGAATGACATCTACTTATCCCTGCTCCTGCAGCCAGGGCAAGTCGCTGTGCCGGGGCTAGACGACAAGAGGGGCTGGAGTACAGAATGACCCAGTTGCCATCTGGGGTCGGGGACGTACCAACTAACCCAGTAAATGTCTCCATGTTTGGCTGCAAATGATTATTTTCATTTTAATTAAAATCCGTAAGATGCATTGACACACAAGCTCTAAGTCCCCTAACAACAATTTAAAGTCACAAGTCAAATACAACAGATCTCAGAAGTCGAATCCTTGTCATAGTAAGTTACAGCCACACGCTGAACGGGCACTATAATCCCAACCCCGCAGAGGGCTGGGGAACAGTTTCATGCTCAGGAGGGTATTGGCCTTTGTGTGGGGTCCCATCACCCCCCAGGAAATGCAGGATCCCCAGCCAGGTAAAGGGGCAATACCTTTCAGCCCCACGACGCCACAGAAAGAAGCAGGAATTCTCACAGAGCCGCCTCCGTCAGTGCCAAGAGCCAATGGGCAAAGACCTACAGAGAAATGTGTATTTGCCTGGGACCGTAAAGACTGTATACAGCCCTTCCCACACCATTTTCCCAGCATCTTTAACAGGAAAGAGCTGGCATATGGTACATCAGAAGCGGCCATCTCTACAAAGGGCAATACCCACTGACTTCCAAATCCCCTTACGGAGGCCCAACCACAACCAGCTTTTACAGCAGACAAAACACTGCATGGAAAGCCTATTTACTCCAGCTGGCTTATTCATGATCCCAGGCCCCTCCCCTTGGACTCTGCCATCTTCTGTTCTCTGCCCTGCTCCCAAAACACCCCTGGTCTCTCTCCACCCACCCACAAAACTTCTGCCACACCCCAGAATCTTCCCCAAAGGCTCCAGCAAATTCTGAAGTGGCCTTTTCCCCTGGGTGGGTTCAGTTCATCTCACCTGCTGCCACAGCAGCGGCCGATCCACTGGAGCTGCCACCAGTGAAATGCTGGGGGTTGTATGGGTTCCTAGCGGTGCCATGGAATCTGAAGGAGATAAAATGAGAGTGTAGACTTTTCAAAAAGGTTGGACACACCTTAGGGAAGGGGAGGAACCAAAATCATGTCTCAGAAATAACCTAACTTTCCCGCCCTGCAAGCAGGGGCGGGCAAACTTTTGGGCCTGAGGGCCGCGTCGGGTTTTGGAAATTGTATGAAGGGCCGGTTAGGGGAGGGGGGCATGGCCCATCCCCCACCCCCTATCTGCCCCCACACACACTTCTTGCCCCCTGACGGCCCACCCCTGGGACTCCTGTCCCATCCACCCCCCCCGCTCCCTGTCCCCTGACCACCCCCAGAACCCCCGCCCCGACTGCCGTCGCTGCCCCATCCAACCGCCCCCCCTCCTTCCTGACTGCCCCCCAGACCCATGCCCCCATTCAACCCCCGTTCCCCACCCTCTGACTGCCCCACCCCCTGACCACCACTCCAAACTCCCCTGCCCTTTACCCAACCCCCCCCGCTCCCTGCCCCCTTACCGGGCTGCCTGGAGCACTGGTGGCTGGCGGCGCTACAGCCACGCACCGCGTAGCACAGAGATGGGGTCAGGCCGGGCTCTGCAGCAACGCTGCCCCAGGAGCTCGCAGCCCCGCCGCCCAGAGTGTTGCGCTGGCGGCGGAGTGAGCTGAGGCTGCAGGTGAGGGGGGAACAGTGGGGGAGGGGCTGGGGGCTAACCTTCCGGGCCAGGAGCTCAGGGGCCGGGCAGGACGGTCCCGCGGGCCGTAGTTCATCCGCCTCTGTCCCACAGGCACTGTGCTACTCTCTAGGCATCCTGTGTCTCGATTTAGACCCCGACCCCTCAGACACTCAAACCTTCACATGGCTAAGATGCTCTCCTTGCCAGATGTGAGAATGTTCAAAAGCTGAGTTTCATGACTGAGGGTTTTTTAAATTTACCTGAATGACAAAAAAAAGGGGGGGGGAAGCGTGGCGTATGTGACTTGTTTACCTGTTAGGGTTACAGCCAGTGGTTCCAGTCCCTAGTTCATGCATGTTTGAGACCCCGATAATGATTGCTCCAGCCTCCCGCAGCTTCCTAGTCACTGTAGCATCTTCAGTCTCTGGCTCTGTCCCAAGGTATGCTGTTCCCGCTCGGAAGTGATAAGGCACCTTAGTAAGGAACAGAAGAGTGCATTAGGTGTACTGAACACGTAAGATCCAGCAACTTCTTCTCCACAACAGCAGAACAGGATTCTCTGAGGAATCAGTGCCCATCTGGCCCAGATGCTCAAGGCATTGTGGTGAAATTAGAGCTGGGCAAGTACAACGGCTGCTTTTAGCCTCACTGCTCAGGCGGGGTACTGCCTTCCTTGTGCTGTGGTTCTCTCTGGAGGCTACAGAAAACCTAAAAATCAAACAGTTAATATTTCCAATGGAAACATACTTGTTTTCTGGCAAAACATTTTGCTTCAGTGAACTAGCATTTCCAACGAACTCGAGTCTGAACTCCACTCCCCCGACGTCAATGGTAAGACTCCAATTGCCAGAGTCTGGCCAACGCTGAGAACTTTTGGAAATCCCATCCTCTAACTCTACGACTAAGTTTACTGACTTTCTGCTTTGACAGAATAAGAAGCATCTCTTTTCCTCTTCCAGGCCCCTCCTGGGTTTCATGGGTTAAATGCTGTTAGAAGTTACTATTCGAATACCAGATATGGAATATGCTTTTTATATGCTCATATTCCAGGGCTGGTTTTACTGGTTTAGTCTAGCTACTGTAACTGCAGATTCTACTCTTATTCCTATAAATGTCTACATCTTTTTTCAAATATCTTACCGAGATGTTTGCCTTAACCACAACCTACAGCAGTGAGTTACGCAGGTTAATCACCTTTTTTTTTTTTTTTTTTATTATAGTAACACATTTCCTTTTATATATTTTAAAATGAGCTGCTTTTAAGTTCCTTTGAGTGTCCCTCAGCTGGAGGATACACAACAAGTGCTTATAATCTCACACAGCCTGAACTGGCCATGCAACACTCCAACCATGAAGGGAACTCACAACTTTAATCTCTTCTTTCAAGCAGACTGGGATTCCATCCAGAAGAGAAAGGGGGCATTTATTCCTGTAACGAGTAGTGGAGGCTTCAGCCATCTGGAAAGAGAGAAAGATTTTATCTTAGCTGGACAATGGGATATGTCTGAGAAGACAAACATGATCAATATTTATTGCAAACTAAATACAACCCAGAGAGATCTCCCCATGATGGCCCAAGCCCTTTTACCATGGGCGAGAGGAGAGAAGCTACTGATCGACTATGTCTAGGTCCGGAGGTCATGGAGCAAAAGGAGCCACAGGGTGGGGAGAATAGTATGGACACCACAGAGAAACACATCCTGGTTTAAGCAACATTCAGTAGGAACTGCAACTCCTGTAATATTAGTCTCCCTCAGGAGTAAGTGAAATCGAGTCATTTATGGCCCTCTAAGAGGGGAGGGAATGAGGAAAACCGGGGAGAAGGGTGAATATGCACACTTCATTCCAACAATCATATCCCAGGATCTGAGAACATCTATGTAGCAGATCAGAGCAAGAGCCTCTTAGTCGCTCATATCCTCTTCTGCAGGGAAAGTGTGCCCATTCAGGTGACCACTGGCTGCTATCACTCTAGGTAGGAGGAAGCCTACTCCCACCAAAGGCACACATACCTTCTGTATCTGCGCCCGGTCCCACTGCACGATTGCTCGGAGAGGGGGGTTGGATTTCTCACAGTCCTCCAGCGAGGAGATAATATTCTTAGCAACCTGGAAGGGTGTCAACTCCCCAGTCCTATAAAACAGATGAGACTTTAGAGATTGGCATCCTGTTACAATTCCCACCACAGGTGCGGACTTTGTGTTCCCGGGTGGTGCTCGACCCCCACTCTGCCTCAGGCCCCACTGCCACTTCACCCCTTCCGCCAATCCCCCATCCTGCCCTACTTCTTCCTACCCTGTTCCGCCCCCTCCAAACAGCTGATTGCAGCGGGCAAGAGGCAGGGAGGTACAGGAGCTGATTGGTGGGGCCACTGGCAGGCGGGAGGTGCTGTGGGAGAGGGGAAGGAGCTGATCCACAGGGCTGCCGGTGGGTGCTGAGCACCCACTATTTTTTTTTGGAGCACTCACAGAGTCCGCGCCTGTGATTCCTGGGATGGTTCTCTGCTTCTCAGGCACAGTTCTGAAGGAAACCATCCTCTGGCAGGAAGGTGTCATACCATCACCCTTTTGAGCTGAGAACTTGATAGGAATCAATCAGGAGCAGATCAGTGACACTCCCTAGACAGCTAGTGCTACTGAGCAACATGAAATGCTTCCTTCCCCATGAGAGCTTGTCTCCACAGCACTGCCAGTCCCAAAGAGCAAGACAGGAGCTGGAAACCCAGTCTGAAGCCTGGGACACCAAGATCAGCCGGAGTGTTGTAGATGACAGAGCTACGGACAGAACTATTGCACTTTCTTGGCAAAGGGTCCAAGGCTGTGAAACACGCTTTGGCCAGAGAACGGGCTGAACTCAGAGCACAACGCGGAAGTCAACTTTTTGTGCAGGTCTCCCACTGACGGTGAGGGCTGCAAACAGCCTCACAACATCACCTTCATAATCAACCCCCCCCAAATGAGCCTTCAGAAAGTCAATGTACCCTAGGTTTCAGTAACACTTCCAGTAATTCTGGCTCCTAGATACCAGGAGGATGTGTACACTTGAGATGCACAGAGAGGTTGCAAGAGGTTAGGGCATGCACGCACACGCACACACACACCCCCTCCCCTAGTCTTGGGGTGGGCCCCACTTTTCCGTTTGTTCTGACGGTATAATTTGTCTTAGCATGAGAGATGGGCCTGAGGCATACAGCTCCTAGAAGTTTGGCTTGAACAAAATCCTCTCCCAATCTCTGGTCACTGCTTCCTAGAATTGTTTTGATCTTTTTGTTCCAGTGACCTCTGGTCTGTTCACACTCCCTGGGTGGAATGGTGTCAAACTGGGAGGGCAAGCAGCAGGGAGACTCAGTGGAGGTTCTTCAGGATCCTCAAAGGCTCTGCACTGTGGTGACCTTCCATCCACCACTCAACAACAAGTGACACAAGGAATCTTCCCCTGCTTTCCTATTACACTGAAAAGACTATGGATAAGCCCAAGAGCTAGGGACTCGGATGTAAGTCCCCCACCTAGCAGCACTTTGCGAGAATCTGCAATTACTGGAAAAGTGTAAAAACCAATTAGGAAGAGGATTTATTCAGCAGATTAGAGTGAAGGACTAGAAGTAACGGGATGAAGTTAAGAGGAGGTACATGTAGTAGGCCAAATTTTGGTGGAGAAATTCCTAACCCAGATCCGTTAGATACAGGGAACCACATCAAGCGACGGAGGGGAAAAGAGAAGACAAGATGCCCTAATATTGTAGGTTTTTCCACCAATCATTTAATCTCACCTACCGGTAGCAGTTCAGATAGTCCTGGATCCCTTTGAAACTGAACCCAGTGTTGGCACGAGGAGACCTGCAAAGAGAGAAATAAAAAAGTGACGGTCAACCACCAAAGAACCTTCCTTGAGACTCACAATGCCAAGAAGGGTATGATGAGGTGCTGACTAGGAAAGCTTCACCTAGTACTTCAGATTCCAGTGTAACAACCAGAAAACCTTCTTTGCTAAAATCCAACTGAAATTAAACTAACTGCTTTGGGCCCCTTTGGAAATCCCAGCTGAGGTCTTTAGCTGTTAAGAAATCCCTCACTATAGAATGGTACAATATTAAAAAATGCCTAAGGAGTCTGAGTCATGGAATTAAGGGTTTCAAATCATTTAGATACATTTGATTATTTTGCCTCAAGTCTTTTTAAATACAAAACCTAAATACACTGATAGACACACATTAGAACTACCAGCAACTGAAGTCCAGAGTTTGTAAGAAGGTTTAAGGAATAACTTGCCACAGAAAAGCTATTATTCCTTGCATAGCACAAACAGTATGCTAGGCACATTAGAGACTATACAAAACCCATGTTCCTTCCCCAAAAAGCTTGCACTCAAAACACATCACAAAGAATAATTCAACATGTCAATAAGCCTAACAAGGATCTAATCTATAGCTTTCTGTATTTTCTGGTGTGGAATATGTTAGAATATCGAGACAGACATGTACAAATCAGTTAAAACAGGTTAATTGGTAAGACAGACAAATCTGCATTTGACCTGTGTATGTTCTAAGCAAACATAAAACTTTCCTAAGTACGTGGGTGATTAAGGCCTTGCCTTTAAACATGTTAGCTAGTAACTTTGAACTACGTGCTGTAAAAAAAAACCACACACACACACACCAGAACCTAATGTTGACCAGTTTCAACACACGTTTCACAGGTCATAGTCAACACAGCTAACATACTCGGTGGGGGATAGGGCAGCAGCCCAGGGTAGAGCCTAGGATTGACTATGAGCAGCTAATATGTTTTTAAAGTTCACAGAATCATAGACTATCAGGGTTGGAAGGGATCTCAGGAGGTCATGTACCCCAACCCTCTGCTCAAAGCAGGACCAAATTCCCAACTAAATCATCCCAGCCAGGGCTTTGTCAAGCCTGACCTTAAAAACCTCTAAGGAAGGAGATTCCACCACCTCCCTAGATAACCCATTCCAGTGCTTCACCACCCTCCTAGAGAAGAAACTTTTCCTAATATCCAACCTAAACCTCCCCCACTGCAACTTGAGACCATTACTCCTTGTTCTGTCATCTGGTATCACTGAGAACAGTCTAGATCCATCTTCTTTGGAACCCCCCTTCAGGTAGCTGAAAGCAGCTATCAAATCCCTGCTCATTCTTCTCTTCTGGAGACTAAACAATCCCAGTTCCCTCAGCCTCTCCTCATAAGTCATGTGCTCCAGACCCCTAATCATTTTTATTGCCCTCCACTGGACTCTTTCCTATTTTTCCACATCCTTCTTGTAGTGTGGGGCCCAAAACTGGACACAGTACTCCAGATGAGGCCTCACCATTGTTGAATAGAGGGGAATGATCACATCCCTCAATCTGCTGCCAATGCCCCTACTTATACAGCCCAAAATGCAGTTAGCCTTCTTGGCAACAAGAGCACACTGTTGACTCATATCCAGCTTCTCATCCACTGTAACCCCTAGGNATGCACTGCTACAGACTAGGGACCGAATGGCTAGGTAGCAGTTCTGCTGAAAAGGACCTAGGGGTCACAGTGGACGAGAAGCTGGATATGAGTCAACAGTGTGCTCTTGTTGCCAAGAGCACACTGTTGACTCATATCCAGCTTCTCATCCACTGTAACCCCTAGGTCCTTTTCTGCAGAACTGCTTCCTAGCCATTCGGTCCCTAGTCTGTAGCAGTACATGGGATTCTTCCGTCCTAAGCGCAGGACTCTGCACTTGTCCTTGTTGAACCTCATCAGATTTCTTTTGGCCCAATGCTCTAATTTGTCTAGGTTCCTCTGTATTCTATCCCTACCCTCCAGCGTATCTATCACTCCTCCCAGTTTAGTGTCATCTGCAAACTTGCTGAGGGTGCAGTCCACACCATCTTCCAGCTCATTAATGAAGATACTGATCATAACTCGCCCCAGGACCGACCCTTGGGGCACTCCACTTGATACCGGCTGTCAATTAGACATGGAGCCATTGATCACTACCCATTGAGCTCGACGATCTATCCAGCTTTCTATCCATCTATCTTCCATTCATCCAGCCCATACTTCTTTAACTTGCCGGCAAGAATACTGTGGGAGACCATATCAAAAGCTTTGCTAAAGTCAAGTAATAACACATCCACTGCTTTCCCCTCATCCACAGAGCCAGTTATCTTGTCATAGAAGGCAATTAGGTTAGTCAGGCATGACTTGCCCTTGGTGAATCCATGATGACTGTTCCGGATCACTTTCCTCTCCCCTAAGTGCTTCATAATTGATTCCTTGAGGACCTGCTCCATGATTTTTCCAGGGACTGAGGTGAGGCTGACTGGCCTGTAGTTCCCCAGATCCTCCTCCTTCCCTTTTTTAAAGATGGGCACTACGTTAGCCTTTTTCCAGTCATCCGGGACTTCCCCCGATTGCCTTGAGTTTTCAAAGATAATGGCCAATGGCTCTGCAATCACATCCGCCAACTCCTTTAGCACCCTCGAATGCAGCGCATCCGGCCCCATGGACTTGTGCTCGTCCAGTTTTTCTAAATAGTCCTGAACCACCACTTTCTCCACAGAGGGCTGGTCACCTCCTCCCCATGCTGTGCTGCCCAGTGCAGTAGTCTGGGAGCTGACCTTGTTCGTGAAGACAGAGGCAAAAAAAAGCATTGAGTACATTAGCTTTCTCCACATCCTCTGTTACTAGGTTGCCTCCCGCATTCAGTAAGGGGCCCACGCTTTCCTTGACTTTCTTCTTGTTGCTAACGTACCTGAAGAAACCCTTCTTGTTACTCTTAACATCTCTTGCTAGCTGCAACTCCAAGTGTGATTTGGCCTTCCTGATTTCAAACTCCTGCATGCCTGAGCAATATTTTTATATTCCTCCCTGGTCATTTGTCCAAGCTTCCACTTCTTGTAAGCTTCTTTTTTGTGTTTAAGATCAGCAAGGATTTCACTGTTAAGCCAAGCTGGTTGCCTGCCATATTTACTATTCTTTCTACACATCGGGATGGTTTGTTCCTGCAACCTCAATAAGGATTCTTTAAAATACAGCCCGGTCTCCTGGACTCCTTTTCCCCTCATGTTATTCTCCCAGGGGATCCTGCCCATCAGTTCCCTGAGGGAGTCGAAGCCTGCTTTTCTGAAGTTCAGGGTCGGTATTCTGCACCTCTCCTTTCTTCCTTGTGTCAGGATCCTGAACTTGACCATCTCATGGTCACTGCCTCCGAGGTTCCCATCCACTTTTGCTTCCCCTACTAATTCTTCCCTATTTGTGAGCAGCAGGGCAAGAAGAGCTCTGCCCCTAGTTGGTTCCTCCAGCACTTGCACCAGGAAATTGTCCCCTACACTTTCCAAAAACTTCCTGGATTGTCTGTGCACCGCTGTATTGCTCTCCCAGCAGATATCAGGGTGATTGAAGTCTCCCACGAGAATCAGGGCCTGCGATCTAGTAACTTCTGTTAATTGCCGGAAGAAAGCCTCGTCCACCTCATCCCCCTGGTCTGGTGGTCTATAGCAGACTCCCACCACGACATCACCCTTGTTGCTCACACTTCTCAACTTAATCCAGAGACTCAGGTTTTTCTGCAGTTTCATATCGGAGCTCTGAGTAATCATACTGCTCTCTTACATACAATGCAACTCCCCCACCTTTTCCCCACCTGTCCTTCCTGAACAGTTTATATCCATCCATGACAGTACTCCAGTCATGTGAGTAATCCCACCAAGTCTCTGTTATTCCAATCACATTATAGTTCCTTGACTGTGCCAGGATTTCCAGTTCTCCCTGCTTGTTTCCCAGGCTTCTTGCATTTGTGTATAGGCACTTAAGCACTAAGTTGCTATAACTGGTCTAAAAACATTTAAGTACCTAGCACAAACAGTACATAATTCAAATGCATCTTAATTCAAACCAGATTTTCCCCGCAGTCTAGACAAGGGTTAACGAAGTAAGGGGAGTTTTCAGTATCAGAAGGGGCAGAGATGGCATGGGGAGATATTGAGTAAGGACACAAACTGCAAAGGAAGAGAAAGGAAAGGATGCTGCACATTAGAATTCAGAAAGCATCCGGGGGGAAAAAAAATCCTTATAACTTGGGCCACTGTTTAAGACATACAGAATGTCACTTCGTTTTGGGAAACCTGATTTTGTCCATACTACTGACAATGACACAATGACCCAGTACTGCATTAATACACACACATACAAACCCCCTACTCCTTGCACATCATGCTGACCTGGTCTCCATCAACTGCTTGAGAACCTCCAATGTGTTTTTAGTCTCAGGCTTTTCCTTTCTTCCCTCAGCAGCAACCTCTGGAATAAACGTGGGGTCTTCATGGATATCAAGATAGTGCATGAGAGTGAAGTTATTCATCCTGCAAGAGAGACGGAGAGTCACTTCTTGAGTTTGTAAGCCCAACCCTGATGTTTTAATTCACAAACATTTTGTTAAAAGGAAAATGCTTCTGGAGAGTTCTTTTGAACAATGTGCACTGTTTTGCAGAAGTACTAGAAAACAATTTTCTCTCTCTGTCACCATGTTCCTCTGCAGAGGCGGAGCAGAAGGATTACTAGGTTATTCATTATTTTTTGTACATTCCAAGGCCAGAAGAGACTACTAATCTGACCTCCTGTATAACACAGGCCATAAAACTTCCCCAAAATAATTCCTAGAGCAGATCTTGTATATATCTTTTACATATCCTCTACAAAGGACAGCACACCACCCACACAATTCTCTTATTATTGAGGAGGGTCCCAGGAAGAAACCAATGTCATTTAGAACTGAACATTCCCAGTGATCAGAGCCTGCTTCTGCACTCGTAGTGGAATACAGTGTGATGACAAAGCAGGTCTTCAATAGCTACGCCTTCCTGCAGCTGGAGACATCAACGAAAGTCGTCAAAGGAGACATCAGCTTTAACTGGCATTGCAAAGTTCTGCTCACCTGAGAAGAATAAAATTTTTCCTTCTAGGTTGAATAAAATATTTTTCCTTCCAGTGATCACTGTACTACGCCTGAGGCAGACTTTGTGCCTATAAATATTCATGACAATTTGGCAAAGGCAGGTTAAAGCCGAAGAACAAGTCATGAATAATCACTCAGCCATTTTGTCATCAAATGGGTTGCAGACAGCCATGCTCTCGCACCATCTTGTGATGGCCACATGGTGTACACCAGTTATTCTGTAGTTCTATACAACTCTCTTCCTCTTTTACAACTTATTTCCAAATGCTGGGATCCCAACTACCCCAGTCTGCTTGTTTTGCAATTCCTCCTACTTCCTAAAATATGTGAAGTCCTTATCTGTCAACCTGCAGACACCCAAATTGTAACACAAGGAAAAATCCTGGCCCCATTAAAGTCAAAGTCAATGGGAGTGGTGTTCAGTCAAGCCAGGATTTTATCCCCAAGACAAAAATAAGGGTTGGGGGGAAAAAAAGTACAAGCAACTTTAAGTGATGTAATTTTTTAATATACACCTCTACCCCGATATAACGCTCCTCGGGAGCCAAAAAATCTTACCGCGTTATAGGTGAAACCGCATTATATTGAACTTGCTTTGATCCGCTGGAGTGCGCAGCCCCGCCCCCTCTGGAGCTCTGCTTTACCGCATTATATCCAAATTCATGTTATATCGGGGTAGAAGTGTATATACCATGGCCTACATTCTCAAGCATCAGGATTCCCCATGTCCCATGTCAATAACACACAGTAGTGAAAATGAGATCTGTATCAAAATCAGCATCAAAAGGAGATGTGTGGCTAAAACTCAGGACATTTTAGCGATTTGGCAGATGTAGGGAGCCCTTCTGCAATTGGTGCTCCATTTTTTATGCCTGGGAATATACAGAACAAGAGGAACTACAATCAAAACCAAAGTCTCTGCAAGGCAAAGAAAAGGTAACCGCATATAGCTGAAGATATCAAGAACCTTCTTAACCTGGTGGTGATCTATTATACTTCTTTAGAGTTTATCAAAGCCCCTTGTCCTATGCATTTTGTACTTTTTCATTTGGCAGATAAGAAACAAGCAGGAAGTGGGGATCTTATCATCCTGGCTCTGCTTTGTTTACTTCTTTGTTAATCAAAGTTGTCTAACTCTAGAAATAGTCTCTCTCACTTAAGAATCCTGATAGTCTGTGAAGCTGCTCCTGTCTCAAAAATGCCAAAACATCAGTCAAGCTCCAAGCAATGATACTTCCTGCTATCTATAGTCCAGTACAGGATTCCCTTTTTAGGATACGAAGAGGCTTTTTTTTCCCCACCAGCTAAGCCCAAACATTCCACGTCCTCCTTTGTTAGGTACTTCTGTGATGTGAATTCAAATAAGGATTAAATCCGTAGGTGACACTGAAATTGGAGTGGGAGCAAAACATGCAAGGAGAGCAGACCCAAACTGCAGAGTGACCTGGACAGATTATTAGAACATGGAGAACTGCAGGCAGAGATTTGGTCCTAGAAAGCCCTGCACTCCCAGAGAGAAAATCAGCAGCACAGATACAAAACGAGAACATGTACTCATATTCAAGCAATTGCACTAATCCTATAAAAGAAAGTTTATTTTCGTCTTGTCTCCATAACACCGTCCTAATGTGACTTTCGTGCAATCAAGTACTGTAGATGCCACAGGGAAGGTGTGAGGACTGGGAATTAGGAGGCAAATTAGTAGCTGCAGCGGCACAAGAACCAGCAAACAGAGCTGTAAACAGGGAAGTTTGAGTGGGACTTCTGTTGGAGGAGAAAGTATTTGTAATTGTAGAGGCTGGTAAGGGGCAGTGTGCTGGGAGAGAAGCTGAGCCCTGAGGAGGGGGCGGGGCTTCTCTGACTAGGGGTCCTATAAAGGCAGCGGGCCAGTCAACGGCATAGACAGCTGCAGTGGCACAGGAGCCAGCAAACAGAGCTGTAAACGGGAGTTTGAGTGTGAGTTCTCAAAGGGAGCTCGAGGGGAAGACTAAGAGCCAGGCTAGTGAAGGGAGTGTGTGGGGTCTGGCAGTGTTTTGGTGCTCGTTGGGGGTTTGTGTTGCTGTGGGTGGTGGTGTTTTGGTTTGGTTTGTGTTTCCTGAACTAACAGGACTTAGGTGAGAAGGCTATGACAGATACAGAGGCAGCAGTGGTAGTAACCCAAGCAGCGGAAGACACAATGAGGATGACTGGATGTGGAAGCTGTGGCATGTACATGATCCTGCAGGGGGTACCTGAAAAGAGTTTTGTCTGCATGAAGTGCTGCCTGATAGAGCTGATGGAAGAAATGATCTGAGGATTGGAGATGCAGGTGGAAATTCTGATTGAGTTTAGAAGGGGGTTCAAGCAGATGATGGAGCAAAGACATGAGGAGGCTGAAGGGAAAAGCTCAGACTTGCAGATGGAAGCAGGACTAAAGAACTCTGAGGGGAGACTGCTGGGTGAGGAAAGAGGACAGTGGAAGCATGTGACTACGAGAACAAGGCAGAGGAAAAGACGGGCTAGTGAAGGAGAGAGCGCTCAGGAACAGGTTTGCGGAGTTGGAAAATGAAGAAAAAAAATATATAATGGAGATATCCCATCTCCTAGAACTGGAAGGGACCTTGAAAGGTCATTGAGTCCAGCCCCCTGCCTTCACTAGCAGGACCAAGTACTGATTTTGCCCCAGCTCCCCAAGCGGCCCCCTCAAAGGTTGAACTCACAACCCTGGGTTTAGCAGGCCAATGCTCAAACCACTGAGTTATCCCTCCTCCCCAGCATAAGAAGGTACAATTCTGGGGATGGAGAGCTAGGGGGATTTGCTGGTGTCTCCCTCTGTATAGTTCATGAGTGGCTGAGAGAGCATTCATGCAATTTAGCTGGGAGTGTGCCTGTATGCTGTCAACTGTGATTGCAGCATCTGGAGGGGTTTGCTGCTTGTCACTGGCAAAGCATCATGAGAGACAGCCCAGGCTGGAGAGTTAAGGGGGCACAGCAGTCCCACGGTTTCAGGTTGTACCCTGGAAATCTTTCACAGCCCCTTACTGCTCTCCTGCCCCTGCTACAGGTGAACAAAAACGTCGGATCAGTATGCCCCTGAACTTTGAGAAAGAGGAGATTGCTCTTTAGTAAGAACATATGAGATGGCAGAGAGGCAACCCAAAGGAAGTTTCCAAGCACAAGGTTGGCTGTGAAAAGAAAGGGTTAAATCTTCCCTGATAGAAAATCTGAATGTCATCAAATTAGAAAAATTAAAGAAAATGCCAGCAAACACCAGGGCCTCTGCTCAATAGTTCTGCCCACTCTCCTCAGGGCCCCTAGGAAAATCCCAAATTACAGACTCCCCCTTTAAAGAGGTCATTGCAGATACCCCAGATTTGTTAACAATGCAAAACCTCAGAGTGCAGATATGGAACATACTCTTACCTCAGTAAAAGCGGCATTACACAAAACTGCCCGAAAGCCTAGAAGAGAAGAGAAGAGAAGAGGATGAAAAACAGGTAGAATTAGTTGACAGCTAATTTTACCTTAGCTCCTCTCTCCCGCAACTGGGAGCGCTAGCTGTGGGGAGCTCTATACTATAAAGGAAATTATAATACAAACCAAAGATACGAGAATTCCATTCATGCAATCCTTAAAGGGAAACTGTCAAACCATAAATTTGGTCCACATTTACAGAATCCTGAACATTCCTGATATATGTTCCTTCCATTCACTAGCCAAAATCCATCAATACCCATTCTTCAGAGACAGACAATCCCAAAAGCCACGTGCTCACAGACTGGAAACAAAAAAGTCAAGTCAGCCACAAGAAATCTGTAAGTTCCATCCACAATCCTTGTAGCTTTCTGCAAAACACAAACTCTGAATAAAAGAGTTATAAAGTTTCTATCTTATTTAATCCATTGCAAGGAGCTTTCACAATGCCATTAATACTCTGTTGCCCTGATACACCAGTGAACCTGCTCCCCTTCCTCAACCTAGTCATCTCAGTAAAGCATTAGCAATGTAAATGTTCCACACTGGGAACAAAGGCATTCAAACTCTATCTTTATGCCTTTGCTAATGTGGCAATATTAACTATTCCAGAGATCAGTCATGTTCTGCCCTGATTTAACAGTACACGATTGTGCTTAAAAATTAATTATTGACAGAACTCAGGGTAGGGAAAAATATGCTGAAATTTTCTGCAGGAGTCTCTTATTCCTGCATTTAGGTAAAAAGGTAGAAAAGATCAATAGACTAAATTATTAATTTGTATTTATAATAGCTCCTTATTTCTGAGATATCAACATGTTTTACAAATGTAAACAAAGATTAAACCCCTAAGACACCCCTGTGAGGTTTGGAAATATTTTCATTTCCATTTTACATATGGGGAAACTAAAGCACAGAGAGGCAATGTGACTAGCCCAATGGCACACAGCAAGTCAGTGGCAGAACTGGGAAGAGAATCCTGGCTCTCCATCCTGTGTTTTAGCCATAAAGACAGCTCCATTAAGAAAAATTCCCTGTAGCTACTTCCCCTTCCCTGCAGTTGTCAAGCTCAGGAACAAGCCACACAATTAAACGTGGTGGGAAGGGAGGTGTAATTTATGTAGCTCTGGCAATAGCTCTTTGTACATAGCTTTAAGAAGAAAGCTGCTACCCCAATATGTTGTAAAAGTAAAACATTTTACAAAAACCTATTCTGGAGCTCAGGCAAATGTGTGTTCTGTCTGGGCACATATCAAGATCACCTTAAACTGGGGGTCAGTCACTTATCCCTATCAGCATTCTGCTGTGCACAAATCACATGGTTGTGCCAGGATCAGAGAAGAGATCAGGAGCAGCCAGGGAGGTAGGAATAAATCAATGAACCAAGAAGAGCTTAAAAATTCTCAGGAAACTGGTGAGGAGAGATTGCACTGTTTGGATGGTGGATTCTCTGTCATCTGCTTACAGTAAAGTCATAAGCAGCTGGAATGTCATGATTTTTTCCACATGGAAAGGGTTTTTATACTTGGCCTCAGCTGCAGGATTTCCCCAAGGAGTTCAGAACGTATTGTAAACAAATATTTACCTGTCATGGGGCCCTAGAGAATGTCTGTCTCCACACTGAGCTTTTTTCTTAAAAAACACGCCCCACCATTGTAGTAATACCAATCAGTCACCGGTGTTTTAAATAACCATGTCCTCTAAACCTGCACAGAGCAGGAAAATAACTATTCTAAAGGGGTGAAGTTTGTTTTATTCCAAAATGTTTTCACTGACAAACCTCAGGTAACTAGACTGGTGAACTTCCCGGTGCAAACTGGTACTGTTCACTGCTTTGTTTACCTACCAGCATCTGCGCTGGTAAAGCTTGATCAGAGTACTTCTCAGACAGTCAACCCATTAAACTGGCCATTCTTGTTACAGGAGCCTAGGTCTGTGCGATCTCTCAAAGAATTGCAGTGCATGAGCTGCAGAAATGGACAAATCCTGATCACTTTACTCATGTGAATAGCCCCCCTGGCTTCAACATGATTACTTGTGTGAGTGAAGCTAGCTGGATTTGGTCCCACTCAACAGAGATCCCCATTTTCTTCTTCCAAGCAGCAATTATGAATAGTGAGGGAAAAATATTGGATTTTTAAATTGTAAAACACTCCTCTGTGTCCTCCCACTGACTAACTTTGGGACTAAAATGTAGAAGTTGTTTTAAAAAGAAGGGATATGCAAGAGTTTACACAAATTTAAGGAATGGCTTTCCCACAAGGCGATTTTTATTCTTATTCCAATGAAAACTAACAAACAAATAAATAAATAAAATTTCCCCTGCAGTGCTGGAAACCCAATTTTTTTTGCTAGGCATTTCACAGACAGCTGGTGCTATATAATCAATCAAAAATAGGACATGAGAATCAAAGTGCAACTGTCAAATGCAGAAAGTAAATTATTAAATGCTTTGGGGGCATTGACCATCTTTTGAGAGAGAGACAGAGCGAGAGAGAACACAGCACCAAAATCAATGGGGGACTGATCCCAGACTAGGGCTTCTAGATGTACTGTAATGCAAATCATAAATGATATTTACAACACTCTTACAGTTTTAATGGTTTAGCCATGTTGTTGATAACTTAGAGAAAGGATTTAGGTAAGTTAGATGTATTCAAGTCAGCAAGGTCTGATGAAAATCATCCTAGGGTACTTAATGAACTAGATGAAGCAATCTTGAAACTGTTAGCAATTATCTTTGAGAACTCAAAGAGGACAGGTGAGGTCCCTGAAAACTGGAGAAGGTTAAATACAGTACCTCTCTTTAAGAAAGGGGAACACAAAGGACGCAGGGAATTATAGACTGGTAAGCCTAACTTCAATAGCTGTGAAGATATTGGAATCAATTATTAAACAGTTAGTTTGTAAGCACTTAGAGGATAACAGGGTTATAAGGAATAACTAGCATCAATTTGTCAAAACAAATCATGCCAAAGCAACTTAATTTCCTTCTTTGAAAGGGTTACTGACCATGTGGATATGGGGACCCAGTAGATGTGATACATCTTCATTTTAGTAAGGCTTTTGATACAATCCCACATCACATTCTTATAAGCAAACTGGGGAAACATTGTCTAGATTAAGTTACCATAAAGTGGGTGCACAACTGGTTGAAAGATTTTACTCAAAAGAGTAGTTATCAATTGTTATCAGTCCCAGTACCATTTAATATTTTCATTAATGATTTGGATAATGGAATGGAAAGTATGTTTATAAAATCTGCAGATGACACCAAGGTGGGTGGGGTTGCTAGCACTTTGGAGGACAGGATTAGAAACAACCTTGACAAATTGGAGAATTGGTCTGAAATCAACAACATATAATGCAATGAAGATAAATACTAAAGAAGGAAAAATCAAATGCACAACAAAAGGGGGCTAGATGGTAACAGTGCTGAAAAAAATCTGTGGGTTAGAATGGATGACAAACTGAGTATGAGTCAACAATGTGATGAAGTTGCAAAAAGGACGAATATCATTCTGGGGTGCATTAAAGAATGTTGTATATTAGACACAGAAGGTAATTGTCCTGTTCTACATGGAGGCCTCAGCTGGAGTAACGTTTCCAATTCTGGGCACCACACTTTAGGAAAGATGAAGATTAATTGGAGACAGTATAGAGGAAAGCAACAAAAGTAATAAAAGGTTTAAAAAACCTGACCTATGAGGAAAGGTTTAAAAAAAAAAAAAACACTAGGCATGTTAAGTCTTGAGAAAAGAAAACTGAGGGGGACCCGATAATCTTCAAATATGTTAAGCGCTGTCATAAAGAGGACGGAGATTAATTATTGTGTCCACTGAAAATAGGACAAGAAGTAATTGGCTTAATCTTCAGTAATGGAAATGTAGGTCAGATATTAGGAAAAGCTTTCTAACTGTAAGGATACCGAAGTTAAGGACTGGAACAGGCTTCCAAGGGAGGTTGTGGAATCTCCATCATTGGAGGTTTTTAAGAACAGGTTGGACAAACACCTGTCAGGGATGGTCTAGGTTTAATTAGTCCTGCCTCAGTGCAGGAGGCTGGACCTGAAGTCCTCTTGAGGTCCCGGTCAGGTTTACATTTCTATGATTGTATTCAATTCCAATGAGTTTCATGCCAACAGCATCCTTTAGCCGTGGCATTAGAGAAGTGGTGTTAAGTGGTCTGAGCACAGCACTGGAAGTTAAGAATCTATTTATTTCTAATCCCAAATCTATCACAAACTAAGAACTAAACATTTAGGCTGTGTTCACAAGAGGCAAAAGAGATGTATTTTTAGCATGTCTAAACTAAGGTCGGGTCTACACTAGGAGACCTATATTGGTATAACTATATTGTTCAGGTGTGTGAAAAAGCCACACCCCCAAGCAACATATTTATACTGGCCTAACCCCCCCCCCAGATAGCACTGTGTCAATTGGAGAGCTTTTCCTGCCAACATAGCTACCACTGGGGGAGATGGATTAACTACATTGAGGGGAGAGCTTTCTCTCATCCTGCGGGTAGGAGCATCTTCACTCCAGACCTACAGCCATCCGCTGCAGTGTTTTATGTGTTGACCTGCCCGACATTGTAGTTCTACAGTTGCCTTGTCCTCACTAGGATTTTGATGGAGGTTAGCTTAATAAAGGTTTAAAAAAATTGTCTTCACCCTCGCGAAGACAAAGCTTTAACGTCTCCTTACTTGGACGCCTCGCCTCTCTTTATCAAATGGGGTTAATTCAGATCTGCCTCCCTGGAGAAGGGGAGACTGTCAGCAATAACAGCTGTAAAGCAGCTGGCAACTGACATAGGTGCCAAATCCCATTATTACTGGGGCGGGGCGGGCTCTCCGCAGCCCCTCTTGGGCTGGGGCTCCCGGCGCAGGGCAGGTACTCACCGTGTTAGCCACATGGACAAAGAGGCGCAGCGGGAAGCCGGACAGCGGGGGACCCCACTGGGGAGAGACAGAGAGAGAGAGAAGTGCTGCGGGCGGGGAGGCTGGCGCAGGGCGGGGATGGGTGGATGGAGCCTCCCCGCCCCCTCGCCCCCGGGGGAGACACCCCAACCCCACCGCTGAGACGGGAGGCAAAGCCCCCTTTACTCGACCCCACTCCCATGCCCTTACTGCGTCCCGCGGGGGCGGGGGATCGCTGTCCCCGGCCCGGCCCGGCTCTCGGCGGCGGAAGGCGGTGCGGGGGGACCCGGTGCTGCGCCGCACGAAGCCCAGATACAACAGCAGGAGCGCGACCGCCAGCAAGAGCAGCAGCGGCGCCATGATGATCCGGAGCAGCCTCCAGGGGCAGCGGGCGGCTCAGCGCAGCGCCCGGGGGCAGGACGAGGCAGGGACAGGCGCGGGGAGGTGACGCAAGGCGTGTGCACGGGGGAAGGAGGAGACGCGCTGTGCACGGGGCTTTGCAGCGCAGGGAGGGGCTGAAGAGCCAAGCGGGAGGAGTTTCGCGGGGGGAGGGGGCTGAAGGGGGAGCGAATGGGGTGGGGGCGTGACACTGGGCGGGGGGATTGTAAGAGGAGGGAGAGAAAGGATCTGTGCAGCTGGGAGGTTGCACAGGGAAGGGGTGAGGGAATGCAAAGGGCAGGTTGCACAGAGAGGTGCACATGGAAGGGCTAAGGAAATGCAGTGCGGGGTTGCACAGTGAAAGGATAATAAGGGGATGCAGCGGGGTGGGGGCTGCACAGGAAAGGGAACGCTGCGGAGGTGTTGCACCGGGGATATAATAGGGCAGGGTCCGCAGCAGGTTGAAGGGGTGTGACCACAGGAGGGTTGGGTGTATAGTGCCCAGGGACGGGAAAAACGCAGCGTGACGTTGCTCATAGGAGGTTGAAGGGGACGCGCGGTGGTGGAGTGCACTGGCGGGTTGCAGGGGAAGTGAACGCAGTCTGTAGGGGTAAATGAGAAAAAAAATCCCCCAATTTCACAGGCAGCACTTAGTGCACAGTCGATGTCACTGTTTCCCCTGTATAGTCAATAATGCCCCAACTCTTTTACGATATAGTTGTGTGCAAAACTTTGCATAGCCCTAATCTTTCGATTAATCACCTGATTACCATTATGGTTTGAAGACCAATTGAACAATGAACATCTCAATGGAACAATTCACATGTATAAAGTTAAGCAGGTGCACAGCTGTTTGCAGGCTCATGGCCCAGTCACTTTTCTCCATTATGTGTTTTTCCTATAGTAACGAGGGAGAGAAAAAAAAAAGCTATAAAAACAGAAAAAAACAAGAGTAAATACAGTTGTCACAAAGATTAATGTTTTAAACGTTTTTTCCTGTGACTTTTTTAATGACGGTTACTAGTTGATAAGTTTCGGGATGCTCTGATGGAAAGTGCTAGGGAAATGCAGTGTGTTATAAAGCGAGTTTTCATCTCTTTATTTCAAACATCAGACAAGAAGCCAGGAGCTGGTGAGAAATCCTGTAGCTTTGCAAATTCCCCTCCTAAACAGCTATGTTGTGAGTTGAAGCTCTTACGCGGTTTTGCATAGAGGTGGTGAGAGCCACTGAACCAAACTGTAAAACCCTGTATGATAGAAACCACTTCAAGCCAGGGGGTGCCGTAACACCCCGAGTTCCAGCACCTGTAGTTTTGCACACCTGCAAAGCTAGCTTGCATGGAAATAGCATCCCAGGCGCTGTGCCAAGAAAAGTGCTACAGCAGTCCAGCCACTCATCCAATCAATAGCTGTGAGCTGTGTCTACCCAATGAGGGACCTCGTCTTGTGAAATCAGCCAATCCAAGACTGCAGGGAGGATCTGCATAAAGACCGTGCTTCAATCAGCCAATGACATAATTACTCTGACTTCCATCCTTCCGGGACAATTCTGCTCGGTCAGAGGGGGTTTCCTGTAACTGCTGCTGGCCTGGCTGGACAGAGCAGCGCTGTGGGGAGCCAATGGGGTAGCACCCTAAGGGAGGAGTATTTGTAGATCGCGATGTCTCACTTCTTCCAGGCCCTGTGCAATAAACCCACAGCAAGGACGGGCGGGCCAGGCGTTAAAGAGAAGGACTTGCACCAATGGGGTCTGACAGGTTAGTGGGGATGGCTTGAGCTGCCAGAAGAAGTTACTTGTTTGTAGAGTAAAGTAAGTGAAGGGTTTGCTGATCCCGAGGGTGTCAGTGCCCCGGGCACATGGTGTGTGAACTGGGGTGAGACTGCAGGCAGCTCTTCTCCCTACAGCAGTGAGAGGTGGCGTAGAACTGGGGCAGGGTCTGCTGTCAGTAAATAAACTCCACTACAGTTAATGCAGTTCTCTAGCTAACCTAGTCAGGCAGTGCTGTAATTCAGGGCAGAATTTGGTTCTGTGGAGTTATTCTGGGATTACACTGGTGTAAACTAGAATTTGGTTTACTCTGCCCATTTTTATGGTTAAGATTTATTTTTAAATCAAATAAACTTCTCTTTTATGTTTTCCTATGGAAACTGTCCAGCTCCCTGGAGCTTGGAGAAGGTAGCTGTACACAAAAAAAAGTTTGAAATGTTACATAGTAAATTTAAAAAGGGGGACACTCCTTCATTTTGGCAGGGTGCCAGGCTCTAAAAATAACAGCCACATGGTTTTTGTCTTCTAAAACAATATCCTAGAAAGCAAGAACTATTTTTCTACCATCAGCATTTCCAAAATGAAGATTATTGTAATGTTAGGAAATTGCAGAAAAGAAATAAATCCACATTTAACATTCCAGTGTCTGTCACTCTCCCTGGAAATAAAATACAATCTGCCACAATGCTATGTTTATTTTTTTTTCTTGGTCCCAATCAACTGCAATCAGTTAACACTTACACTAAAGATTTACAATAATATAGAGACTTTCTGGAGGGAGGCTGGTTTCGGTCTGAAACTTTACATTTGCTCCTATTCTCTGTTTCCCTACTGTAGAGAATGGTTCCCTAACCCATTTGCTACATCTCTAACTCTCCCAGGTTGTAGTTCATCAACCTGCTTCTTGACTTTCTAGTTAGAGCTCAGGCGTTGGAAATTCCTGTTCTCCACTCCTGACTCTTCTACAACACTTCCTGTGAACAAGTCCCTTCATTTATTGGTGCCTAGGTTTCCTTGTCTGTAAAATGAGGATAATTCTCACCTACCTCAAAGTAGGCTCGGAAGCTTGTTCAACAGGTGTAAGGTGCTTTCTGCTCCTTTGGTGGCAGGTGCTAGTGAAGGGAAAGTATTATTTATTATAATCCACTGCAGAGCAATTCTCCAGTCGTTGCACGCTCTACATCACAGTTGGGAGCTATATTTCAATCCACTCTCTGGGTCTTTCATGGAGGCAGTGGGAGAGGTTTCACGCTTTATAGCAAGGAATTAAGGTGTGGGTCACAGTATCGAAGCCAAGGTATTGAAGAAAAGAATACAGGAGTCTTTAATTAATGTTTGTTTTTATGTTGTGAATATAAATGTACATTGCTTTGCAGTGGCGGCTACAATACAACACTTGCCTTTACTGTGCCCTACCCTGTTTTAAATATAGAAAATCCGGCAAATAGCTTGTTTAGAAATGATTAACACACCATAGTAAATGCTGAGACGAAGACTTTCAAGAGTGGGAGCCTGACGTTAGACACTTAAATCCATATTTGAGCGCCTAAATAAATGGCCTGTGTTGAAAATGAGGCTGCATTTTAAAGTGTCTGACTATATATTTGATTTCCACAGAGGCGCCAAAATCCACATTTAGGCACTTAAATACACTTCTACCTACCTTAATCTTACCACCTTATAGGTGAAACTGCATTATATCGAACTTGCTTTGATGCACTGGAGTGCGCAGCCCTGCCCCTCTGGAGCACTGCTTTACTGTGTTATATCCAAATTCGTGTTCTTTCGGGTCGCATTATATCGGGGTAGAGGTGTACATGGCCTGACTTTAGGCGCCCACTTTTGAAAATCTCAAGCTGGATAACAATTCAGTTGATGTTCCTGAAAATTGTGTTCTAAGTGACTTTGGCCTATGTTATGTGGGGAGTTCCTGGCAGAGTTTAGAATGGAGCCCAGCTCTTCTTCCCCCTCCCCCCGGTCCTGTGCTTTAACCACAGAATCATCCTCCACCCCCAATGTAGGCAGGCACAAAGACAGTTCAATACAATCACCTTATCAAGATCTGTAATATTAATGTCTTCAGTGAGTATGAACAGAGCTACATGTAGCACAATTGATGACTACAGAGGAGGATGCTAAAGAAATCTGGGAGTGTGGGGATTTATTTCTATTTTGGTTAAAACTCATCTAGCAAGAAGCATCCATACAGAAAGCTCCAGGTGCTTTTTACAATGCATAAAATTCAAAATAACAAAGCATCAGTAATAATAAACTTACTAGACCAGAGGTTCTCAACCTTTTTCTTTCGGAGCTCCCCCCCACCCCGCAAGAGGCTATAAAAACTCCACGCCCACCGGTGCCATAACTGGTTTTCTGCATAGAAAAGCCAGTCAGCCTTAGGGGGTAGCAAGAAGGGCAATTGCCTGGGGCCCCATGCAGCTACATAGCTCAGGCTTCAGCCCCGGGTGGAAGGGCTTAGGAACCTGGGCTTCAGCCCCATGCAGTGGGGATTCAGGTTTCTGCCTTGGGTCCCAGCAAGTCTAATGCTGGCCCTACTCGGAGGCCCCCCTGAAACCTGCTCGAGGCCCCCTAGGGGCCCCTGGTTGAGAACTACTGTACTAGACTACCCTATTCCTCAATTTGTTGCCAATAATTCCATCCCCAAACACCAGCGAGAAAAGATGAGCTTTGTCGTAGGTTAACAAAGCTGCACCCTGGCAGCCCGGGGTGCAGGGGGTGTAAGTTCCAAAGTTGAGAACCCATCATGGAAAATTCCACTCAAGAATTTCCCTCCTGTTCAATTTGAGGAAATGCACCAGTTCAGCATCTCCTCCACTGATCTCAGTTGCAGGAGTTTGACGATCTACAAAGCAGGCAGGTCCCAACTCATTTAGGGATTTATTAGTGAAAACCAGTGCCTTAAACCCCACCTGAAAACATATTTGCAGCCAGTGCCACTGATGAAGTACCAATGCTATGTGCTCTGGGTTGCCGGACGGGCAGGCTGGCAGGCATATTCTGCACAGTCTCTGGATGTAATGCCATGTAAATTGCATTACAGGAGGATGTAGCTTTACACACTATTTACTTTTATTTCTAGGTATCCAACTCCGTTCCTACCAAATGGAAGGAGTAAAGTGGCTAGTTCAGTGCTACGACATTCAGCACGGCTGCATCCTGGGTGACGAGATGGGTCTTGGAAAGACTTGTCAGGTGCATTTTTTCATTACTATGTAGAAAAACAACTTGGCCAAATTTCTGTTTTCCCAGTCATTCCTACAAGAGGCAGAAAAATACCAAGGATCAAATTCTGAAGTGCATATTTAAAGGATTAAAGCCTAAATCTTGATTCCTTTAGTGGTTACTCAGGCAAAACTCCCTTTGACCTCAGTAAAGGTTTTGCCTGAGTAACACCCAGTAAGGACTTTATTTATTTTATTTTTATTTTAAGGCAAAATGATCTTCTGTCAGGAGACATTGCACTGAACATTGTGGATAAAAGTAATGATGGCCATACATGAGACACCCCCATTAAGTAGTAAAAACAACATACTGTCAATATAATGGTGATGTCACTTTGATGCAAGTCTGGGTAGATTGTTTTATGAAGTTCAGTTCTAGGTCAGAGATGGGTAAAACTTGTAGATTTTTCATATTGATTTTTTGTGACAACATTTTTCAAAATAAGTCTTGCAAGTTTTGGAGAATGAGTCTGATGTGTATTTTCATCTGACAATATTCCGTGCATCTTAGATAACAAGTGAATTGTTTTAAACATTGACATAGAGTAGATAAACTTCTGTCCTTGTGAGAGAGAAGATTCTTGTGGGAGGGGATTATTGGGTCTGAGCTGCGGCATTCAGACCTAAACTTTTCCATAGTCTAGAGTTCTTTAGATTTTGGATTTTTTATTTATTTATGGTCCTGTTTTGCTGTAGAGAACCTGCAGGGGCCAGCTGGGAGGCTGTGGGTGTGTTTAGATACAGGGCTATGGTTCGAGTCCATTTCTAGTTATTGGAAAATAATCTCCTCTTTGTCTGTTCATGTGTGTTCTAGACTATCGCTCTGCTTGTTTATTTGACTGGAAAGTTAAACAAAAGGCCATTTCTGATTCTTTGTCCTCTATCTGTGTTGAGCAACTGGAAGGAGGAGCTGGAGAGGTAAGCCTCAGCAATTGTATCATCATCTTATTTCTGTTATTTGCAGATAGGGTTGCCAATTTTGGTTGGATGTGTTCCTGGAGGTTTCTCCACACAACATAATTTTTAATTCCTGGAGACTCCAGGACAATCCTGGAGGCTGGCAACCATAGTTGCAAAGGTCCTCTTAAAATATGCTCAGTGACCCACGTGTGGGGTTCTTGTTTTGTTTTGTTTTTATGGAAATGCAGCCATTGAAACTTCCAAATTGGATGACTGGATGTTTTTCTTAAAGAAAAGCAATTTAAAACTCTGATTTTAATCATGATTTTAATTAGCAAGCAGGGAACCTTGATTTAAATCAACTATTTTATTCTTGTTTTGTGTTTGTTCTTTTTACTTATTTCCCTAAAGAGAGCTTCATTCCCAGCAGTTGGCAAACATTAAAATATATTGACTTTCAACTAAATATAGTTTCTGTACTATATTTGGTACTCCTTTTTGCTAACCAGGAGGATACCTTATATCTATACACATTTATTTAAGCAATTATATGGTTGACCATATATTTATTCAGATTCTTAATATTTACATTTTTATTATGTGAGAACATGGTGAATGATGCAGTTCTTATTTACTAGATGCTAATTAATTTCTTTCTTGTGACTTGTGTCAAGCTCTGTATGGATGGAAATTGGAATTCAATTAAAAATCTACAAAAACAGCATAGTGCATTTGTTTTAATTAGCTAGATAAAAATACCTTAAATGTGCTGGATACATAAGGAAAAAAATAAATGTATCAAAACACATTTTGCAATTAATACTGATTATTAAAAAAAGGAAATATTATTCACCGGCTGTGGCTAAGTGCTACAGTTATACAAATAATAATCAGTAGTTAGTGAATTTAAGTGATTCTTTCTGGTCTCCATATTCTTCAAGATTTTTGAACTAGTAGGTCTGACCCTCTCATACCTCATTTTGATTCATAGATTGGAAGATGAAAACCAGCTTTCCTGCTTTTTCAACTCCCAATCAGTTTTTTAACTTTAAATGAACTAGTCATTGAAATAAATTAATTGAATAAACTGAAATGAAGAAAATATTCTCTCTGTACTTACAGAAGAGACTACAGCTGTCAAAAGCACTTCAATAATTTTTGGTTCCAGGTGCTTAGCCAGTGACTTCTACCATTTCAGGAGTTTGACTTAAAACTTCAGGAGCGAATATGTACTACTTAATATTTTTTATGTAATTTAAATGATTTTAGTAGATCATAGTAAGTTTGGACCTTAACATATATTGCCATAATTTCAAATTTAACTTTAAATAGGTTTATTCTTTAAAAAATGTATTTAAGTAAAAAAATCCATGTTTTTTTCAAAATTATTGATGTTTATCCACCCTGTCTCTTTCTAAAAAAATATGCTCTAGTTCAAACAGGAATTATTTCAGAGAAGCCCTACAGCCTGCATTATGCAAGCCAGCCTAGATTATTGTAGTCATCCTTTCTGGCTTTAGAATTTATCAGTCTGTGAAAGCTATGGCACAAAACAGCACCATTCACAATGAGCAGATCCTATTCCTTACACCACTATGGTGCATTGGATTGTCCCCTATATAAACGTTACCAATGATGATGATATTGGGTGATCTATGGCCAACTCCAGTGTGCACTTTCCTGCTTTTATTGTTTTGGGCTCTAATCTCCATGCTCAACATCCCTTAGGCAGAATCTCATTGAAGGTCATGAGAGCTTTTCTTGAGTGAAGGATAAGGCCCAAACTATTAAGTCTGCACACAAAAGCATGCACTTCTATGCATGCACAAATTGGGCATGACAAACACCCTTACCGCTGCTCACATAACACAGACTTTTCATGTGCATTTGATGTACTGAATGTGCAGGGCCCAAGGTATGACCCTGAGGGAGGGTCAGAGGATTAGGATCAGAAGGGGAGGAGAGGACTTCAGAGGGTTTGCAGGAGCTTAACAATTTCTCAGGAGAGTGAATAGATGCAGTTTAGACAGAATTTCTTTATCTAGGGGATGGCTGGGGAAATATGGATCCAATATGTTTAAATTAATAATTTAGACAAGTAGTGACTATCTGTCCAAGAGGGGAGCTAAGCAAATGGTTTTGGTGGGAAGTCAGAGAGAATTCCATTATCATGACTCCCCTAACTCTGCTTTCACAGTATTTCTTACCTCCTTCTCTCTCCAGCTTATAAAGACTATGGGGATAGTTGTGCCCTGTGCAGAGCTGGCTACCACTGGATCTTCTGGATTGGGGAGTTTTGGGCTCATACCCGAACTACTTGCTGAGGGAAAAATTCCCATTGACTTCAGTGAAAGTAAAGAGCTATGGACTGGGTGCTATGAACTTGACTTCAGTGGGATATGGCGGGGGTGTGGTGCATTGCAGGATTGTTCTCTGCAGGTAATTTGGGGATAGAGTCAGCCTCCTGCTGACACCCATGGGAACTTATTGCTTTAAAGGAGCTCTACGTTGCAGATGGAATGGGGGGACTTTTGGATCTTAGCGCTAGGTTTGCTCTCGAGGTGCAGGTTGGAGGCTGAATCATGGCTGAGGCTCAGGTGTGGCAAAACCAAAATCTTGCTGCCTTTTTATCAGATTTTTCAGCTCAGTGTGGTGGAAATCCCATGAGACTGGTCGCTGTCATAAGGTTTCCCATCTGGAGCATCAGGAGCCATGAGAGAGTAGCCATTCTCATAAGGTGTTTGGACTCCTCCAACCAGAACCACAAAATAGGATCCAGCCTGGCTCCAAACCCATCTGGGTATATTTAGAGTCAAAGACTTGAATCCAAATCCCATCCTCCAAAACCTCAAGGTGTTTGGATCTGAGTTTGCAGTTTTGGCCTTTCTCTGGTTTATACACTGTTTGATAGTCTGGGTTCAAAGCAGACTACGTCCTTTATTTACATGAAAGCCTGGCCTAGCTCACTACTTTTTTTTTTTTTTTTATAATTAAAACAGATTTGCTCCAGGTCTTTCCTATGTGGCATATGCAGGAGACAAGGAGGAAAGGGCCAAGCTGCAGTGGGACCTGAAAGCGCATTCTCATTTCCACGTGCTGTTAACTACATATGAGGTACTTGTCAGTGGGCAAGAGCATTACTTGTGTGCGGGATACAGCTTCATTTCTATCCAGAGCCTCTGAACAATCACATTTAGTGGAAGTTTCTGCTTGTATTTACCCTCCTCTTCATCCCATTCAATGGCTGCTGTAGGGTCCTATTCCACATTCCTTACTCAGATAGAAACCCGTTCTCAGGCCTTTCTCCAGTGAAACTCCCATTGAAGGTAATAGGAGTCTGAGCTGAATAAGGAGTGCTGAACAGAGCCCATGATTAGGACCCAGTCTTGCTCTTACTGGTGCCAATGGGAGCAGGATTGGAGCCAGCTGGAACAGGATTGGGCCCTTAGTTGCTGCTTTGGCCTCTCCTGCAGTTATTAAAACAGTGTTCTGTTGCTTAATTATTCTTGAGGGGAAAATAAAAATCTTCTCCATTATAAATCGCTCCTCACGGGAGTGATTTGCACCATTCATTCAATCCATTTTTAAAAATAAACAAACACATCTACATCAATCTAATAGTGGTGAAAGGTCTCCCTCTTAGCTCCCCATTAGCTTCCTCCATCTGATTTCTCTGACCTTCCTTCATTGCTTCTGCCCCTTTCCCTCCCCTGTTTTGGGGTCTCTCCTTTCCCTCCCCTGTTTTGGGGTCTCTCACTTTCTCTTCCCCCTTAGATCGTATCTGTTTGTCCCATGCTGTACCCTCTGACCCTGCCCGCCTTTCCACTCTCACTCCTCCTTGATCTTATCTGTGCTATGAGAATACTTATCCTGAGGGCACTAAAGGGAGGGCGACTTTCACATTGGAGGAAGCTTGAGAAAGTCCTACCTAGCCATGCATAAATTCACTTGACTAGTATTTCTCTTTGCTTGCTGTTGCCAGTGATGAGGTCTGTGCTTTTAATAAAGGCTTTCTTCTTGACACAGCCCAGCTTCTCCTCCTTTTTGAAGGTAGACAGCGTTTGTGCTTGTGACATTAGCAAGTAGTTATGATGCCACAAATTCATCATTATCACTTATTTTAATGCAGGGTCAATGAAGAGGGAAAATGGGACATGGAGGGGACATAGATAATGTCACTAGTTCTCAAATGTGGGAAGAAACATTACGTGAGAAAGCATGACAGAGGTGAAAAGACTTTGCTGAGAGAGCTGAACATTTTCCCCAGCTTGACAGTCTCTTTTAATATTTCTTGGTTGAGCTTTTCTGCTTGTGTTTTGTATTGTATGTCCGATGAGACCTAAAACTAAGTCCTGGCAACTTGTGGTCATTATAGATCCCAGAGCTCTTTCCATAAGAGCAGTTTGGGTGTCTAGGCCAAATCGCAACTCCATTAATTACGTTCCATCCTCTAAATTCTTCCCGAAGTTTCAATTTTCTTTCACTTTCTCTCCTATTCTGTTGTGTAGTCTTGTTATGTGCTGTTAAGTAGCTGCCATATTCCACTCAAGAAGCAGCTGTAGTTCAAGGGTTGGTGAAGTGAACCTTGTCTGTGAACTGTTTATATATCAGTTTGTTATATTGGTAAATAACTTCAGGATATCTCCTGTTCAGAGGTGCTATATAACTGTAAGGCATTGTGTGTAACACTGATTTTGTTTGATTACAGATTTGCCTGAAAGATGGAGCATTTCTAAAATTGTGAGTTAATTTTTATTTTATTGGGTTTATACAATAGGTCTGTCAACAGTTTGTCTAGGCACATTGATATGAGGTCACATGTCTGTTGTTCCGCATGAGCCATTGACACTCTTGTTTGATTATTAGAATTTTTCTTCTAGCAACTTTCAGTGAAGGATCTTTTCACATTCAGGCACATTGTATCTGAGCAAATCCCCCCAGCCTCTAAAAGAACAGTTTTCAAGCAGATGAAATAGGAAATGTTGTGCACTGGTCACACGTAACTAGCGTAAAAGGAGTGAGTGGATTTTTGCTCCCAGGTTATCTCCCAGGGAGTAAGCAATAGCACCAATAGAAGATAGTACATAGTGTAACATTCTGGTAAAAGTGGCTTCATTGGTTTAGATCATGGTTCTCAACTTATTTATCATTGTGGGCCGCATATGTGGCCCACAGTGTGTTACCTGGGTCGCAGGTTGAGAACTACAGTTCCCCTACAGCCCCCTATGCCTAGTGTCCCCAGCCTAGAGACCCCTCCACAGAGTGGAGCCAGGAGCGGAGCCCCAGGTGCCGGGGTGGGCAGCAGGGACCCTGGACCCTGCTGTGTGGGGCCGGGCGGCAGCCCTGACCCCAGACCCTGCTGTGCAGGCTAGGCAGTCTTTAGCACACAGCTGGGCTGCAACTGTGTGCTAATTGGGCCGCATGTGGTTTGAGAACCGCTGGTTTAGATTATAGGTACAAACTTTGACGAAAGTGAATTGCATTATCATATGGTGGACACATGACAGGATCATAAGCTAAACTGTATCACATCACATTGCCAGTCCAACATTGCTCTTTGACTAGTTCTCTCACTTTCTGGTGAGATCTGTATTTTATTAGTATATCCAATCAGTGGCAGATATTTCTGTCATGATCACAGAAGATTTTACATAAGGCTGTACTTGTACTGGGAAGGGATTTAGATATCTTATAACACTAATGCTGATGCCTCATAATACAAACACTTCGTTATGAATTCTGGAGGCAATCCAATCTGATGAATGCTTCAGGGACTCAGTAGGAGTCAAAAAAACAACTGCCTCACCTCATCCCTTCAGCCTCAATTCACAACTAGTCAGGTGTATGATGGGGCTCCTCTGAAGCACCAAGTATTAGCCACTGCTAGAGACAAGATACAGGGTTTGATCAACACATCATGGGAGAATCCATGTCTTGAGCTGGTAATTAACACACTATGAAACATTTTGTGTATATTGTAAAAACATAAAACCATGGAGAATGCATTCAGTCCTCTTAGTTCCAAATTACGTTCTGCTTAATTCCCTATAGTTTTGTGTAATTTACACCATCAGCGCAGTATGTAGAGTAAAGAATGTCAGGGAGGTTAAGTGATTTGCCTGTTATCACATAAACGTCAGCCTCAGGACCAGTCTCTTGGTTCTGAGGCCAGTGCTTAACCCACGAGACCTCAGTGCCTCCAAGAAATGTCACTCAAAGTATTTGAGCCTGAACTGTTCCATCTGAAAAATATGACTAATAATAATAATACTTCACACATTTTCATCTGTAGATCTCAGAGCACTTTACAGAGGTGGGTAGGAATGCAGTGCACCCTGCCTTAGGAGTGTGCTTTACAAGCTTAGCAAAACAAATGATATACTGTATATCCTCAGCATGTGATTTTCAAAGGCTCACTTGGCCAAGTGGAAAGCCACCTTCCTCCATAACAAGGCTGTGACGTATTTCTCAGTCAGGTCTGTTTCCCTGCGAAATGGCCGACTTCTACCCCAGCTGTTCAAAAATAGCTCACGGGAATATTTGTTTATAATGGAAAAAAGTGTAATTTTTTGTTTTTACTCTGTCAAAAGCAGCTGAACTGTTTCCCCATGTCCCCACCCTCATTTTATCCCCAAAAGTTAGTCTTCGGGCAGACACACAGCCCTGGGAAGTTTCATGCTTGAAAGATGACTGTTGCAGAGAGTTATGAGTGATGGAAAATGAGAGGGGAGAATGGAAAAGGTTTTACAACTTGAAATATAGATTGCTACGAGGCATCTATGACACCAAGAAACGCACACAAGTGGCAAATGTTAGGTGAAGATCTGATTTCCCCCCTCCCCCCTCGATATTCTGGGGATTTTAGATCCTGGGTCTTGGTTGAGGGCCATCTCCAGTACAGATGTAGAGAGACACAGCTTGATATTGACCCTTTCACATTGGCGAGAAATATTTGAATTTTAAATGAAAACAATATTTTCTATTAATTTATTTTACAGTTTTAACTGGGCTGCCCTGGTTGTGGATGAAGCTCAGAGACTGAAAAACCAGAATTCACTGCTGCACAAGACCCTTTCAGAGGTAAAAAAGAGCCCAACAGCCTTTTAGCAATTAAAGGACTTTTCTCCCCTTTAAGGCTACAAGTTCATTATTTATGTCATCACTATCCCTCATCACATTTGTTCATCTGTGGGCCTGACCCAGTTCCTCTCAAAGTCAGTAGATAGGCTCCCATTGTCTTCAGTGGCAGATGGATTGGGCCCTATGTTGGACAGGGACTCCTTAGTCTGGAAATTGTCTCACATTCTGGCTCACGTTTGGGCTTCAGAAGTTCGAGGAATGTGAGAAAAGGATTAATGTAAAGAAGCTGTAAATGACGTGGCACTAAATCACAACCGGGTGACAATCTGCATCGGGAGTCTGTATTTCTGATATAAATTATTAAAAACAACAAAGTGAGGTAGCTGTGAATTTGGAAGTCTTGTCCAGTGGTGAGTGCAGGGGACCATGAGTCATGACTCCTCCGGTTTATTTCTGTGGTCTTCCTATGTGACCTTGGTTAAGTCACTTCTCTTCATTGAAGTCAGTGGAGTTGTTCTCGACATACCCAGGTGTCCCAGATCCAAATCTGCCCTAGTAAGAGCACATTCAAGGGCAGAATATGCCCAGGAAATATTTTCTATTATTTCTGAGTTGTTTTATTTCTAGTTCCAGAATGATCGTTGTTAATGCTAAAAGATAACCCCAATCCCACTTTCATTCTGCTCACCTAGGTCCCATTTTGAACTTGGTGGGAATTTAATGTAGTATTAAACTTGCCATAGTGGTAGCCGTGTTCCCCAGTCTAAGTACAGGGAATGCTGCAAATAGCACAGTGCAGATAAATATCAACATTATTAGAGCTGGCCTGAAAACAGGAGAGCAGAGTGTGGATTTTGTGTAATTTCATTTTGGTCTTTTGATTTTTGTAGAAATTTTCCAACCAGCTCTAGTTATTTAACACAGTGCACATGGTTTGCGCATATCGTGCGGCAGAGATCAAGATTTTAATGGCACCATCGTTGGACTTCATTCTTCCCTTGCTCATACATGTTTTGTGCTCTGGTGTAACTCTATTAACTTCAGAGGAGTTGCACCTGATTTACACCAGAGTGTTTGAGAGGAGAGTCAGGCCCTGTAAGTTTATTTATTACTCCAGATCTTGAGTTTGCTGGTTTCCACTGAGGTTGTGGAGTTCTACAGGTGCCTCTCTACTAACTGTCAGATTTTGGTTGAGTGAGAGAGTAGTGAAGGGATTTGTGTGGCAAGTGACTTTTCATTCCAATTGCATGTTGCAGTTCCTTTTACTTTGCTTTTGCTTATTTCAGTTTTCAGTGGGCTTCAGTCTCCTCCTCACCGGGACTCCTGTTCAGAACAATCTCCAGGAGCTGTACTCCCTACTCAGTTTTATTGAGTCTGACATCTTTCCTAAAGAGCAAGTGGAAGAGTTTGTTCAGTGTTACCATGGGATTGAAAAGGAGAGCAAGTCAGGCAAGTAATGAGTCATAAAACATACTTGAGGGTCAGTGCTGTCAGTTGGTTAGAACAGGGGATTGGGTGTTGGGAGTTTGGGGTTTGTTTTCTCTGAAACTGATTAGCTATGAAAAAATGCCGCCTACATCAGCATGTAGGTGCCTTCATATGTGTTTAGGTACCTACCTTTAGGCAGCCAAGTTTGCTTCAGTTTCCCCTTCTATAAAATGGGGAAAATACTTACATCTCACAAGATGGTGTGAGGTTTTATTAATGTTTGTATAAAAAAATAAAGTGCTGAAGACATTCCTTTACACTTAATTCACTTACTGCAGCATTTTTTTCCAAACAGCCAAAGAACTGCACAGTCTTCTGCAACCCTTCTTGCTTAGGAGGGTAAAGGCTGAGGTCGCGGCAGAGCTGCCTAAGAAGGTGGAAGTGGTTCTGTATCATGGGATGTCAGCCCTGCAGAGAAAATACTACAAGGCTATTTTGATGAAAGATCTAGGTAAGTAGGGCATGTGGGGGGTTGGACCTAATCAGTTTATTTAAAAGCAAAATTAGTTCCCTTTTGTAAATCCATGCACTCTTGTGGGGAAATAGGAGATGCATTAGCATTCAGAACATGCTCTGACTGATTGTGCTGAGTTCAGTATTCTGAATGATCATTTGATAAGCAAGTACTATTAAAATTGGGGATCAGTCTGAGCCTCAAAATTTAGACCCTGATGCAAACTTTCCTAGGGTTCGTGGCTGTTTGATTTTGGGCTTTTGGTTTGGTCCACTGGCATTTGGATCTGCACTTTCCTGAAGTGTGGAAGCAAGTCAATCTCAGGATTCCAGTTTGGGCCAACCTCTAATTAAAGGTCTTTAGATGCAATTAAAGATCTTCAGAAATATCTTTAGTATCACCAGTTAAACCATCCTTCAGTGACATATGTTAACACCCACCCAAACGCCCTTGTAAATTCTTCACCTTCATACCAGACTCCCTTGTATGTCTAATATATAACCAATCAAAATGAACACACCATTTCTGCTGAATTACACTCAGCTGTTCATTCCTTATTCTGACCTCGTACTCTTTCCTGTGTGAATGCTACATTATACTGTAAGGGACCAAGGTATAAGAGGTCTGGCCTAGCGGTTACAGCTGGGATGAGGTCTGCCCACCAGGAGCAGTAATCGCCACGCAGGAGATGGAGGGATCTCAAGAGCCAGGTTCCATAAGCAGGAGTCAGGGTCAGAGTCAGGCTGGAGTCAAAGACTGGAGACCAGGAGATCAAACAAAGTCTGGCATTTCAGCAGGGCAAAGTCCATGTGGTTGCCCAGACAACTTCCTGGGGCAACCCTGGGGTTAAATAGGGTGCTGGGACAATCAGAGGGCTGCAGGGCACCATCACTCTAGGTCTCTTGGGCAGCACTTCCTGCAGTGCCTACTCTCCATAGTGCTCCCTGGCTATGCCTCTGTATGGCCTCCTAGTGGCACTGTGGGAATATCAGCTGTCCCAGGCTCTGCAGACCTGGGTTCTAGTCCCTGCGTCCTTATATCTACAAACTACCAGCATGCACATGTCTATCACGTAGCACTGGAGAGCCCTTGCTTATACTAATGACCTTGCAGAGACTCTGCTCATCTGGTGCTACTGCTCAGTGCACCAGAGAGCTGAGGCCACAGTGCCAAGGGAGCCTTTCAAATGCTGATGCGGAGTGCAGAGGGAATGTGCTTGCCCAAGGCCACCCTGGCAACAGACATGCACAATCTTCTTCCCCTTCCACTCTCAGCCTCCTCCTACACATCCTCTTGTAACCTCTGCACAGCCTCCCCAAAGCCCTGCTGAGCATCACTTCTCCCTACAGGCCCACTCACTCTTCTGGTCCTCATTCTCATAGTCTCCCTATGATTCTGCTGTCTAGAGTCCAGGCAGCAGCACCAAGCTTCTTATGAACAGCTCAACCACTCAGAGCCTCGCTTATTGCCCCTCCTCCGACCAGCCTGTCTCACTGGCCCTTCACAGACTCCGAGCAGAGCTGGGAAGTAAGGTTGGCAGCGCCAGAGAACACAGGTGGTGGCTGAGCAGATCTTGACGCTGCTGCCAGCTTTTCCTCCAGTACCCGCATACGTTATACCAAGTAACTTGATTTGTTAATTTGGAAAATGTTAAAATCCCTGAGCTGTGTGAAGTGGCAGGGACTGTCGCTCTCTAACTAGGGTCTCAGGGGAAAATTTCCAACAAGGTGTCACTTTTCAGTGTTTCCTCTGCCAAACTGGGTAAATATTTGACCAAGAAAATATGCGAGAAAATTCAGACAATGCATAAAGAGGGAGTGTGTTAAATTTGGAACCTAAATTCAAACAGTAAAGTATACCACTGTGAGATTTCCCTTCTCTGTTATAAACCCTATAGAGCTATGTTCGGTGTCCAGATAATTCCAGGCACTACATTTACAGTGTATCCCCAAAGTTCTTGTTGAATGGGTTCGTCGTTTCATTTTTGTGTTTCAGATGCATTTGAAAATGAAGCAGGGAGGAAGGTTAAACTTCAGAATGTCTTAATTCAGCTTCGAAAGTGTGTAGCCCATCCATACCTGTTCAGTGGTGAGAAAGAACTCTTCTCTGTTTGAAAGTAACCAAAAATCATCATAGGATATGAGCCAATTTTCTTCAAACATGGCTTGTTTTGTAGATTTCATTGACACTTAAAAATTGAGTCAAGCCTGAAGACTGTATGTAAAGTTGTATGATAAATTCCAATCCATATTAACTGACTAATAGTGATATATAAAGGGGACTCTGTTTCAAGGATAAGCCTATGTCAAGGTTGAGCTTTCAGCCTTAACTCTGCACTTGTTTTCTCTTGAGTGCTTGATTTCTCAGCCTAACCAATGCATTCACACTAGTTTGTTGGCATGGAATCATTACTATAGTGTTCCTACTAGATAACAAAGCACTGTCAGTTTCGAATCCGGAACCCAGGTTATTACCTAGTTCTGTTTAGCCACAGCTGTGCAAATTATGAATTATCATACATGACACTGGGGTAACTTGGGATGACCGTGGAGGCTCTCGTTATCGTTGGTCTACTAGTAGTACTGCTTCTGAGACTTTCTTCCCTTCCAGGTGTCGAACCAGAGCCCTTTGAAATTGGAGACCACCTCATCGAAGCCAGTGGGAAGCTGTGCTTGTTAGACAAACTCCTTTCTTTCTTGTATGCCGGGTATGTGGTGTCATTGAGCTTTACTTGTGGGGGTCTAGATAAGCCTGGCTGGGAAAAGCAAACTAATTTATCCATAACTGTTACCCACATACACCAAGAAACAAACAGTGTAGTAGTCCAGTTAACTGATGCTGAATTACTGACAGCTCTACAGGAGTAATTACAATGTTGCAGCTACATTAGGGATGACCCAGGAACCTTAAAAGGTTTGAAGCTTCCTTTTAAAGAGCCCAGAATACTGGCTGCTTCTCTGTATTTATTCAAACCTCTTCTGCCTTCCAAATTTGGGCTGGAAATCCTAGAAGAACAAATTGTCTTACATGATGTCTGATGCTTCTGGTTTGGCCACAGATTCCAAGAGAACAGACTTTCATGTTGTGCTTCAGTTCCTCTGGGCCAAGGAAACACAAATATGCAGTCAAAATGAAAAATAGTCATACGTGGAGAAAAAACAAACAAACCTAAGGATTGGGACAAATCAAAGCCTGGAACACACACTCACACACCAAAGATGGGGGATTTGAGATCTGGACCCAGATTCTGGAACTTAACTTTGATGGTTTCAGAATCTGGAATTGAAGTCTTAGATACTCGGCCCATCTCCCGGGAGAGAGCTAACCAAACCAGGACACGCTTGGGATCAACTTTTGGTACAGGATGTGGAACAGCTCCTCCTCCATGATGCAGAGTGATACCAAACAAGAGAACCTTAACTAGCATGCAGCTCCCCTCAGACGGGTTCCTCAGGAAGTCCTTAAGCAGACATTTTAAAGCAAAAATGAAACTTTTAAAGTATCTGGGATGATTTTGCTTCTCTGCTGTACAGCAGTGTTGGGGAGAGAGACTGTGTACGCATGTGTGTGTACACACATGTGTTTGCGTGTTTGTCCCTGGGTCCTGTGCCACAAAAACTCTCAGGACCCCTGGGTCTGCTGCACCTAAAAAATGATGCTAGTCAGTATCAGCTGGCTTGAATAGAGTGTTGTCACAGTATAAGGCATACAGCACAGGTCTGGAAGTCAGGAGACCTGAGCTCTAACTCCAGCTCTGCCACTAACTCACTCTATGATCTTGGAGACTAACAAATTTATTTGGGCATTTGTTAGTCTCTAAGGTGCCACATGAACTTCTCATGGTTTTTGCTGGTACAGACTAACGTGGCTACACCTCTGAAATCTATGATCTTGGCAAGTCATTTTATATTTGAGGAAACTGAAATCGTACAATGTTTGGATTAAATATACTCCTGTATATTAAACTAAGCTGACCTTATCTATCTCTCTGTGAAACGCTACAAAAGGTACATTGAACTTACGGGATCTCACTTTATTTCTGCAGTGGTCATCGGGTCTTGCTGTTTTCTCAGATGACTCGGATGCTGGATATTCTGCAAGACTACATGGACTATAGAGGTGAAATACTTGTACTCTTGGAGCAGCTGTCTTGTCATATTTGTCTTTTGTCAGCTACAGTGATGCTGTACCTGACTGATCCTTGCATGACAGAGAAGGGACCATAATACTGGGGACTTATTTCTAGTAGGCAGAAGGAGTTTTCTTGCTGTTTCTGACTGCTTGTGTGACGTTGGGCAAGTCTCTTCAGTTCTCTCTGCCTCAGTATTGCCATCTGTGAAAGTAGGATAATAAAGATGTTATGAGGTTCAATGAGATCAGAGAGCTTTGAAATCCTTGAATGAAAGACAAGCGAAGGCCAAACCCTCTCTCTCACTCCCGTATCCTCTTTGCTATATGATATGGGTAAGAATCTGCTTTCTAATACCTTAAACTACATGAATGCAGGTTTAGTGGTCATAGGATATATTCAGTCCTTGTGTCAGTGAGTGCAACACTATTAATTTCAGTGGAGTTACAGCTAATTACCCAAGGGCCTGAACTTGGTTTATAATGCCCTGACATTTCATGGTGATACAATGCTATTTGCTTGACATTGTGCCATGATGCAAAAGTCATCCTGTAATGGTGCTGGCTCCAAAGAGCCCTGTGCTTCAGGACTCTTCCATATGTTCTGATCTTAGCTGCAGAGCTATAAACTCCAGTGAAACCAATAGATGTATTCCCGATTTACATCTCTGTGAATTAAATAAAAATCAGGCCAAGTAGCCTACACCAGAAAATGAACTTATTGCTGAAAACTGTTGTTAGCAATATGTCCCCTTGGAAATGGTGTAAGTGCAAGGGTAGGCAGGATCCCATCATTTCTGGCAGTTACCAGACATGTTCTTGAGACATGAGATATTTTCTTTCATTTCAATCCATGAGGCTTTATGCCAATTATTTCTCATGAAAAAGGCTTTTATTTAGTGTTTATTGCCATAGACAACTAATAACGTAGTCTAAAGCCGAACATGAGGCCAAATCCTGTAGTCCTGACTCAGAAAAGATGGCATTGAAGTCAGTGAGGAAGGACTGTATGCTTTGGCCCATAATGCGAGGCCAGTTGCCAAAGTGGCCTGACCTAAAACAGGCCATTGTACCAACACTCTTCTGCTTTGGCTCGGAATTGTTCTACTCTGCTTGCATACAGCAAACTAAAACACAAGAATTTCTGCTGCACATTCAGTTCTGGTAGCCCCTGCACTCAGTGAGTCTAGAGGAACTCCATTGCAGTCAGTCGAATTACTTGGATTTACATCAACTGGGACAGAATCTGGCCCTCCATTTCTGTAGTGCTGGTGGAGCATGAGGGAGCAACAAAGCTACAAACCCCCCTGCCCCGTGAGAGTAGACTAGCAAGGAGCAAAAATAGGAGAATGTAGATGAAGGAGAGAAAGCCAAAGAGAGTCTGTGGAGAATGGGGAGAGCCTGGAGAATCTGAGGCGTGGGGTGTTGGTGGAGGAAGACTAAACACGGAAAGCAGCTTGTAGAGCAGGGGGCAGAAAAGGATGGTTGGGAAAGGAGAAACCAGCCTGGAGAGGGATAGGGTCAGAATAGTGGTTTCTTGACCAGATACTGTTTTTGTCTCTTTGGAAAGGCTACAGCTATGAGCGGCTGGATGGATCTGTCAGAGGGGAAGAGAGGCACCTGGCCATTAAGAATTTTGGTCAGCAGCCCATTTTTATTTTCCTGCTGAGCACCAGGGCAGGTAAGGCAACTGTGGGAGAGCCAAATCTAGAACTATAAACAACCCATTCCACAATCTCCTGGCCTTTTGCTGTCTTCAGGGATTGACCGGACTTTGGGAAGGTCTGAATCCTTTAGAGAACCCCAGTTTTAATATTCAAATAGGATTTCATAAGGGAAAGAAAACAAAGCTTTTAAATAACCTCAGTTAAAAACAATTTAGTCAGTGGTAGAATCTGTATGGAGATTTATTTTAATTATAGTTTTAGATGATGTGTTTGAATATCAGCAACTCTTTTATGTTCAGGCTGAAACCCAAGTTCAGGATCCTGGGGCCAACACACAATTTACAGCGCAGCCCATTGAGTGACTTATTTAAACTAAGCTCAAAATGATGGGGTCTAAAATTAGCTGTTACCACCCAAGAAAGAGATCTTGGAGTCATTGTGGATAGTTTCCTGAAAACATCCACTCAGTGTGCAGCGGCAGTCAAAAATGTCGGGAATCATTCAGAAAGGAATAGATGATAAGACAGGAAATATCATAATGCCTCTATCTAAATCCATGAAACGCCCACACCTTGAACACTGCGTGCAGTTCTGTTCACCCCAACTTAAAAGAGACATATTAGAGATGGAAAAGTAAAAGAGAAGGGCAACAAAAATAATTCAAGGTATGGAACAGCTTTCATAGGAGGAGTGATTTAAAAGATGGACTGTTCAGCTTGGAAAAGAGACGACTGAGAGGGAATAGGATAGAGGTCTATAAAGTTATGAATGGTGTGCAGAAAGTGAACAAGCAAGTGTTACTTGCGCCTTCACGTAACACAAGAACTAGGGGTCACCCAATGAAATTAATAGGCAGCAAGTTTAAAATAAACAAAATGAAATTCTTCCTCACACAACCCACAGTCAACAACCTGTGGAACTCATTGCCATGGGATGTTGTGAAGGCCAAAATATAACTTTATTCAAAAAATAATTTGATAAATTCCTGGAGGATAGGTCCATCAATGGCTATTAGCTAAGATGGGCAGGGATGCAACCCCATGCTCTGGGTGTCCCTAGGCTCTGCCTGCCAGAAGCTGGGACTGGACAACAGGGGATGGATCACTTGAGGATTGCCTGTTCTATTCATTCCCTCTGAAGCACCAGGCATTGGCCACTATCGGAAGATCGGATATTGGGCTAGATAGACCTCTGGTCTGACCCAGCATAGCCGTTCTTATGCTTTATAATGCCTGTACCTGTGGCAGCTTCACCTTAGGAATGACACTGACATTAATTTGTGCAAATACTGGCCTTGTGTCAGTAACAGTCTTCGTTTAAGTAAAATATCGGAACCTTCCCATCCCTACCACCATAAAGGCTGTACAGTGCATTCTGGGGCCACCCTCTCATCTCCTCCCCCTCTCACCTCCTTGATTGGATCCGTCATATGCCCACTGCCCAGCTCCAAACCCACCCTCTTTCCCAGCTCTCCTCTCCCCTCCCTCCCACCGTGCGTGTAAGCTTTTCTCACTCTGCCTCCCCCATGCCCGGACTCTCCTGGTCAACACTAGACAGGTTGTTCAGACCCAGTAGTCAGTGAAGACCAACGATTGTATCTAGCCCAACATGAAGATGGTGAGTTCATCTTCACTCCTCCTCAGATACTGGTACAGAATTTCAGGGGTATGGCTGTTTCAGCGTTTGCAGGGAGGGTAGGGATACTAGGAAGAAAGGTGCGTCTCCTGGATAGGGGCAAATGCTCTTCAGCATGTACCTCCTTTTTAGTGGCAGTATATATTCTGGTTTAACTTGTCTTTTCAGCCCACGAGAGCTAGCACTTCAGAAACTAGTGACAGGCAAATCTCTGAAGTTTTAGTTTGGATAAGAACCCAGACTGTCCACCATCCTTGGGCTTGTATTATTGTACTTCATGTTTCCAGTTTCTGTGGCAGAGACACTGGTCTCTGCCAGGACTTAGGGAGATCCTTTGTATTGACACGAGGCAGCCCAGTGGTGTTAGTTGGTCTGCCAGCTAGAGAGCACCATCTGTGTCCAGCAGCCTCAGCAAACAATCCCCTTTAGATTGATTACACCTGAATCCGGATTGTTTTTTAGTGCACTAGACAACACGTTTGTTATGAGGCCTGGTGGAAAGCTGGAAGCATAGAAGTGCAAGAAAATGAAATTCAGAAGGTTAACCAAACTTTTCTGAGCCTCATAAACGATTCAGTGTTGGTTTGAGAGATGGAGCAAAGTTGGGTTTATTTTTATTTTGTGTAGCCTAAACACCATTTTTCCCTTTATTTCATGTTGCTAATGTGTGTTACTGACCATCCCCTTTGTTTAAAACTCGTTTTTAGGTGGCGTCGGCATGAATCTAACTGCAGCGGATACAGTTATTTTTGTTGACAGTGATTTTAACCCACAAAATGACTTGCAAGCCACAGCGAGAGCTCACAGGATTGGCCAGAACAAGTGAGAAATAGGAACAGAACTGTTTCATTTTGCATTTGATTGCTCACTCTCTCATTAAATGCCACCCTAATGCTTCCCTTAATCCCCACTCCCCACCCCCAAGTTCTGCCAGCAGAGGAGACATAAGCAGAGCAGTTTGGATAATGCGGGGGCAAAGGAAGAGGCGCCATGGGTCCTCGGCGTAGTTCCACCTCTTCCCTTCCTTGATCCCATGCAGTTCTGGCCTCCCCAAGTCTCCGGAATCTGGAACTCTGTAGTTATGGAGGGGGAACAGAATGGGAGGTTGGCTGCTCTCTGCAGTGTCCCCTTCCCCTTTTGGCCATGGTGGTTGGGTCAGCATCACCTTCTGCAGTTCTACGTGTGCTTTCTCTTCGCCAACTGGGCACCTCGCTGGGTCAGGACTGACTGCAGGGTTTGGTCCCTAATTCAGGGAAATTCTTCTAATGCAATGTAAATAATTAAATTGACTCTCTTAAATTTTGCAAGGCCTGTAAAAATTATCCGCTTGATTGGACGGGACACTGTAGAAGAAATAATCTACCGTCGAGCTGCGTCAAAGCTCCAGTTTACAAACACCGTTATCGAAGGGGGGCAGTTTGCTCTCAGAGTACCCAAGTGCCAGGAAGCAGCAGACATGCAGGTAAGATGATCACTGAGCATGACTTTAACAGCATCATCCTTTAGAAACGTAAGAGGGCCCCATTCTGTGTGTGTATTCGAGATGGGCCTGATCCAAACACCATTGTCTTTGGGGAAGATTGGAAAAGAACATGACATCTGAATGCCTCTCTTTTATGGAGCAAACCAAAATCCCAGATCCAAACACCACTGAAATTTGGGGACAATCAGATGCTAATTTTGAGGGGTTTTCTTTCCTTGTTTTTGACTATAATAGCTATTTACATGAAAATTGCATCGTTGCTTCTAGGAGTTCATTTGTTTTGCTTTCTTCTCTCGCACAAACAGAACTATACCATCAGCGCTATGGTAGATTTTTGTTACTAACCCGCAACTTGTCCTAGGCTTGCAAAACTTTCAGACGAAACTTACACTGAGCTCTAGGCAAATTGGAATCCCAGGGGGGATTTGTGATTAGGAACCAAAAGCTGAGTATTGCTTTGAGATTTGGGACTTAAGAGCCATAGCTAGGGCCATACCAAATTCATGGCCATGAAAAATGCATCACAGACCTTGAAATCTGGTTTCCCCCTGTGAAATCTGGTCTTTTGTGTGCTTTTACCCTATACTATACAGATTTCATGGGGGAGACCAGGGTTTCTCAAATTGGGGGTCTTGATCCAAAAGGGAGTTGCAGGGGGGTCGCAAAGTTATTGTAGGGGCGTTGCAGTATTGCTACCCTTACTTTGGTGCTGCCTTCAGATCCACCCAGCAGCAGCACCAAAGTAAGGGTAGCAGTACTGCAAACCCTCCTACAGCATCCTTGTGACCCCCCCACTCCCACAACTCCTTTTTGGGTCAGGACCCCTACAGTTACAACACAGTGAAATTTCAGATTTAAATCGCTGAAATCATGAAATTTATGATTTTTTAAACCCTATGACTGTGAAATTGACCAAAGTGGATGTGAATTTGGTAGCGTATAAGGCCAGAAGGGACAATGAGATCACCTAGTCAAACTCCAAACTAAGTGAAATGTAGGGGGACGTGAACCCCATGTAAAGTGAAACCGTGAAAAACTGGCACAACCCCTCTCCTTCCCTCTTCCCCACAAACTTGTCTGAGCAATGATGGCTTCCAGTTTGAGAAATTGGACTGAGCCTTTGTGTGGTGATATGCCATGCTGGCACTTTTCACCCCATTGATTTCTGCAGACATTTAAACATTCATCTAAAAAGAAAAAAAAGTTTCTGGCCTTTCTGATTGTGACCCAATGCAGAGCTGTCTGCCTGAGTCTGCATGTAGTCTGAGTCGCTGTCTGTGCAGCTACTAGTGATCCATGGCTGTCAAGATGGATATTGCTGAGCATGATTTGTTATATGGGTCTAATTAGCTGGTGCATGCCTGGTAAGGGCAGAGTGAGAATAACAGCTGTCAAAGCATGAGTGTTTTGCTGGGTGACATAAAGTGTCTGATTTCCCTCTCCACAAACTATTTTCATTTCAACCTAGAGACACAGTAGGCTAGGAGCAGCATGAAATATTATGGTGATGTTAAATGTCATCCTTTTGTTCATTAAAGCTGAGTGAAATCCTGAAGTTTGGTTTGGATAAGCTGCTCTCTTCAGAGGGGAGCACCATCCAGGATGTGGAGCTGGAAAATATCCTTGGAGAGACAAAAGAAGGAATGTGGGTAATGGATGTTGTGCTACCAAGTGAAGAAGAAAGCGGAGAGCAAGATACAGAAAGTAAGTTCGAGGATCCTAAATGCACACAAAACACACTCAAGTCTGGATGCTATTAGAGGAGATTTCAAGGGGTTATACTGTGCTTCTCGGGTAACTTTGGAAGGAAGAAAAATGGGTTGTGGAACTCCTTACCTGAGAAGGTTGTGAAGGCTAGGACTATAACAGAGTTTAAAAGAGAACTGGATAAATTCATGGTGGTTAAGTCCATTAATGGCTATTAGCCAGGATGGGTAAGGAATGGTGTCCCTAGCCTCTGTCTGTCAGAGGATGGAGATGGATGGCTTGAGAGAGATCACTTGATCATTGCCTGTTAGGTTCACTTCCTCTGGGGCACCTGGCATTGGCCACTGTCAGCAGACAGGATACTGAGCTAGATGGACCTTTGGTCTGACCCAGTACAGCCTTTCTTATGTTCTTATGGGTTTGTGGTTAGAGTAGGGGACTTGAAATCAGGAGAAATGAGTTTTATACCTGGCTCTGCCACAGACTTGATTTGTGACTGTTGAACACTCCCTTCCTCCTTTTGTGCCTCAATTTCCCCATCTGTAAAATGGGGATAATAATAACTGATTTGCCTTTAAGGGGGTTGCGAGGCTAAATTCATTAATGTCTGTGAAATGCTTTGATATCCTTGGATGTAAGACTCTAGGGAAGGGTCAAGTTTGTATTATAATTGACTTTATTCACAGAAAAACATATATTTTAAGAGGGAGTTACAAATAAGTAACTTAAGGGTAAAAAACATCATAGGGATGTTGTAATTATCCCAAAACCAAGTGTTACAAACCCTGGAATTTCAGAGGTAAGGTTACACTTTAAAAAATCCAAGCATTAGGGAAAGCAATGCATAGTTAGAGCACCCAATTAACCTTAACTCTGTCCTGTGGCGACAGCGTGCAATAACCATACGATTAGGATTAAGACATGTTAGTGTGTGCAGTCCCAGACTGGATTACACTGGCTTTTAAAGATCCTTTTTTCACATATTTTCCCCTTGTAGTGTCACTCTATGCACTGTGTTTGATCCATAATCTCTGCTTTAAGTTGAAAATGGAACTCATCCTTAACTATGGAGTTGTGACTGGGGCTTCCATAATATTACAGAAATGGGATCCTATAAAATGGGCGGCTGGTAATAAGTCACCATTTGCCAATGGTTACCACGCAGTGGTATTTCCTATTGCAGACAGAGAGAAGAACTGTGGTATCTCAGATCCCACTGTGTGGTAGCTGTTGAAGACATTTCTGACCTTAGGAGCCAGGATTCCATCTGTATTGGATAGCACCAAACAAATTCCACTTGATTCTTCATTCTTGCCATGCAAGTGAGGATTAATGCCTTGAAAGAAATTTGGATTAGTTGTCTCAATGAGATGCTTATGTTTTTCCTCACAAAACTATCCCAACAGCTATCCCTGTTAGAACGCGCAATGGTGTTACTAAAAGGATGTGAGTTCCAATTACTTACTTACTGTAACTTTAATTATTACTTGTTACTTATTGTAATTTTAGCAGATACCGCTGGCCCTTTGGGAGACCTTTATATGTTTTCATTTTTTTTTTTTAAGATCATATGTACCTCTATGAAGGCAAAGATTATTCGAAAGACCCGAGCAGAGAAGACAGAAGAGCATTTGACCAGCTTTTGGATCTTCAGAAAGTCCTTGAAGAGACCAGTCAAGAAGGAAGAGCCCTCCGAAATAAAGCAAATGTAAAATGAAAGAAATGACTCATATGATGCAGTCAATGAGTCATTGAAAATGAGGCAGATTTTAATCTCCAGTTTGTGGAGGAAAAACTTAAACTCAATTACAAATGTCCTGAAATTAACAGTAGACTCTGAGGATTGGATGACTCAGGGGGATTGGGAACGGATCAGAGACGAGCATTAAGAGGTTCAAATGCAGGTCATAGCAGCGCAGGTCACTGTCATTAGCTGATGGTTTGGTGGCCTACTTGAAATGAGTTGGGGAGTGTGAGTCAATGCAGACAAAGCCCTGGAGGAATAGACTGTAGGGAACAGATACGGGACATTGGATAAGATGGGATCTGATAGGAATTTGAGATGAGAAATGTCTGTTGATTTGCAAGTCGCCTTCCTTTTCCAGGTACTTGTCACGGGTCTTCAGGAGGTGCCTACAAGGAGGAAGCATGCACTGAGCCCAGAAGAGCTGGAGGCCAGGAGGAGGAAACGACAGGAGGCAGCAGCAAAGAGAGCACGGCTCATGGAAGAAAAGAAACAGAAGCAAGCAGAAGCTGAACACAAGAAAAAGTAGGATTGTGCTTTGCCTGCTACTAAGCAGTGTGGTGTCTGTTACAGTTAGTGGGGAAACTGGCTATGTCAGACTGATAAAACAAGTCAGGAAGCTGCAAACTCTGATTACTCTTGCAATAACGGGGCATTTGGGACATGGGAAGGGGTGGAGGAGGAGACCTTGGCTGCAGGTCATGTCTAAAGGGAGCCACAACTGTACATTATTTTTTCAAGTGTGTGCTTAAATTGCAGGATGTAGAGGTGTTGATGTAGAAATGGCTTTTGACACAATGGTAGCATCGATTTTTGCTAACTTTCATAGAGATGGGCCTGAATCCTACACGAAGTGGAAACATGTTCGCTAAGGATGTGTACAAAAGAATAGCACAAGCATATGGGGACAAAATCAGAAAGACTAAGGTACAAAATGAGTTACACTTAGCAAGGGACATAAAAGGCAATAATAAGAGACTCTATAACTACACTGGGAGCAAGAGAAAGACGAAGACCACTCAGCCTAACTTCAGTACCTGGAAGGATACTGAAACGAATTATTAAACAACTCCATTGTAAGCTCTTAGAGGATAATAGGATTATAAGGAATAACCAGCATGGATTTGTCCAGAACAAATCATTCCAAACCAACCTTTATTTCTCTTCTTTGAGAGGGATACTGGCCTAGTGGATGAGGGGAATCTGTAGATTATGGTAAAGGGTTTGATACAGTCCCACATGACATTCTTATAAGCAAACTAGGGAAATTTTGTCTAGATGAAATTACTATAAAGTACGTTTTGGACTGATTGAAAGACCGTACTCAAAGGGTAGTTATCTATGGCTTGCTGTCAAACTTGGAGGGTGTATCTAGCAGGGTCCCACAGGAGTCTGTTCTGAGTCCAGAACATTAATGACTTGGGTAATGGAGTGGAGAGTACGCTTATAAAATTTGAAGAAGACACCAAGCTGGAAGGGTTTGCAAGCACATTGGAGGACAGGATTAGAATTCAAAATGACCTCGACAAATTGAAGAACTGGTTTGAAATCAACAGGATAAAATTCAATAAAGACAAGTGTAAAGTACTACACTTAGGAAGAAAAAGAAATCAAATGCACAACTACAAAATGGGAAATAACTGGGTAGGTGGTGGTACTGTTGAAAAAGATCTGGAGGATCTAGTGGATCACAAATTGAATATGAGTCAATTCGTATGCAGTTGCAAAAAAGGCTAATATTGTGGGGTGTATTAACAGGAGTGTTGTATATCAGATACAGAAGGTAATTGTCCTGCTGTACTCAGCACTGGTGAGGCCTCAGCTGGAGTACTGTGTCCAATTCTGGGTGCTACACTTCAGGAATGATGTGGACAAATTGGAGAGAGTCCAGACAAGAGTAATAAAAATGATTAAATGTTTAGGAAAACCTGACCTATGAGGAAAGGTTAAAAAACCAGGATATGTTTAGTCTTGAAAATAGAAGACGGAGGAGGCACCTGATAAGTCTTCACATACGTTAAGGGTTTTTATTAAGAGGATGGTGATCAGCTGTTCTCCATGTCCAGTGAAGGTAGGACAAGAAGTAATGGGCTTAATCTACAGAAAGAGAGATTTAGGTTAGATATTAGGAAAAACTTTGTAAGGATAAAAAGAACAGGAGTACTTGTGGCACCTTGGAGACTAACAAATTTATTTGAGCATAAACTTAGTTAAGCTCTGGAACAGGCTTCAAAGAGAGGTTGTGGAATCCCCATCACTGGAGGTTTTTAAGAACATTTTGGACAGACACCTGTCAGGGATGGTCTGGGTTTACTTGGTCCTGTTTCAGCACAGGGGGATGGAGCAGAGGACCCCTCAAAGTCCTTGCCAGCCCTACATTTCTATGAACAAGAACCCCATCGCTGACCCTGCTCAGATTTTGGGCAGCTCACATTCAGATCCAGATTTGACACTTGACCCTTTACCTGTACAATGGAATTTGGATTTGAACTTTGTGGTTGAGCCTATGTTTAAATTTCATCTCATTAGTTCTAGTTGTACCCCTCTGTGCCACCCTGGGCAACTCTTCCCCTTCCTCTGTAGTCATATCCTTCATGTTTCTATAAATGGTTATCACAAAGCTCCTTTCCCCTTCTTAACACTACAAACCCACCTGTCATAATAGTATTTGAAACAAGGCAGGGCTTCTCCCCAGCTTCTAAAGGATCTACTGCGACAGCCACAGTCTCTCTGAGGCAGTTTTTTTGTCCAAACATATGCAAAACCAGTTCCTCCCGTCACCCTTTGCATCTCAGGCTTCTCACTGTCTCCCCTCCTGGGAGATTCGGGCAGTCCTGCTGCTTCCAGCAGCTGCTGAGCCCTCTCTCACTGGAACTCCCCCTGACCCTGTGTAGCCCCAGGTGCAGCCATAGACACTTCATTGGCCCAGCTGGGAACGCCGGCTCTGGCACAGGGGAGTTGGATTTTAGTCACCCTGTGATGCACTTCCCCCACTTTTCAGAAAACAACTGCCTCTTTCATAGGCACGTCTTCCCCCCCACCCCCCCACCAGCCTGTAAGGCCCCATCTGGATGGCTCTCACCCCTAAAAATACAAAAATTTCCATACAGATTCATACACATCAGTATTCCCAAGTCCCCACAGTCTTTAACACCAGCCGTACAATTTACATCTTCACCAGGCACACTGTCATGAGCCTCATCTCACTTCTGTGACCTCTGCCTGTCGGTTTTTTAGTCTGTAGTTGCACCGGTTCTCCCTTCGGTTGGTGACTTTAAAGAGTAACTCAGCTCTCCCTTGGAGTTCCTTTTGCATGCCCTGGATTTATGTTTCAAATCCCACTTGCTCCTCCTGCAGGAGCTCAGTCTGGCACACCAGCTCTTGCTGGTCTTTCAGCAACTCCTTCTCTCTCTGGGCTTGCTGTCGGGCCTCTCCCAAGGCAGCAAGCTCCACCAAGCGCTTTTCTGCCCAGGAGAGCAGTCCTCTCCTCTCAGTGCTGTAACTGTGGCTTTAGTAGCTGTAAGTGGTGATTCCATTTTTTTCCTGCAGCCTCTGTGCCTGTGCCCTTCTCTCACTTTTCCTCTGAGGCCCTGTCTGGGTTCCTGATACAGTGTTTTGTCTCTACCGTGAGCTTCTGCTTCCCGGTACCTGCCTCTGCCTGTGGAATTATTTCCCTCCCCCTGCAGAGCTCTTCCCCTCTTCTTCTCAAGTTCACTCTTCCCAGTGAGTGTCAGAGATGTGTCCCATTTCCCCACACCTGAAACATTCTGGCTGCCTCCTACCAAACCTCCCATTGATTACACCGTCACTTGGGGCACCCAAATCTTTGGCATCCAGGTTTCCCACAGTACCTTCTAATGTGCCTCAGCCCCCCACAACCCCTGGGAACCCTCCTGTCCTGGCCCCTTTTTGAGCTGCAGTAACAAGGCAGGATTCCACCCAGAGTCTCCTGGGTTTGTTCTGTGCTCTGCGCAGCTGAAGACAGTCTTAAAAGCACAGTTCACATAAGGACAGTAGCTTTTTTTTTTTTATGCTGCACTTGCCCATAGGCAGAACATTCCCTCTGTTGGCCCTCACAGCCCTCAAACCCCTCTTTCCTGCTTTGTACCTGCGCCCACCAATCCCTTCCCTCTGCAGAATCTCTAGGAGAGTTGCTGCTGCTCCTCGAACCTGGTTAGTCACTTCTGTAGCTCCAGTTGCACCTCCTGCTGCCTCTCTCATCTGACTGCCTGCGGAAACTGGAACGGGAACTCCTGCCACTGCTGTCATCCTCCATGCACCAGCAGAGCTTCCGTAAGCAAAGCAAGCTGCCACATAATCTTGCTCCATTAATTCTGGGCCACCCCTGCAAAGTGGGGCCAGTCAATGATAGGGGCTTGCCCTCTTTCGTTTCCTTTTGCACCAATGATATTCCTTACTCTCCTCTTGTATCAGGAGCTGACCAAAGTGCCTACATGAATCAAGGCATGGCTTCTCCACAGCCTCTGAAGCACCCACTGCCAGACCCACAGTCTCTCTGAGGCAGGTTTATTGTCCAAATTTAAACAAAACCAACTCCTCCTTACATCTCAGGCTTCTTCTCGCTGCCTTCCCTCCCAGGGGACTCTGGCAGCCCTGCTGCTGCTGCTGCTTCCTAGCCCTGTCTCAGCCAGTTCTCCTCTCTCACTGGCACTTCCTCTGACCCTTTTCAGCCTCAGGTGCAGCCAGAGACCCTTCATTGGCCCAGCTGGGAGCACTCCCAGGGGCCAGCCACCCTGTGGCAGTGCAGTTTCCGAACTTGGGGGGGAAATTGTGGTTCTGGATCTGGAGCTGAGCTTTGTCTCTCGAAACCCCATCTCTAGCTATTCGTGACAAGGATTTAATGCAGCAGACGTTTGGCTTCCCAGTTTTCATTTGGCCTGTTCTTCTTTTGCCTCATTTGTTTCAGGATGGCGTGGTGGGAGGCAAATCACTACAGATCCCCCTGTCTGCCCTCAGAGGAGAGCGACTCAGAGGATGCCTTTGAGGAGGGGGAGGACAGGCTGGTTGTGGAGTTGGATGACACAGACCCAGAGCTGAACTCCATCAAGTATGTGATGGGTGACGTTACCCACCCCAGAGCCGAAGAGGAGGATGCGATCATCGTCCATTGCATAGGTAGGACTGGCAAGAGCAAAAAGCCTTCCTTGGGATAGGGCTGAATTGTGCCTTGTAGCCCAACGGCTGAGCAGTAGTAACAGCGGAGTGGCCCTGGCTGGAGGCGTTCTGCAGGTGCAGTTAGAATGCCACAAGGAAGGAGAGGGGGTAGCATGCAGCCCCTCTCTTCAGAAGGTGAAGCATGAACTCCCTCCATCCAGTGGGCCCAGTAAGTGGACAGACCCTGGCCCTGTGCGTGTGCAGACTCAGTGAGGCCATTCGGCCTGGAGTCCCATTCAGAAGGTTTACTTCCCATCCAGATGAGCTGGAAATATAACTTAATCAAAAGGTGACATTTTGCAGAACACATTGAAATCTGCAAAGACACCCCCACCCTCCCCCCACCCTAAATCTGTGCCGAAGTGCGGAATTTCTGCAGGGTGTGTTAACTCTAATAAGGTCCGTTGCCTATGGAGGAAGATGTGTGTAAGCCCACCCAGATGGCCGAGCAGTGGTGGGGCAGGTCCTGTGGGACAGCAGCAGAAAGTAGTGTCCGGTTTGCACCGTAGACAGCAGAAAGTGGGCAGCTGCTTGGTCTAGATGGGCAAGGGCATCGGCAGAGTGGAGCAATGGGACGAGAGTGTTTTAGCTGAATTCAGCATCTGGGCATTCAGTGTCTTAGCTGCTGGGGAATAGGGGACAATCACGGTGCTTCAATGTTGCTTTGTGCAGAAAGAGCTGAGGCCCTTTGGGAAGTGAAAACACAAAGAGGCGATGGTCCTAGAAGGCCTGCCTGGCACTACGCGGTATGTTGTGTTGTATGTCTAGGGACAAAGCTGCCACAACACTTGGCTGCATGGGATGCCCATGAAGGAATTAACTTGTACAGGGCTCCAGCTCTCCCAGTCTGCCATTGTCATGGCCCCAGGTCATGGTTAGGCTAAGGCAGTGTCTCTGACATGATGTCCTGCTGGAGGGGACAGTGGGGGCTAGAACGAGGATTCCCCCGCCTGTGTGGTTTGCAGTCAGCTCCTCTGAACTAATCTCTTACTCCGAGCAAAGTTATCTTTCTAATTCTCCTTCGTACTCGGAAAAGCTATGGGCCAGCCCCTGCTGGGCCTTGGATGAAGGAGAGGGAGGGAGCCTATTGCTAGGAACAGTTGCAGTCCCTGGATTCCATCCTGCCTCCTATGTGAATTCTGAGGGGGGCATTTAACCTCAACCCCGGGAGGGGCGGGGGAGGCAGACACATGCACTTGGAAGGAGGACACGTTCCTCCTGTGCTACGTGTAGCTTGGGGGTGAGGCAGTGGACTGTGCCTCTTGAGACAAAATCCCCTGTTGGAGCTTCTCCTCTGTGGGTGTTAAAGCCGCAAGGCGATGGCTGATTGGCTAGATTGTGGCATTTATTTCAAACTCAGCCAACATGCTCTGTTTAAAAATAAAAACACACTGGGGGTAGGGGGAATCCTCCTCTGCCTTCTGGAGGTGCAGGCAGCATCTGAGGGGAAGTAATGGATGACTGCAGTACCAGGTTACCAGGCTGCAAATAGGATTTGATGACTGATTGCACATGGGGTGGGGAGGAATTTCCCCTGGGATGGCTTGGCAAGGATCGTGTGGGAGGTTTACTTTCCTGAAGTGCTGAGTAGGGATCCTCTCTTAGGATCATGTGATCTGTTTCCGGCACAGAATGAGGGAGCTGGGACACTGAGGGATTTTGTTTCATCTCATCTTCCATGTCTGTTTCTAATAAGTCCTATGATGTGCAGTGAGAACATGTCTATTCCCTGCAGAAGGCATTATTAGCACAGATACACTTGGAAGCTCATCTCTTTGGACACGGATCTCAGTTAAAAAAAAAGCATCTAACTTGTAATTTTGCTTTAGATGATTCTGGCCGATGGGGAAGGGGAGGATTATTTACAGCTCTGGAGGTTCGTTCTGATCAGCCCAGGAAAATATACGAGCTGGCAGGAAGGATGAAAGGTAAAAGAGAAAAATATAATCTTAGTGCTTGAAGCTGATGGTCTCTCCTTTTAGTCTGGCACTTGCTATGTGTGGTGTGGAAGTGACAATACAGGAAGACATTTTGACTCTGACCTCTGCTCTGGAGTGAGAAGATTCTTCATAGAACTCAGTTGTTTTGATCTTTTTCTGGGGAAAAAGATCTTGTTCTTTAGTCACAGTGTTTCTTCTCTCTACAAGGCAGTGCTAAACCTGCAGTTCAAATGTCAAAATGATTTTCAGAGGAGGAGGTGGGTTGGAGCAACTTCAATATGTGTCTAGCCAAGCCATGGGCTCTCTCCAGTACCCCTTGTTCTCCTATGTGCACATACACAGTAGTGATCTGAAACCATTACGGAGCTAGTGAAGAACAGATTAGACCTCACTGTAGACTGGAATTTTATTCTCTCAGTCTGTCTTTCCCCTCATGTCTTTTAATCACTTTATTTCTCCGTTTTCTCACCTCCCCCCTTTGAAGAAAATGTCTGTGTGGTGCACAGTGTCGAGAACTAGAAAGGATGGTGTAGAAGCCTATAACAATTAGCATTGCATTGACTCACCCTTGTTCTTCATGGGATTGAATGTTTTCTTATGTTTTTGGACAGATGTGGCATTGGGAAGAACCCTCTTATTCCCCATTGATGATAAAGAATCCAGAAATAAAGGCCAGGACTTGGTAACTATAAGAAGCCCCTTTGATGTTCTCTCTACTGAAGTACTGAAACAACATGAAGTGAATGTTACATGTTACACAAAATAACAGTGACCCTAATACAGCGCAGGACTGGCTTGAAATAAGTGTTAACAAAGACAAGGGAAAGCTTTTTTCCAGCCTATAAAGTGTATGTTTAATGTTATTTTCTAGCAGCCATCGCCATGACTGCCAGTGTACAGACATCCCATGTTTTTCTTTCTAGTTGGCCCTGATTGTAGCACAGCACCGGGATCGGTCCAACAACTTGTCTGGCATTAAGCTGTCGGCTTTGGAAGATGGCTTAAAGAAGATCTATTTAGCAGCCAAGAAAAGGAATGGTAAGTGTGCATCTGTCCATCTGTGTGCCTCTGAAATGGGAAGAATGATGTACCCCAGAGCTGTGCATGAAATTCCACTTAAAGATTCTGGCAGGGTCATGGATTGGGATGATCTAATTCTAATGGGTCTCTTCCATCTCTTCTGTGATTGTCTTCTGAAACAGAAGAGGGGACACATTTACCCACTACAACTAGAACGTTATGACACAGGCATTTCTTCTGCCTTTGAGTGGAGCTTAAATGGCACATCCATTTATTTTTTTTAATGCATCAGGCCCTAAAGAGCTTTTCTGCTCTCTCTTCCAGCAAGCGTCCATCTTCCACGTATTGGACATGCAACTAAGGGATTTAACTGGTACGGTACTGAGCGGCTCATCCGAAAATATTTGTCAACGAGAGGAATCCCCACGTTTATGTATCCTTTGAAGTATGGTTATTTTATTTTGTTCAAATCAAAATGACCTGTCATATCTGCAAATACCAAAATGTTCACTGTAAGATCTAGATCCACTGTGGGCTACGGATATCATACTAGGACAGTCTAACTCAAACCTGTGTTGAACAGATGTCTAAATCTCACTCTCATTTAAGTACACATTACATAGAGAATACTAAGCATGCTAGATGATGATATTTGTTTGTATGATGAGGTGTGTGTGTGTGTGTGTGTGTGTGTGAACTATACGCTGGTCCTCTGGTGACAGCCATTGGGCTTCATGTAACATCCCAAGTTTGTAGTGATGTGACTGAAGTTATAGAATCAATTTATCAAACTGACCCAGACACAAACACAATGAGCAGATTAGGAAAAGCACATTCTAAAGAAGTGTGTGTGTAAGAGAGAGACGGGTTTACTTGGCACTGGGACACCCCTTTGTGGCTGCATCTGGGGACTAGCTCTGCCCGGTCTGATGCCCCTTTCCTTCAGTCGCTTGTGCTGTGGTCCCTTCTGCTCTCTAGCAATTGCAGTGCTTCCTCTTCATGGCTTGGCCCTCCGGCCTGGTCACTATACAGGTTTCCTGGGGTAACAAGTCTCACTAGACCAGCAGTCCAGGTGCCATTCCAGGCTGTTTTCCCATGACTCTGCCGCTTTCTCAGTGGCTGGGAGGAGAACCCAGACCCACCCGCTACTCCGGTTTCCAGCCCAGGGACTCTACAGTCAGCAGCCAAGTCTGCACCATCTCAGCGCTTGCTGCCGTTTCCCTGGGCATCTTCCTACTCTGCCCTCTGCAGGCTTCCTTCTCCACCACCCCTCTGTGTGAGCCCCTGCCCTCAGAGTCCGGATCGGCTTTTGCTCCCCAGGTTTCCTCTTCCTCTCCTCACTAGGCCTGGAGAGTGACTGCAGCCGCCTTCTGCTCTTACTTCCTGGCTTTATACAAGCCCCTGCCTACTCCTGCCCAGATGGACTCCATCTTTAATAAATGCTTGTCAGTCAAGCCAAAGTCTCCCCCCAGATACAGCCTCCCAGGTTAATTAGCCCCTTCTGAGCCACCTTCACCCCTTCAGGGGTGGTGTGGAGTGAACACCCATCACAGTGTGCTGTGTGTGTGTGAGAGAGAGAGAGAGAGAATACACGTATGTAACAAAATAGCATAGCACTTACATAGAAAGTGAACAGCTTATGTGGAAAAAAAGTCACTTTAAGGGTTTTATGACCATATAACTTTACTTTATATCAAAATGTAAAAGGTACTGCTTTGCTTACCACGCTGTCATTGCACTGAAGTAGCTCACCAGTGCATGCAATTATGTGTCGTACCATCACAGATCACGCAAGATGGAACGATCAGCGAGTCAGTAAACATCAACTAAAGGATTGTCTTTGAGGGAGATAGGGGGAGGGGAGTGGGGGAATAGGAAGGACCACTAGCTCCAGGGTAGTTCACTTTATAAAATATTGGCCAGATGAAAAGAAAAGGGACACTTACCAATTTCAAATTAATATATTTTAAACCAATGTCCTTATCTACATTGCTACTGACAACTTTTGATGATTAAAACTGGGAAAGAATCCTACAAATCCAATTTGATTTTCATTGTGTATGCTGTTTGTTCAGTTTCTCTCTGTCTTGATGTGCAAAGCAGAATAGAATTCAGCTGAGTCTTCCATAGGTGAGTAAGTTCTGCAGGCCTGGCAGGAGTAAGAAGTGTTAAAACTATATTTTTGTCACTTCTTGGGGAAAATGCAGCTGCTGTATAATGCCATGTTCAGCAATGCTGTGAGAGAGAGAGAAAATTAAGAACAAAGGTGTAGAGTATAGTGAGTATTCTACCTCCTTCCCTCTTTAAGTTGATGCCATTAGTAGATATGTGGTTTGAAATTTTAGAGTATTTCCTTGACACTTCTCCTTAGATACTACTTCCCTAGGAATAAAGCCTCTTCCTCTTCTTCACAACCATCTACAACTTCAATGACAACCTCAAACCCTTGAAGTTCCAATGATTTAACTCAGAAGTGTACTGATCTCTAGAAGCCCATGATCTCTTCAACATCACATCTACAGCCAGCCTGAATTTACGTCGCTTCTCTGAAGCAGATCCAAAGTCACTGTTGGTTTTCAGATTTCTATACCTCTGTAGTTCCGAGTGGTTTTTATATTAGTTATGGAACTGAGCTGCGTTCAAACTTCTTCAAACTTCAGGAAATACATGTATCTGGGGTGTTTGTTTGGGCCCATGTCTAATTTTTAAGATGGAAAATTAAACCTTCACTAAAGACCAATCTTAAGCCCTTATTTTAAGCCACCATCTTAAATTATTCTCAGGGTTTGCAGTACAGTTTTGTTTGACTTTTGCTTCAAAACCTTATCTCTTGTTTACAACACTGATTTTTCTGCTGGTTGTTTGGTGGCTGCTTGAGACAGTTTGGGTGGGTGGGGCTGTAGCTATCCCTAACAAATATGTAGACACACACATTATGTGTGTGTGTGTGTGTGTGTATATATATGTATATGTGTGTGTGTATATATACAGAGAGAGAGAGAGAGAGAGAGGATTGTTTCAAGCAACCGCCAAAGGGCCAGCAAAAAAATTCATTCATGTAAACGAGAGATAAAGTCTAATGATAAAACTTCTTTCTTTGGTGAGGGAGGTGTCTGCGGCAAAAACTCAACAGAACACACCCTTAATGTAAACAGCCCCAACTCCAAAGAAACCCATTTTAATGATGTTTCTTCAAACAGAAAATTCTAAGTTAGAACTAGTTGCACAGTGACATGTTTGCAACCAAGCAGTATCCATCTAACCAATATCCTTTGCCAGGACACACAAGTCTGACAGAATCTGAGGTGGTCTTTATAAGAGACACCTTTCTTCCTCCCACTACTGCTCTTTATTATAGAATGCTTGGATTGTTGCTCCTGTCAGGCAAAGCTGGTTTCCTTATGCTATTCTAAAGGTTTTGTGATCTTTTGGTCCAATTACAGAAAAAAAAGTGAATGCAAAATGTTATTTTCTTACTGGCTTTGCTCTGTACGGCACAGTAAAACCTTTCTGACTATAATGTTTTTGGCACCATGTAACACACTTGCTGGGTATCGCCAGTCAGCAGTAGTGTCCCTAACAAATGATTCAGTCAGAGAGGCTGTGAACAGGCATCACTGGTGATCTGTTCGGCTTCTCAAAGAAAGTGCACTGCAGCCCATGGAAAGCATGTGCTTAAATATGTTACTGCATATATACGCTCTGCTGAATGTAACACTGTAATAGCACCATGTGGTGACTCTCAATAATGTTACTGAGCCTGATTCTGGCACCCTTCTTCCCATTGACAACTACTTTCCTTCACAAGCAGCCTTACTGAGATTTTACATATGTGCGCGCGCGCACACACACACACACGTTCTGATCACTCAACTCTCGTTAAAACCAATGGGAGTTAAAGGAGCTCAGTTCCTCGCAGGATCAGGCCTTTAGGAACCAACCCTATCAGTTCTTATGTGAACAGCCCTTACTTACATGGGTAAGAGTTTGCACGATCAGGGCCTTACGTTGTAAAGCTCTTGGAGATGAAAGGTGCTATTTAAATGTATGTTACCTTCTTTTCATTGATATGAACAACTGGCATTCTCTGAACTGGCCAGCTGGTGGCACTGTTAACTATCTCAAGCAACACATGTTGCTCTTAGGCTGGTTTCAAAGAGCACGGAAATGTTCTGCACCAGTATAGAAAAATGTTCTGTTTTGCCCGAATTAAAATATAAATATTGTTTTTCATTTTTCTTTACCAATTTTACTCAACATTTAAAGTGAAATTGCAATTCAAAGGCACAAGACTTTGTTCCTCTACCCCTCTTTCCCCCTTACTTTTGATGTCATCTTTTAATTGGTTGAATTTCCAATTGTTTCTCCTTTCAACCTGTGCCAATGTTCTTCACAGCCTCACAAACACCTACAGCCAAATCCCTCCCAGCTGTAAGTCTTCTGGCTTCGGTGCAGCTACACTGAGGATAAATTTGCTCTGTCAGGTATGTTGCTAGTGTGCTCCAAAATAGATTTAAGTTTATTTACCAATATTGAGTCAGCCACTGGTGGCCAGACATGAGACTCAACTTCAGAGTCATGAGGCCAAATGCTGAAGTACTTACTTGGGGCCTCATATACTCGTCTCTTCTTCTGTGAGCAAAGGGGAGTATGCATCCATGGGTCTGATGGGAGGAAAGCTACCTCCATACCATGGTTCTACCTCCCCCAAACCTCCAGGAGCTCCTTCATGAGATCTCGACAAGGATCCAGATATGCGGTTTGGAAATAAGAGGGGCAGCCATTGCTTGCACTCTATTCCAGACCTCTGAGGCAAAGCAGGCCAGCTTCTGATCTCAGTTCCTCTTCCACTCGGTAGACCTCTTACCCTTTGGAGGTAGCACCTGTCTTAACTTTGCTCCTTCAAACTTTACAGGAGAAATGGTTACGTAGCTTGTTTTTTAAATATTATTTCTTAAATCCGCATTAGAGATGGACCAAAACCAGGCATTTATCTAAAACATATACCTCCCACCTCCAAATTCTAGGAAGTTAGGAGAAATGGAAATCAGATCCCAACTAAACCCAGATTTGGTTTTGCAAAACCCAGCCAATGAGCTTGTGCAAACCCAGAGCCCCCACTCCTCATCGCATAGAATTCTTTATTAGATTATTTAACTCTGTAAAGGGCTGGGGGAGATATTTTGTGTGTAAGTTGTTATGTGTTGTGCTGCTCGTACTAGTACATGCTGCTCCACTTTCCCCCTTTTCAAATAGCAGTCAAGCCATAAGGGAAGGAATTCCCCGTATTCATATCCCTCCAGGCCCATCTTCCTCAAAACAAGACCTCCTGCAGTGTGAAAGCTAAACCAAGGACTTTGTGGCAGACCCCAGCCTCATTTCCCTCTACGGCTAAGCACAATGAGAAATGCTATTTTGTGCCATCCAGGGGCTACGAGCACTTATAAATCCACCCTCCACCAGATTCCCTGGTAGTGGACGCTGCTAATCAACATGAGCACCAGAGCTACCAGGAACTCTCCTCAAAGAATTGGGAGGCGAAAAGACTCTACCTCTTTGGGAGAAAGGTCTACTCAACTGGCGACTTGCAGCTCCGTATTTTTAACCAGCAGGGCACTGTTAGCAGGTACTGCTATATTATGTGCAGAGCGATGGCTAAGTTTATGGAGCTGCTCCCGCAGGACTCGTGTACTAAAGTTTCAGCTCTGGTGGAGGTAGGGTGACCAGACATCCTGATTTTATCGGGACTGTCCCGATATTTGCTTGTTTGTCCCGCGTCCCGACGAATGTTAGGTCGGGACACTGGACAAACAAGCAAAGGCTCCGGAGCCCGGAAGGGCTCGTGACACCCCCCCCCACCCCGACTATGTCCCCTCCATCCCCCATTGGATCCCTCCCCAAATCCCTGCCCCCTCACTGCCCCATTGGCTCCCTCCCCAAATCCCTGCCTCTTCCCCAAGCAAGCCATTCCTCCTCCCTCCACAAACACTGGAGGGAGGCCCGGGAGACGCCGGGGGAGCACGGGGCCGGGGTGAGTGTGAGTCCAGCCTGGCCCCGAGCGCAGGCAGGACTCAGGCGCGGTACCTGGAGGGAGAGTAGGGGGGCAGCCCGCGGGGCCAGGCGGCGGCTGTTCTCCCCACCTGGGCAGCGGGAGTCGGGAGCAGCTGCTGCTGCAGCTCCCACTGCCGCGGGGGGAGGAAGTGGCCAAGCATGTGGCGCTTGGCAGCTGCGACTCTGGCGCCCGGGCCCGAACCCGAACCCCCCGGGCCTGCTGCGGGGACCCAGTGCGCACACTGCGCCCAGCCCCTGGCCAGTCGCATCTAGGCTGCTGCCCAGCTGGTGCAATCCCACAGGTGGCAGCATCGGCAGCCCCATTCATTCACCTGCGGGACCCGAGCGGGGCCGCCCGTGGGATTGCACCACCTGGGCAGCCAGGGGCTGGGTGTGCGCAGCGTGTGCGCTAGGTCCCCGCAGCAGGCCCGGGCTTGGGGGGTTCGCGGGCACCAGAGCCGCAGTTGCAAAGCGCCACGTGCTTGGCCGCTTCCTCCCTCCGCGGCAGTGGGAGCTGCAGCAGTGACTGCTCCCGAGTCCTGCTGCCCAGGTCGGGAGAACAGCCGCTGCCTGGCCCCGCGGGCCGCCTCCCTATTCTCCCTCCAGGTACTGCCCGAGTCCTGTGTTTGGGGCCAGGCCGGACTCACTCACCCCGGCCCTGCGCTCCCCCTGTGTCTCCCGGGCCTCCCTCCAGCGCTTGCGGAGGGAGGAGGAATGGTGTGTGTGTGTGTGGGGGGGGGGGTGTTGGTGTTTTTTTTTTTTGCTCTGCCGCCGTTTTTTTCTCCCTCTGTCCCACCCCCCTGCGTCCCAATATTTGACCTGGGTGATCTGGTCACCCTAGGTGGAGGAGGGGAAGCTTATCTCCCGGGCCTCATTGCAGGTTGCTCTGGACTGGGCGGATGCGGCCACTTGGGTTTTGGCCACGGGGGTTGCCATGAAAAGGAGCTCCTGGGTACAGGTCTCCGGTCTGCCGTATGAAGTCCAGCAGACTATCCAGGACCTTCCCTTTGAGGGTTTGGCTCTCTTTTCCGAAAAGACAGCTAAAAGGAGCTGCATAGCCTAAAGGACTAGAGAGCCACCGTCAAGTCACTGAGCCACCACACTCCTGCCAACCAGCGGAAGCACTTCAAACCGCAACCTCTGTCACTGATCTACCAATCACAGAACTGGCAGGACAGTTCCCAGAGGACGAACAGGAGCGGCAGGAAAAGACAGCAGCCATCCTCAGGCCAGGGCTCTGACCAATCCAAGCCATCTTCAGCCAGAAACAGGTCTTTTGAAGGTGTGCACATTTTTGAGGGCGGTGTATGAGTGCATGAACTGGATCCAACCCACCTTACCTTCTCGTCCCGACTATATCCCCTTTCTACCCTGCGTGGGCCCATATCACATTGGACCGATGGGTTCTCCACATGGTAGAAAGAGGATACACACTTCAATTCTCGGCCCTCCCACACTTCCACCACCCCCATCCCTCTTCAGGGACCCTTCTCACGAGCAACTCCTCATACAGGAAGTGCACTCGCTCCTATCGCTGGGGGCAGTGGAAGAGGTTCCTCGGGAGCTGAAGGGCAAAGGCTTCTATTCCCGGTATTTCCTAATACTGAAAGCCAAAGGTGGGCTCAGGCCTATCCTAGACTTGTGAGAGCTCAATGGGTTCATGAAGAAACTCAAGTTCCACATGGTCATTTTAGCCTTCCCTGGATCCAGGAGACTGGTACGCCGCCCTCGACTTGAAGGGCGCGTACTTTCATATAGCAATCATGCTGTCCCACAGAAGGTACCTCAGGCTTGTGGTCAGCAACAACCACTACCAGTTTACATTCCTCCCGTTCAGTCTGTCAGTGGTGCCTCAAGTATTTACCAAGTGCATGGCAGTCGTGGCCACGTTCCTGCGCAGGCGGCAGGTTCTGGGACTTTTGTGTGGAGCATTTGATACACTTGCAGTACCTCCCTGGAGTACAGAACGAGTTTGCAGACTGCCTCAGTAGGTCGTTCCACGGCCACAAGTGGTCCCTACACCCGGATGTCACAAACTCTATTTTCCAACAGTGGGGCTGTCCCTGAATAGACCTGTTCACCACAATACACAAAAGGAAGTGCCAGCAGTTTTGCTCCTTCCTGAATCACAGCCCGGGCTCCATCACAGACGCGTTCCTCATCCCGTGGGGAGGCAGTCTCCTATACGTGTTCTTGCCCATCCCTCTCGTTCACAAGGTGCTCCTCAAGATACGGAGGGAAGAAGCTTCGGTGATATTGATAGCTCCAGCCTGGCCTCCCCAACGCTGGTACACATCTCTCCTGAAAATGTCCATGGAAGCCCCAATCACCTGCCGCTCTTCCTGGACTTGATAACTCAGGATCATGGCTGTCTCCAGCACCCGAACCTCGGGTTGTTGCACCTCATGGCGTGGAAGCTCCATGGCTGAATCCGATGGAGCTCTCCTGCTCAGACCCAGTTACACAAGTCCTCTTGGCAGTAGGAAACCCTCCACCAGGGCTATCTACCTACCTGGCCAAGTGGAAGAGATTTTCAATCTGGTTGGCGCATCACTGTCCATCTCTGATGCTCGCTTCTATACCACTTATACTGGACTACCTTCTTCATCTTAAGCAGCAGGGGCTGTCCATGTCGTCAATAAAGGTTCACTTGGCCGCCATTTCTGCCTTCCAGCCAGGTTCAGAGGGCCGGTCAGTCTTTGCCAACCATATGGTCAGCCGTTTCCTGAAAGGTCTCAACAGGCTTTACCCTCACGTCCGACAACCGGTCCCAGCCTGGGACCTTAATCTGGTCCTTTCCAAACTGATGGGGCTGCCCTTCAAACCGCTGGCTACTTGCTCCCTGCTCTACCTCTCATACAAGGTGGCATTTCTGGTAGCGATAACCTCAGCCAGGAGGGTGTCTGAGCTCAAAGCCCTAACATCAGAACCCCCCTACACCGTGTTCTATAAGGACAAGGTTCAGCTCAGGCCACATCCACCATTCCTCCTGGAGGTTGTCTCCCAATTTCACATCAACCAGGACATCTTCCTCCAGTGGTCTATCCTAAGCCGCATGCAAGCGGCAGGGAGCAGAGGCTTCACTTATTGGATGTCTGCAGAGCATTAGCCTTTTACATTGAAAGAACGAAGCCGTTCTGGAAGTCCATTCAACTGTTTGTGGCCATGGCAGACAGGATGAAGGGTTTTCCAGTCTCCTCTCAACAAATTTTGTCGTGGATCATGTCCTGCATCTGGGCCCTGGTCTACACTACGAGTTTAAGTCTAATTTAGCAGCGTTAGATCGATTTAACCCTGCACCCGTCCACACGATGAAGCCATTTTTGTCGACTTAAAGGGGTCTTAAAATCGATTTCTGTACTCCTCCCCGACGAGGGATTAGCGCTGAAATCGACATCGCCGGGTCGAATTTGGGGGTAGTGTGGACGCAATTCGATGGGATAGCTCCCGGAGGCCAATACCGGAGTGCTCCATTGTGACCGCTCTTGACAGCACTCTCAACTCAGATGCACTGGCCAGGTAGACAGGAAAAGCCCCACGAACTTTTGAATTTTATTTCCTGTTTGGCCAGAGTGGCAAGCTGATCAGCACAGGTGACCATGCAGAGCTCATCAGTAGAGGTGACCCTGGAGTCCCAGAATCGCAAAAGAGCTCCAGCATGGACCGAATAGGAGGTACTGGATCTGATTGCTGTATAGGGAGACGAATCCGTGCTATCAGAACTCCGTTCCAAAAGACGAAATGCCAAAATAATTGAAAAAATCTCCAAGGCCATGAAGGACAGAGGCTATAACAGGGACCTGCAACAGTGCCGCATGAAACTTAACGAGCTCAAGCAAGCCTAACAAAAAACCAAAGAGGCAAATGGCTGCTCCGGGTGAGACCCCAGACATGCCGCTTCTATCATGAGCTGCATGCAATTCTAGGGGGTGCCCTTACAACTACCCCATCCCTGTATGTGGATTCCTGCAAGGGAGTCTCACACAACAGGGATGAGGATTTTGGGGACAAGGAAGATAGCGCACAGCAGGCAAGTGGAGAAACTGTTCTCCCCAACAGCCAGGAACTGTTTATCACGCTGGAGACATTACCCTCCCAATCCGGGCTCCCGGACCTTGAAGGTGGAGAAGACCTCTCTGGTGAGTGTACCTTTGTAAATATAATACATGGTTTAAAAGCAAGCGTGTTTAATGATTAATTTGCCTTGAAGACTTGGGATGCATTCACGGCCAGTAAAGCTACTGGAATGCAGTCAAGCAACATCCATTCTTTATCTCTCTGTTATCCTCAGGAGAGTGATATCATTCGTGGTCACCTAGTTGAAATAGGGGAATTTTATTAAGGGGACATTCAGAGGTGGCCGTTCCTGCTGGGCTGTGAGCCTGTGGCTGAAAAGAAATCATCCCCACCGTTAGCCACGCAGGGGGTGGGGGGGTGAAGCGATCATCCCAGAGAATTGGGTGTGTGTGTGGGGGGGGGGTTAGCTGAGTTTGTGCTGCACATTAATCCGAAAACCTTAATTCCTCCTTTTAAATGGCCAACCCATTTTAAATGGTCAACCCAACTCTCCTTTTTTTCCTCCCGCAGCTGCAAATGTTTCAACGCTACCTGAGCTCATGCAGTCCTCCACGCATTCTGCTGGGCTCTTTCAGTGCGGGAGGCAAACAATGTCAGAGTCCAGGAAAGCACAAAATGAACGCGAGGACAGGAGAGATGCGCGAGATGAGAGGTGGTGGGATCAAGAGGAGAGGTGGCGGCAGCGTGATGAGAGGAGGCAGGAGGCAATGCTGAGGCTACTAGAGGATCAAACTGATATGCTCCAGCGTATGGTTGAGGTGCAGGAAAGGCAGCAGGAGCACAGACTGCCGTTGCAGCCCCTGTGTAACCAACCACCCTCCTCCCCAAGTTCCATAGCCTCCTCACCCAGACGCCCAAGAACGTGGGTGGGGGGGAGCTCTGGGCACCCAACCATTCCACCCCAGAGGACTGCCCAAGCAACAGAAGCGTGCATTCAATAAGTTTTGAAGTGCAGTGTGGCCTTGTCCTTCCCTCCTCCAACACCCCTCCCGGGCTACCTTGGCAGTTATCCCCCTATTTCTGTGACTAATTAATAAAGAATGCATGAATTTGAAACAATAATGACGTTATTGCCAGAACTTTCACACTGTAGCCTGGCCAGTCATGAAACTGGTTTTCAAAGCTTCTCTGATGCGCAGCGCACCCTGCTGTGCTCTTCTAACTGCCCTGGTGTCGGGCTGCGCGTAATCAGCGGCCAGGCGATTTGCCTAAACCTCCCACCCCACCATAAACGTCTCCCCCTTACTCTCACAGATACTGTGGAGCACACAGCAAGCAGTAATAATGGGAATATTGGTTTCGCTGAGGTCTAACCGAGTCAGTAAACTGCGCCAGTGCACCTTTAAACGTCCAAATGCATATTCTACCACAATTCTGCACTTGCTCAGCCTATAGTTGAACAATTCCTGACTACTGTCCAGGGTGCCTGTGTATGGCTTCATGAGCCATGGCATTAAGGGGTAGGCTGGGTCCCCAATGATAACTATAGACATTTCTGAAAAGTAAGTCCCTTGCTGCAGCCGTTCAGACAGACCAGAGTTTCTGAAGATGCGAGCGTCGTGTACCTTTCCCGGCCATCCCACACTGATGTTGGTGAAATGTCCCTTGTGATCCACCAGTGCTTGCAGCACCATTGAAAAGTACCCCTTGCGGTTTATGTACTGGCTGCCTTGGTGCTCTGGTCCCAAGATAGGGATATGGGTTCCGTCTATTGCCCCACCACAGTTAGGGAATCCCATTGCAGCAAAGCCATCCACTATGACCTGCACATTTCCCAGAATCACTGCCCTTGATAGCAGCAGCTCAGTGATTGCGCTGGCTACTTGGATCACAGCAGCCCCCACAGTAGATTTGCCCACTCCAAATTGATTCCCAACTGACTGGTAGCTGTCTGGCGTTGCAAGCTTCCAGAGGGCTATTGCCACTCACTTGTGAACTGTGAGGGCTGCTCTCATCTTGGTTTTCTTGCGCTTCAGGGCAGGGGAAAGCAAGTCACAAGGTTCCATGAAAGTGCCCTTGTGCATGCGAAAGTTTTGCAGCCACTGGGAATCATCCCAGACCTGCAACACTATGCTGTCCCACCAGTCTGTGCTTGTTTCCCGGGCCCAGAATCGGTGTTCCATGGCATGAACCTGCCCCGTTACCACCATGATGTCCGAATTGCCTGGGTCCGTGCTTTGAGAGAAGTCTGTGTCCATGTCCTCATCACTCTCATCACCACGCTGCCGTCACCTCCTCGCCTGCTTTTGTAGGTTCTGGTGCTGCATATACTGCAGGATAATGTGCGAGGTGTTTACAGTGCTCATAACTGCTGCGGTGATCTGAGCAGGCTCCATGCTTGCTGTGGTATGGTGTCTGCAGGAGAGCAGAGTGGCAGCGGAAGCGGCCATTGGATGAGGATGATTTGCAGCCCTATTGTACCGTCAGCTGCAGAGCAGGAGAGCAGAGTGGCAGCGGAAGTGTGATGATGGTTTGCAGCCCTAGTGTACCGTCTGCTGCCAGCAGCATCCAGGACACAACAGCGGTGGCTGAGCTGAGCGGGCTGCATGCTTGCTGTGGTATGGCGTCTGCGTGGAAAAAAGGCGCAAAACGATTGTCTGCCATTGCTCTCAGACACTGCTGGAGCCCTGGGGTAGGGCTGCAGGGCTCTGGGGGCTATTTAAAAAGTCCGGGGCTCCCGCTGCTTCTATCGCCCTGGCCCTTTAAATTGCTGCCGGAGCCCCGCTGCCACTACTCCAGGTCTCCGGCAGCTATTTAAAGGGCCGGGTGGTAGAAGTAGTGGGAGCCCCGGGCCCTTTAAATAGCCTCCAGAGCCCTGGGGTAGCGGGGAGCTCCAGCTGCCTCTGCTGCCCCAGTCCTTTAAATAGCCGCTGGAGCCCCACCGCTTCCCCAGGGCTCCAGTAGCTATTTAAAGGACCGGGGCGGTAGAAGCAGGGGAGCTCCGGGCCCTTTGAATAGCCACCAGAGCCCAGGGGTACCAGGGGGTTCCAGCTGCTTCTGCTACCCTGGTCCTTTAAATAGCTGCTGGAGCCCCGCCGTTTACCCCAGGGCTCCGGCGGCTCTGCGAGGGTGGGGGAGAAGCTGGGGAGGGGAGGGGCCAGGGGGGCCTTGGTCTCCCCCGCTGGGAGCTCAGGCGGGCCAGACAGGACGATCCTGCGGGCCGGATGTGGCCCGCGGACCAGAGTTTGTCCATCCACCCACCCTTTTAGGAACCGGTTCTACACCGGCTTCTAAATTTAGCAATCGGTTCTTGCGAACCAGTGCGAACTGGCTGCAGCTCACCACTGATTTCACTGGACCAGGCCCCTTTATTTTGTTACTTTCTGATCTATCTCAGGAGAAGCACTACATACCCTGCTAATTTTGGCCCAGCCACCTCTGACTCGTAAGCATTATCCACCCAAAGCAATCAAGTGTTAGTCCATGTAAATGTATGACTAATAAGAAAGTTATTCATTGTCATGCAGTCGTCTTCTTTTGTATGGCATTTGAGAAGCAAGGGGCTGGGATTATAATTGAATCTTAAGCTTCAAAAGCCATTCTAATGCTTCTGGGGGAGGTAGGTGGATCCCCCTTGTGCCACCACTGTAAGTGTGAGTGGGCAGTTGCCCATCATATGTCACATGGTTTGTACCTCACCATGGTCACAATTTGGTGATTATTTGATTTTCCATTTGTGGAGCAGATATCCACACCTTCCATGTGTTGTCTGAACGCAGTTGATTGCAGACCACTGCTTATGGGGAAGGCAGAATCCCCGAGACTTCTTTCATTGGATCTTCAATCAGGTCTTTGTTTGGGACATCACAAGAGGCCCACAATTCAAGTCTGCCATTGCTGGCATTCTTTCTGTTGGCCTGTCGCATTGACACATGGATCCAGAAAGGCTTCCTGGATTTGAGTTGGGAGCGTGGCAGTGAATGAGATCTTGGTGTATCGGCAGGTCCAGAGCGGCCAGGCTCTTATTGTACTCTCGGACCACGGCAGCATCTCACCTGATGTTGGCTGATGCTGTGCCTGCCAAAACTGGGAGCCCCAGTATTGGTGTTGATTTGAGAGCGTCTCTAACAGTCCTGAGTGCGGCATTGATTTCAGTGTCAATGAGATTGGTGTGGGAGCTGTTGCACCAAACTAGCGCGCAATACTTCGCCTGTGACAAAACCAGGGCTCATACTGACGTTCAAAGTGTGCATGCATCACATCCCCAGGATGTGCCAGTGAGCTTCTGAATGATGTTGACCCTTGTTTTAATCTTCTTTTTGGGGTTGTCAAGATGTTGGCGATAGCTCATGTCCAATCATGGGTAACTCCAATGTACTGTGGATTGTGATCATGGGATAAAGGCAGACCACAAAATTCCACTTTCAGAGGCACTTTGGCATTGTGGTTGTTCAAGTTGATGGCATTGAAAAGTGTTTTCAGTCTTCAAGCTTTGAAATATGCCTCAAGCATCCAGATATTTTTGTTCATGACCTTTTCTGTGGCCTTCAGAGAGGATGCTTGCACTGTTCCAGTAATCATCTGCATAGATGAATTTCCAGGATGATGTGAGTGACCAGAATGTCGCTGGTATAGAGACTGAACAGTGCAGATGCTAAAATGGATCCCTGTAGGAGGCCATTGTTCAGTCTCCATGATTTGCTAGCAGATTCACCAAGGTGCAGGGTAAATCTTCTATTACTCAACATTTCAGTGATGAGTCTGATAGCTGATTGGCATGGGAAAGCTAATGATAATTTCAACAGGGGTCCATTGTGCCATAGAGTATCATATGCGGAAGAAATGTCAATTAACACTGACACTGTTTTTAATTTTTGCTGGTAGCCGGATTCTGTGTAGTTGGTGAACGCCAGCACCTGCGCACGACAGTTGCGACTGGTCCCAAATCCAGCCTGCTCTTTGGGAACCAGTTGCTCTAGTATCATTTGTAAACTTTGAAGTAGGAGCCACTCCAGCGGTTTATAGCAATACCTCAGGAGGCAGATGGGCTGGTAGCTTTTTGGGTCAGTGGTCTCTTTTCCGGGTTTCAAAATGCTATGATCTTAACTACCTTCCACTCTTGGTGTTATTCCAGACAAGTGGATGTTGATAAAGATGTCTGCCAGTCACCTTCTTTTCTTCGGGCCAAGGTTCTTCAGGAATTCTGGATATATTCTGTCCATTCCTGCCACTTTCCTGGACTTAGTGTTGGAGAGACCCTTGTCCACTTTACATACTGTGTAGAGGGCAGAAAGGCGTGAAGACAACTGGTACTGGTTAGTGTGTAGTAAAGTTGATTGTGGACTTACTGCCTTATGTTTTATCCACTGGCACATGGGAGTTGGCAATTAACTGTCGCAGAGATGGCATCTGCACTTACTTGAAGTGGTTTGTAGGCTGCTGGAGTCACATTATCTAAAAGACAGAGGAGAACTGAGGCTTTGTGGCTTGACCTTGGGAAGTCAAGAGCCGTGAGAGTTTCATACCATCTTTTTCATCTTGCTGAGTTCAGAGGCTCAGCCAATGCTGTTGTGGTTTTGGGGCGTTTGTTGGCTTGATATTGCTGGAAGGAGTGCCTCAATCTCTTCCATCCAGCAAGGAGTGAAGAATGCTTTGCTGAGGCCCCTCGCAGGGCTCGATTTGGTGGCCAATAGTAGGCCTACAATGCAGTGGTAATGAGCTGGTTATGGTGGGATCTGGCTTATTGTGTTCTCTATGTTTGCCAAATAGCAGGGCCAGTCAGCAGACTGCAAATTCCAGCACAATTTCAGAAGGGATCAAATGGGTGGAACTTCTAGGCCTACACAAATTGCAACCGGGCAGAGATGGCTGTTGGGAATGTCATTAAGAACTGACCTTCTAGATGGTATTGGATGGCTGCTAATATTGCACAACATCAAGGAAAGGTCAAGAGTGTAGCATTTCCTCCATTGGGCCAACCTGAATGTGCCAGACTATTTGGCATTGTAAAGCAGGTGCTGGTCTTTGGTGAAAGACCAGGATGTCAGATGTTCTATAGCATGGTCATTCTTATTATGCCCCCATAGGCTATGGTGGCTATTGAAATGCCAATGTGGATGGTAGGATGGCATGGCGTTGGTAACACTGGACATGGCCATTCTATTGATGGTCACTTGTACATGTTTATGACTGTTAGATTGCTGATCTTGATGGCAATTTAGTAAAGGTTGAGGATCGGCATGACCTGAACGGAATCCTTAAGGTCATGTTTTACATATGTCATGAGTCCATGTTTGGGGTGATGGCTTGCAGATACGAGGACACATCCATTGATCTTTGATCAGTGGCCTTCACTCTCCAGGTGTGTTTCTTGTAGCACAGAGACATTGGTGTTTTGAGTCCCCAGAATCATTGTGATATAATTGCACTTTGCATTGGATAGGCCCTCAATGTTGAGCTGCTTAATCGCAACGATGGGCTTATTGGAAGGAAGGTTTGGCCCTGACATTGCTTTTCTGATCGGGAGGTCTTTTAAGGTTATTTGGCACTCTGCGACCAATTGTCCTGCAGTATAATAAGCAAAAGGAAAATGGGAAATCAATCTTGCTTACAGGCCCAGAAAGACCTTTGATTTAGTCAGCTGGTAATGCTCCTCCATGGTGCTGGGAGAGATGGAGCCTGGGGTCAACTTTATGAACTGAATGAAAATCCCAGAAAGATTTTTGGGAGAGGGAAAGCAGGACCAACATACAGCAGCTCCCACCTCAGTATCTGACAAAAGTGACCCAGGATTCCCACGTATGTCTCTTACTTTACCAGGATGGCAGAGAATCCAAAATCTGACATGAAAATATAACAGAAAAAAAAATAAACAGAAAAAGTTGGGATTCTTTAAAACAAATCAATAGCTTAGATGCTGCTGGGAAAATGAGAGCAAACTTCAAAGCAAAGAGACTACTTAGAAGGAAGTTTAAATCTCTAGAGTTCATGAGAAATCTTAGCCACCACTAAACAATCGATGTCCTAGAGGAGAACATTTAAAAAGTCGACTTAGCAAGCTTAAGAAGCTGGCAAGTGTGTCACCTGCCATGAGCAGCTGATCAAAGTGCTGGCACAATGACTGAAAACACGAGTTCAGTACAGGAAGAAGAAATGTGCATGCTTCTCACATGCCCCTCATTCTAGGTCCAGATTATCTAAATTCCACACGCACTTTTCACATTGCAAAATATTTACAACAGAAATGCAGAATCATTTTAGACAGTTGTTTACACCAAAGGAATGTATCCCCACAGCATTTCCAATTGCCTGCATGAATCATTCTTAGTGTCCCTCACTCTGGGACTTTGTCACGTATTATGTCCCATATTTGGGCCTTGGCAGATTGCAAGGCATGGGGATGTGTACAAACACCAATCTACTGAACCTGTGGAAAGACACCTCGAGCAACCCTCACAAAAGTTGGGTGCAACTCCATTGCCCTTCACATTGATAATCCCTTGATCTCCCTTTCTTGCAGGCGTCAGGGGGGCTTTTTTTTTTTTTTTGCTGACCCTTCTGCTTGAAATGCCCTCCCTGAATAAAGTCTCCCAAGCCAGCTACTTCACCACAATCAATCCCTGCTTAAAACTCACTTCTGCCATCTTGTTTATGAGAAGTGAAAGGGAAGATAGGTTAAAACTGAAAGGAACTGACCTATTGAGATGTTTTCTCGTGTGCCATTGAGCATGCACACTCCTTGGGACACAGACTGCCCTCACTAGTTTGGGGAAGCACAATTAGGTGGTCAAATTAAGAAATAATGATTTTATCTCAGTATTCAGTGCTATAAATATGCACAGCACTTTACAAACATCCAAGCCATGTTCCTAACCAAAGAGCTCAACTAGTGCCAAATATTTCATCATGCCCCTGTGCAGGACCAGATTAACGCAGGGGCTTTAGGGGCTGCAGCCCAGGGTCCCGGGCTAAGGGGTCCCTGGTGCAACAGGGCTTAGGCAGGCTGCCTGCATGCCGTGGCCCCACGCCACTCCTGGAAGTGACCGGCTGCTGGCATGCCTCCGCGGCCCTGGGGGGGAAAAGGGGGAGATGGCTCCATGTGCTGCCCCTGCCCCCAGCGCAATCCCTGCAGCTCCCATTGGCCGGAAACCAGCCAATGGGAGTTGTGGTGGCGGCGCTTGCAGGTGCAGGCAGCGCGCAGAGACGTGTCAACAGCCGGCTGCTTCTGGAAGCAGTGTGGGGCCACGGCATGCAAGCAGGCAGCCTGCCTGAGCCCTGCTGCGCCACCAGCCGAGAGCCACCTATGGTAAGTGCCTCCCAGCCGGAGCCTGCACCTCACACTCCCTCCTGCATCCCTGCCCCAGGTCAGAATCCCCTCCTGCACCCAAACTCCCTCCCAGACCCAACACTCCCTCCTGCACTCCAACCCCCTACCTAGGTCAGAATCTCCTCCTGCACCAAACTCCATTCCAGAACTTGCACCTGTCACTGTCTCCTGCACCCCACAGCACTCTGGGTGCAGGAGAGGGGGCTCCAGGCTGGGGCAAACTCCCTCCCAGAAAGAAACTAATATATCAGCTGTTCTATGGTAAGAAGAAGGCTATTTTAATTTAACTTAACTATATTCTACATGTTTTGAGACTAAAATGTAATCACAGAACAGCTTTATGTTAATTAAAAGGCAAGTTTAATATAGCGTTAATAGCCTCAATTCCATAATTGTCATTTTGTTTTAAATTATGAAAAAGACTTGTATACGGGGACCCCAGGGCAGCCCTCTCTAATAGCCCAAGGCCCACAGGAGAGTGAATCAGGCCCTGCCCCTGTGCTTTAAACAGACAGTGAATGGTAAGTATATAACCAATCCTAGGTCAGCATGTAACTATGAACACATCACACATTCCATCTACTAGAGTCTGCCTGGGAAGAGTGGACTCAAATTACCATTGCCCTGTGTTACAAGTCACCAATCTGTTGTGAGTCCACCCAGTTGCTGGATCCCACAGTCTGCCAAGTCAACTGAATCTGGGTAGATCCTGGTCACTGTTTCTAGTTCTGGGACTTTAGGACACATTCCCAGGTTCAGAGCTCATGAGCCATCCTTCCTTGATGGGACACTGCCATCCAGCTTGTCCTAGACCCCCAACCAGTGTCAGACCTCCCAAGACCCCCAGTTGCTCACTTACACTCCCCCAGAGTTCCACCTGGGCTATGGGTACTCTGGGCTTCTCGTTTAACCCCTCTGGAGGAACGTGGCAGGAAAGCAAGGAACATGGGCTTAACAAAGGAATTAGCCACAAATACCTTGCTGTTAGAGCACTGAGAGTAACAGGTCTTTGAAAGCAATAATAAATAAATGTAGATATTCTATCTCCTAGAACTGGAAGGGACCTTGAAAAGTCATCAAGTCCACCCCCCTGCCTTCACTAGCAGGATCAAGTACTGATTTTGCCCAGATCCCTAAGTGGCCCCTTCAAAGATTGAACTCACAACGCTGGATTTAGCAGGCTAATGCCCAAACCACTGAGCTATCCTGAAGTCCTGAGACCTACTGTCAAAAGTTCTGTGTGCAGACTTGTTTGGGTGGGCCACTTCTGCCAAACTGGCTTTCCTCTATTTAATTCAGATTAGGCCAGTCTATCAACCTGACATAAAATAAATCAAGCAGCCCTTAAACTCTCAGGCTTGCAGTCTATCGGTCCCCTGAAGGCAGTTTGGTGTAAGGCTGTTGCCCCTTTGCCTTCCTTTTCTCTGTCTGCTCTCCTTCCTTTATAGCTCGGCTTGTTTTCCTTATTGGTCCCAGCTGTGGGTGCTTGTCTCCATGGTTGGCCGTTCTGGTAGCTGTGCTGGGGTACGGTCAACTTGGTTCTGTGAGCGGGGGACGGCTCTCTTCTGTCTATGTTATGTATGGGGTTTGTAAACCTTTTTACATCTTCCCTAACCTAGTCTGAGCTCACTCCTTCTGTAAGGCCATGGCTCATCAGCATTTCAGGCTGGGCGGAGTCCTCCCGGTCCTCTCTCTCCTGTAAGTCCTTTGAGAGATTCCAAGGCCAGAAGGGACCGTTGCAATCATCTAGTCTGACCCCCTGTATAACACAGTGTGACGTTGTGCAGTCTATATGGTTTTATAAAAACTTGATAATAAGTCAATATAATGTAACTGAGATAGTTTTAGAGAAAATACGGTAATAAGTGAAAGTAATGTAACTGGGATATGCTTCATGCAAAAGGTCTCTTGTAAGGTATCATTACAAAGCTTATAAGCTACTGAGTATGATCATCTGATTTGTATGAATGTACCACTCTTGTATCTAAAACTAGAAATATAAAATGTAACTCTGAGGGCCTATTGTAATTGTGTAAAGTGTGGACCATTAATGATGGTTTGGAATCTTGATGACTCCCATTGTCTGCAGATGGCTGTATTTACCTGTGAGTCTTCCTGTATATGTGTGTGCTGGCAAGTGAGTAATGAAGTCTTGCAGTGACATGTGATCATGTCACCTGAACCGGAATCCATCTTTAACCTGGTACTTTTCCAGTGAGGGGGGATGGAAACCCAGAGAGACAAAGAGTTCCCGCCTTATGCAAAAGATATATAAAGGGGTGGAAGAGCACAGAGAGAGGGAGGAGCCATCATGAAGAATCCCCTAGCTACCACCTGAGCTGCAACAAGAGCTGTACCAGGGGAAAGAATTGTGCCCCGGGCCTGGAAGGTGTCCAGTCTGAGAAAAAACTTATTGAAGCATCTCTGAGGGTGAGATTATCTGTATTCAGTTTGATTAGGCATAGATTTGCACATTTTATTTTATTTTGCTTGGTGACTTACTTTGTTCTGTCTGTTACTACTTTGAGCCACTTAAATCCTACTGTCTGTATTTAATAAAATCACTTTCTATTTAGTAATTTACTCAGAGTATGTATTGATACCTGGGGGAGCAAACAGCTGTGCATATCTCTCTATCAGTGTTATAGAGGGCGAACAATTTATGAGTTTGCCCTGCATAAGCTTTATGCAGGGTAAAACGGATTTATCTGGGTTTAGACCCCATTGGGAGTTGGGCATCTGAGTGCTAAAGACAAGCGCACTACTGTGAGCTGTTTTCAGGTGAACTTGCAGCTTTGGGACAAGTGATTCAGACCCTGGATCTGTGTCTGGAGCCAAACAGGAGTGTCTGGCTCAGCAAGACAGGGTGCTGGAGTCCTGAGCTGGCAGGGAAAACAGGAGCAGGGGTAGTCTTTGCACATCGGGTGGCAGCTCCCAAGGGGGTTTCTGTGATCCAACCCGTCACACACAGGCCATAGAATGTCCCCCAAATAATTCCTAGAGCAGATCTTTTAGAAAAACATCCAATCTTGATTTAAAAGTAGTCAGTGATAGAGAATCCAACAGGACCCTTGGTAAATTGTTCCAACCATTAATTACCCTCATTGTCAAAAATTTACACCTTATTTCCAGTTTGAATTTGTCTAGCTTCAGCTTCCTTTCCCTGTTAGACTGAAGAGCCTATTATTAAATATTTGTTCCCTATGTAGCCACAGACTAGTCAGTCACCTCTTAACTTTCTCGTTGTTAAGCTAAATAGATTGAGCCCTTTGAGTCTGTGACATTACCCAGGCTACAATCTGGACTTTCCCCCTCAGTTCTCCAGCCTGAGGTGCCTTTTACATTGCTTCACTGTGAGAGTTACCATTCCTGGTCTGCTCTCACACAACCTCCAGCATGTAAGTTACTCCCAGTTATATGAGTGCTATAGCTAGCCACTCCTGAACTACACTGCAGAGCAACTCAGCAAATTCCCAGTCCCAGACTTTCCCCCCAAAATGTGCATCTTGTACTGCCCTGCTTTCTCCTGGACAACACAAGCTCATATAAAGTCTTTCATTTATTAATAGAAAATGATACGCACAAATCCTGTTATCCCAAATGGAGTTCCCCCAAACACTTCAATCTAAGCACACTGGTTTAGATAAAAATAAAAGAAATGTATTTGCTACAGAAGATAGATTTTTTTTACGTGATTACAAGTAATGAGCCATAAAAGTCAGAATTGGTTACAAGAAAATAAAAGTAAAATGCAACTAATGCCTAACTGAACAAGCTAAGCGAATTCAAAGCAAAGTCTCTCTCACCACATATTTCTGTAGTTTTACTGGCTGAATGCCTTTCAATCAGGATTTCTCCCCAGTCCAATGCTGCTTCCTTTGTTATTCAGGTATTGTTTATGCTGTGGGAGATTTGGGGTATCTGCTGTCACCTCTTATAATTTTTCCTCTTCTTTGAGAATCATCTCCAGCTGAGGTTCAGGAAATCTGCTGTCACCTCTTATAATTTTTCCTCTTCTTTGAGAATCATCTCCAGCTGAGGTTCAGGAAACAAAGTCTGAGTGGATGGAAATCACAAGCTGTTTCTTTGTCAAGATGTAGCTTTTTGCCAAAGAACAATCATTTAACTAAGTGATGGTTCCTTTGATTGTGTTGACACCTGGCAGAGGCAATGGCAGCTTCTCTGTTGTCTCTGAGGAACTGATTTGTGCCTGTTCCCCAAACTTTGAACATGTTGTCGTAATATCATACAGTAGACTCTTATAACTTTACATACAATGTCGCCACGTACATTTTACCAGGACAATGATGATCAGCAAATTATGGGTTTTCAAATGATACCTCACAAGGCATACCTTGTATGAAATTTATCATAGTCCTATAAAAGGGATGAACATAAGAGTACAGACTGTCATAGAGTCTATCATTATAAGATGTTTTCTAATCATTTAATAATTCTTGTGGCTCTTCTCTGAACCCTCTCCAATTTATCAACATCCTTCTTAAATTGTGGGTACCAGAACTGGACACAGTATTTCAGCAGCTATCACACCAGTGCCAAATACAGAGGTATAATAACCTCTCTACTCCTACTCAAGATTTCACTGTTTATGAATTCCAGGATTGCATTAGCTCTTTTGGCCACAGCATTGCACTAAGGCTCATGTTCAGCTGATAATCCACCATGACCCACAAATCTTTTTCAGACTCACTGCTTCCCAGGATGGAGTGCCCCATCCTGTGAGTATGGCCTACATTTTTGGTTCCTAGATGAGTACATTTACATTTAGCAGTATTAGAAACACATATTGTTTGCTTGTGTCCAGTTTACCAGGCAATCCAGATTAGTCAATCAGTGACCTCTCCTCTTCATTGTTACCACCCCCTCAATTTCTGTGTCATCTGCAAATTTTAACAGTGATGTTTTTTTGTTTTCTTCCAGGTCATTAATAAAAATATTAAATAGCGTAGGGACAAGAACCAATTCCTGGGGGACCCCACTGGAAACAGACCCACCCTATGATGATTCTTCATTTATAAAGCGTGCCACTCAAAATCGGCTTGTGTGCCGTGTTTGGCACATATGCTGTAGGTTGCCGACTCCTGCTCTATTATCTTGCCCAGAATCAGTGTCAGGCTGACAGACGTATAATTGCCCAGGTCATTCTGTTTTAAATATTGGTACAACATTAGCTTTCTTCCAGTGCTCCAAAACTTATTAAAAATCAACATTAACAGTGAGCCCCTCAGCCAGTTCTGTTAAAACTCTTGGAAGCAAGCTATCTGGACTTGCTGATTTAAAAATGTCTAACTATTAGTAGCTTCTGTTTAAAATCCTCCAGAGATACTAGTGACTGGAAAGAGTGTTATCATCACCATCTTTTTTCCTCCAGATATAGAACAAATATTTATTGAACACTTCTGTCTTTTCTGCATTACTATTAATAATTCTACTACACCTCTACCCTGATATAACGCAACCCGAAATAACACGAATTCGGATATAATGCGGTAAAGCAGTGCTCCGGGGGGGGGGGGTGTGGCTGCGCACTCCAGCTGATCAAAGCAAGTTCGATATAACGTGGTTTCACCTATAACGCGGTAAGATTTTTTGGCTCCCAAGGACAGCGTTATATCGGGGTAGAGGTGTATTTCCATCTAGTATTGGACCAATATCATTCTCAGGATTGTTTTTGTTCCTAGTATATTTAAAAAAAAACTGATTATTATCCTTAACTCTGCTAACCATAGATTTCTCCTTGTGTCCCTTTGCTTCCCTTATCAATTTGCTATAATTCCTAACTTATGATTTATATCAATTACGATCAACTTCCCCATTCTTCCATGTGTTATATCTGCCTTCACTTCCCCTCTAAACCATGTAAGTTTTTTTAACCAGGACAACTTTCTTCTATCTTACAAGTGTCGGTGGTCAGGCATACACAGAGCAGAACCCTGCTCTTAAGCAGAGTCTCTCCTCTGTGCCATGTGCTCAAACTGGGAAGCTCCAACCTCCTCACCCCTTTGTTAAGCTTGCCCCATGCCCCAAGCAACCCCTGGCATAGAAAAATCATTGTTCCATGGGAATGAGCCAGTACTTGAGTCCTTCACTCAATATTGCTGTGTCTTGGTCCTTCAGCAAAGTGTTATTCCAGGGTAGAGCAACTGTCTGGAATGCAATTCAATATGCTGCCCTCAGGCAAGTTTAGATGTGTGTACACATCATATAAAATGGAGTTAATAAATTGATACTCCATTCATGTTATACCCTGCATACACTACTGCAAAGTAGGTATAACAAGCTACCCAATCCGAGTGAAATGAAAGTTTCATCTAATTTGTAATCAGCTTTGTGCTTTTGTTCTATTATAACCCAGCATATGATATAGATCAAATATCATTAATCAAATACACAGACATTGCAAATACAATTGTGACAGTGCTCAGGGAAGGGAGGGGAAGAGGGTGCAGGAAAAAAACACATAACCCAACATCCCCCAACTAACACTACAATAACCTAGTACCCTGTATTAACATATAACATGAACAAACATCTTAAATATCTGCTTCCTTTAAAGGACAGAACATTTTCTAGTAGTTAAAGGACAGGACAGGGAGCCAGGAGATCTAGATTCTGTAGCTTGCTCTGCCACTGAAAACTTTACAGTCTAAATAGGACAAGACAAACAAAAGGTGTGTGTGTGGAGGAGGAAACTGAGGCACAGAGAGGTGAAGTGACTTGCCTAAGGCCACACAGGATGTCAGTGGCAAAACCAAGGACCCTACTCAAGCCTCCTGACTCCGTCTAGTGCCATATCAACTAGCCCACGATGGGTATCCAGTCACTAGCATCTCTGGAGGATTTTAAACAGAAGCTTAATGGGGCAAGCAGGGGTCATGCTCTGCAACGGCAGGGCCTATTTTTGGTCCTTTGGCTCTTCCCGCACCCAGGCAGAGTTCCTCTGGGTGTCATCTACTGGTTCCTTGGATTCCTTTGAAGAGCAGTGGGCGCTGTCCGGGGTTCTCTCTGCAGCCTCTTGGGTTGGAGCATACTGCCTCATACTGCAGAGTGAGGGTTCCAGTACATGGTGATATCGAGTGACCCCAGAGTGTAGACATGTGTGTACCTAGTGATTAATTGAGCCCTGGGTGGAGATGGCTGGTCCTGCAGGAGTGAAGGTTGCAAGAATCCTGGAGGTGGATGCAGCACTGTGGGGGTTCAAGGGACTGGGCTCGGCTCAGCGGGGAGGTTACAGTGTTGGAAGAGCTGATCCTAAAGAGGGTTGCAGTGGGAGTGAGGGGCAGAGGCTGCTCTTATGTGTGGGTGTCTGTAAGAGTTTGGTGTGGGGGGGTATAGTTAGGAATGCTGGGGGTCCTGAGGGAAGCTTGCAGTAGGGCAGGTCAGGAGTGCGTGAACTAGGGGTGCTGTCGCACCTCCTGGCTTCAAGTGGTTTCCATTAAATACAGAGTTTACAGTTGGATTCAATGGCTCTCACCACCCCCACTATACAAATTGTTCCAGCACTCCTGGGGCAGGGCCCAGTGGGAACTGGGGAGCAGCAAGGGGTGATCCCACCAGGCGGGGGGCGGTCCCAGCAGGCGGTGGGTCCCGGAGGGGCTATGGGGCAGGCAGGGGGCGGTCCCGGCAGGCGGACTGTCGGGCGGCTAGTCCTGGGGGGCGGGCAAGGGCTGGTCCCTGCGGTGGGGCGGGGCGGCGCCGGGCACAGGAAGCGGAAAGCGGCGGCGCTAGCAACTGCAGCAGCTGGGCTGGTACCGGGAGCAGCATGGAGCGGCCGCGAGAGGTGGGTGCGGGTGGCTCGGCTCGCCCTGCCCGGGGCTCCCCTCGCCGGCCGCGGGGCGCGGGCTCCTGCTCTGCCGCGCTGCCCGCCGCAGGGCTGGGGCTTTCCCGGGGCTCTCCCGGCTGGCGCCCAGCACCCCCGGGGCTGCTCCTGCCTCCCTGGGCTGGCCCCAGATCCCCTCCCCCGGCGGGCTGGGGTCCTGCTGCGGCTTGCGCCCCTCTGCCCTTCTCCGCGGGGCAGGCAGCCCCAGGGGGTTGAGGCCGTGCCACCCCTTCCCCGTCCCCCCTCCAGCAGCCCCCGCACCACCCTGCCGGGCCTGTTCAGCCCTCGGCCCCAGCAGGGGACTAACCCGGGATGGGGTTCGCGCCTGGCGTGCTCTGTGCCTGGGGACTGGCTGCCCAGAGCCCCTCTCCCGTCGGGTGCCGCCCGGCATGGAGGATGGCTCTTAGCTGCTGGGCTGCATCTGTGCTCAAGGCTGGGTGGCCCCTCGGCTCACGCTGGCAGGCATCTCGCTACCTCTGTTAAACCAGGGAGGGAGAAGCAGTAACCGGGCTTCTGTAAGTCTCCGCTACAAGCGAGCGTGTACTTCAGTTGCAGCTCCTGGCTAGGAGGTGCCTGATCCATTTGGGCACGCCACGCTCCTGGTGGAAGGGAGAAAGAGCTTTTTGTCACTTCTCCTGCCCATACTAAGCCTCCTGGCTGCTGCATGGGTTGCTGGAGCCTCTGTTTTCTAGGTCTTCTGCTTTTGCTGCTCAGAGCTTTCCCATTCAGCAGCATGAACTGGACCAGAGTTGTGTCATTTGGCATTGCTGCCCACAGAGCCCTGAATAACAGCAGTGCACATAACTGGAATCTTGCTAATTTCAGGCAGAGCTATGAGCAGCAGCTTAGGCACACTGAGGCTTGCCTGCAGACCTGGGAAGGCAACGCTGCCCTGTGCAGGGTTGCCAGGGAAAGCTTCCCACTCACCAATGGCAAGTGAATTTTTAAAGCTCTGTGTTTGGAGCAAATTAGTAATTGATTAGTAAACCAATAAGTGAATTAAAACTGAGTTCAGTACTCTGCAAATATATCTAATTCCCTGGATGATGTAAATCAAGTTGTTTAAATTCCAAGTCTGTTTGGGCAACTGTGGGTAGGTGTATAAGACAAAAAAGCGAGTAAAGCATAATGTGATCTAGTTATACAGAAGTTAGTTTGATCAGTTGGACTAATATGACAATTCATGGCTACACAGGTCTGCATGGCTGTCTGTTAAGTTTAGACCATGGCAATTTACAACCTTTTGGTGATGGAGATGTGAGATCCTTCTGCTCCAAAAGCACAGGCCTGCCCTTGGCCTGCAGGGGACACTCCTTTTAGTTTTCACCAATATAGGTGGTGATCGTGTCCCCACAGAAGACCAAGTTATTACTTTTGCCAGTTCGTTATAACAATTGCAAACTCTGAATGGCCACTTAAAAAAAAAAAAAAAAAAGACTTAATTTCCTTGTTTAGAATGTTACTTAATGGTTCAAAATAACATTCCTGCATCAAAAGCTGGGCTCTTTAGCTACATGTTTCCTGAAGGTGCAAGTGACAGGGCATCAGTTTTCTTAGTCTAGGGAGGCAGAACTAACAATTGTACATAGCATTAGAATATCCATTGGGGAAATAGTTTTGATTAGTGGGAGAAGAATTGTATTCTGCTGTTCGGGGTAGTAATTCTTGCCTCATAATTGCTGAGTATTTAACCTCCTAAGAATTTGATTTTAAACAAGCTTGGCTTTTTACTCCTTTTGGGGTTTGAATATATAATTGGCTGCAAAGCTCCGACCAATATTGGTCCTATAGTAATTTAACTTGTTAATCTTAAAAATAAATGGTGAATAGAGTTACAGACAACCTCCTATTAAAAAAAAAAAAAAAAAAAAACTCCTTGCAAGTCAAAATTCTGGAAGGATTTCCAGCCCATGTTCAGCCACACAGAGAGGTAGCTAACGGCTGATGGCTATCGGCCAGGAGCATGAAAGCTAAGCAGATATACAGACTGTGTCTCAGTTAGGATACTGCTTTTAAATTCCCATGTTTGCTACTGTCCTTTCAACTCCAACACTGGAGGGGAAGGGTAGTGCAGTTAGGGCTCCAGATTGCCAGTGGCTATCTAAGCACCATAAAATCTGACCCTTATTAGAGCAGTGTTTGCATGAAAGAGTGGTTAAAATGTTAGTGCTGCTGGTACCATGGGTATCTATGCTTCCAGCAGAAAAGGAAAGATCCAGCAGGGTGCTACCGTCAGGTGATAATGTTTTGGAAATAAATTGCTTACCATCACTTCAGTTTTACTATCCCATTGAGATAAATACAGGGAGTTCACTCTTCTCTTTGGAGCAAATCCTGCCCTTTCCCCCGTGGTTATTGAGGGTGTTGCAAAGCCAGTGCAATTCTTTCCAAAGGATGTGGAGCCCCTGCAAGAGATGCATGTTGTGAAGCCCAACTGGATTGCCCAGTCGGGATTTGGGTTTGGGACTGTAGATCCACTGGCCATTCCACCCCCTGTAGTTGAAATGCAAGTGGCACAGAGAGTCCTGAAAGGAGGGACAGCCCCTCTGGGGGGTACAAACAGACCTCTGTTCTCCAGAGTCTCCACTTCCGTTTAGAAGAACCCACAAAAGTCTAGCTGTTATGGTTTCAGAGAGAACCTTGAAAATGTGACCTTAGAATAACCAATGCAGATTAGTATGCCTGAGTTTGCCGAGGGCCTGAAACAATGGCTCCAAGGTTGAGCTGCCCTGTTCATTTCAACAAATGCTAACTCAGGCCAAGACACTTTAAATGTCAATGTTGTTCACTATGTCACTGCTCATGAAAGCATATATCATATAATGAAGATCAATGTTTTCTAATGTGTCGGTTGTGCCCCCCCCCCCCCCATGGGTCCCACAAAAGATTAGATTCGTGGGGGGTATAGAAGGTATACAAACTAAGAGGTACAGACTTGGCTTCCAGAAATTTGGGGAAGGCTGCTGTAGCCTTGGGGCTGGAGAAGGAGTCACAATGAAGCTCTGCTGCTGCTGAGTAGCTTGTGGGGGCCCTAAAGAAAGCCCAGTAGGAGGGTTTCAGGAAGCAGACTAGCGGCTGCACATGGTGTGGGCTGTAACTCAAATTTTTTGCTTGATAAACACTTCTGTTTATTACAAAGCAAACAGCCCTGCTGCGTTTTTGGACCTGTAATACACGTTCAAATGATTCACCCATATGTTTGTATTATCTTTTTAAAACAAATTAAAACAATCCTCCTGTAGAAATATCCATGCCATATAATGTGAAGACCTTACTTTTTAATTTTAAATATATAAGTTAACTGCCAGAGTGAAAACTGAAACGTGCCACAAACTCACGTGCAAAAAAAGTATGTAATGTAGGTTGTGCATTTAAAATGAAAGTCCCCAGTTCTACAATTGGATTCATGTAGACAGATCATTCTGCCCTTGTGGATCTGATTTCTGGATTGGGACTTGAGTCAGGAAATGCTGAAGTTAATGTTCTTGCAACATGAATTTGGTGACGTTGCTCATACGTGACTCTTTCTGTTTGTTCTTAGGTGTGTAATTTAATATATTAAACTACAATGACTTTTACACTTTAGGAAAATACCACAGAAATATTGTGCAGCCAAGTTAATGCTGCTGCAGGAACTTTTAACTTGTAAATTTCCTGACTCTCGGTCTTTGACTGTGCAATCCTAACATTGCCTTAACACAGTTTTTAGGTTTTTGTATTTAATTTCCAAGTCTTTACTAAATTAAATTGGGAGAAATTTCCCTTGTTTGCCAGCTTACGGGCCTCCATTGGCCAATAGACAGTTGGTGCCATTTAAATATCGAGGCCAACTGCACACTTAACTGAACATGTGTGTACTTGTGGATGCTTTCTGCTGCTTATGCTCCAAATGGCATTTTCAAATGCACGTAACTTCACAAACTAACTGCCAAATTCTAATTCAGTAGAAGTCCTGCGTAATGATTAATTCCTTACTAAATTTGAAACTTCAAGACTGAGCTGATCTAGAGTTATCTTCCCAAGCACTGCATAAGCAAACCTTGAAACTGTGAGGAAACTGATGGGGTAGCCCAGAAGGCTGGGTGTTTTTGTTCACATTTGTAAATTAAAGGGCTGAATGCAACCAACTCAACTCAACCTCTTTTTTTGTAATTGCCTTGAGCCGGGGCCTTGCTCTCTTGAAATCAATGACCAGACTGACTTCACTGGCAGCAGGCTTGGGCCCTAAGCAAGGAAAATGGCCATTCCAAAGAAGAAATTTTTATGAGAGGTTTATGAGCATTTGAAACTAGGGAGTTACAATAAGTTACTTAGCAACCTTAATTACAGAGATTTCTGCTGTACTCTGTGGAGACTATCTTATCTGATGGGCAGTGATTTATCTTGATGTGAAGGGCTAGTGCTCTTCTTGCCAGCATAGCCACCTTCCCTTTGGGAGCATAGCAGGGCTCTGTATTCCTGCGTGCTCAGCAGCAGCAACTCCCTTATGGGCTGCGAAAAGGACGAACACAGTCCAAGTCCTACCCAAGCCCTGCCCCACCACACACTGGTGCCCAAAAGGACTTCCTTCAGTGCCAGTCCAAAGTGTCCAAATCAGGGCATCCCTGAGTAGTCACACAAGATGATGGCCTTGTCTAAACAAAGTTGAACCATTTTAACTTAAATTGGGGTTTGAGCTGGTGCAAGCTTGTGAATAGATAAGGCTTCTGTACAGTACGGTTGCCCATGTCCTAGGGCCATGAAGAGATTTATTGTTACTTTTATTGTGATAGCATCTATAGGCCACAACCAGGTTCGGTCCCATTGTGCTAGGCACTGCATTCATGTCCGCTCTGTGCAGAATGTTAATTGTAGGAGCCTTCCCATTACTTTCTGGGCCTGCCAGTCGAGGACTACTGTCTGCTTATGGCTCCCCAACCTAATGAGCCCTCCCTGAGGACTCTTCTTTTTTCCTTTCTCTCACCCCCACTGGCGGTTCTTGGGAGTTTCTTCCAGCTGGGCTTAGCCATTTCCTATGGTGGGCTACATACCACACACCCTTCTGTGCCTGACCTGGGTGTGGGGTGTGTACATTCCATGTCAATGCAGCATTGTAGGATTGTGGTCGCTGCAGTCTTCCAAAGGAGGTTGCCTGTGGTGTTGCTCAAACTGGGTATGGTCTTCAGGCTTCTGGAAAGTTGCCAGTGCAGCCCTTGGTTGCCCAAAGTTTGGGTGCCCTTAGCTGGCTGATAGGCAAAACCAGTGGTGTCTCTTTCCAACTGAATTCAAACAGACATAGTGCCCATTCATAGCAGTCCTGCTGCAGCCTTGGCAGAGCGCTCTGTTTAACCGTCAGTGTCCAGTGGCCAAGGCTGTGAGGTGTTGCAGAACTCTCGCCTTAAGGGTATTGCTGTTGGTGGTGATTGATCCAAGAGGGTTGGCTTTTTGTGGAGCTGCATCAAAACCATTGCTTTTGTTTACACACACCAACACACCAGAATCCTGCCTGCCCTGGGGGCATGTTCTTCGCATGATCCCTTGTCACCTCTTCCTACCTCAGAATGGGGACTGCCTGCTCTTGATTCATGCGGGGAAAGCCTGGATACTTTCTCTGTAGTATCGGTCTGCTGAAATGCTATGCTGACTCTCAAGATGCTTGTGCCTGTAAAGCAGTATGCCATGTGTTGTGTCTCTGCCGCCATCCCCTCAATAAAAAGCTCCACTGCTAACACACAAGGAATTTCTATGTCCTAGCACTGGTTACTCCCTTAGGATTGTAGTTAGAGGAGGGGGTGGGGAATTATACTCCTATTCTTGGCTCTGCCACTGAGTTGCTGTGTGATCTTTGGGCAAGCCACTTGCCCTCTATACCTAAGTTTCTTCATCTGTAAAATGGGGATAATACCAACCATCCAGGGAGGCTGTGAGACTTAAGTAATGCATGTTTGCAAAGTGCATGGAGAACCTCTGAGAGGTAAGAGTGTTAGTCTCTATAGTAGAAGCTAGTGTAATTTCTATACTAGAGGTGGTTACCTCTCCTTGGGTATACACACAGCCCTCTTCTCTTCCCCACTTTGCTGTTCCCATCGTAGGGGTACATGTGTTAGTGGAGAGGATAGCTGTCCACAAAGAATAGATTTGAGTAAGGCCACAAACAATTTGTGATTGGAAATCATGACTTTGAGCCCATGCTTCTTACTTGCAACTTCTGTCTAATTCAGGATGTTCCTCCTCTATTGCATGCAAGTCTTGCTGATTTACAGGAATTGCAGATTATGGCTCTAGGTGGTTTCTATTGATCGTGTTCTGCTAAGGGTGCTTTCTTCTCACGGCCATCCTTGCACACACATCTGCACTAGCTTCTGATCTCCTGGCTACACTTCAAGCCTCTCCTACTTGCTTTCAGATCTCTGCATGGTTCTGCTTTTGCCTGGGTCTCTACCCTCCTGCATCCCACCCAGCTTCATGCCTCCTTTCATTAGGAGACCTTCCTACCTTATAGCTGCAACAGTCTCCCGATTAACATGCACACAGCCAATGCCCTCTCCATTCAAATAACTCCTGCAAGCGCCCACCTATTTGACAAGGCCTTGCAGCTCCCACCGTCTGTAACATTTTGTAATATTGTCCCCATTTGTTCCATCAGACTGTGAACTCCATGGGGCAGGCATTTTGTTCTTTGTTCTGTACACTTTATACAGTGTAATGAGTGTGCTATACACTTACATCATTAATAGCACGTGAGGTGTTAAAAAGATTAGCCCAGATGAGTTAAAAAGCCAACTCTTGCTCTTTTTGAAGGAGGTTGAGTATTTCTTGCAAGAGGTTTGAAAATTGCTGTGAGCAGAAAATAATTGGAGGATTTAATGAAAGCAAACTCTCTCTTGTTTTAGAACTTGTAAATAAATGTAACACCAATGAAAGTAAAGGCCACGACACTGATGAGAGGCAGGAATAGCCTGGGCAGGAAATGTATAAGATTGCTCCCTCCTTCCTCATGCCAAGCACCAAGCTCTGCCAAGGGCCCACTGTCTTGAGCTGCAGTCCAGCCATCTACTGTTCTAGAGTCTGGGGATCTGTGTAGTGACAGCCCTGTTTGTGTGCATCGTGAAAACTGGTAAATCGCTCCTCTATCCGCTAATCAATTTAACTTGTAACCTAATCCAAAGTGTGAATTTGGGTTCCCCAAAATGAAAGGGATTAGTGTCCACCAGTCCTTCGCTACTGGAAATGTTTGATTGTTTTCCAATATCTTGTTCTTTCCAAAACATGTTCCCTTTCCTCCTCATTACAAAGATGTCACACACCAGAATGCCCTACAAAATATACTCCAGGAAACAAATGCTGCACAAATCCAGGGTGTGTGTAAAGTAAATGTGATCTAATAATCTCTACCCTGACTCCTATGACTTTTAAAAAGCTGCACTTCTGAGCCCAAGTAGCATGTAGATGGTAAGTGAGAGGGGACCTTGTAATCTATGGTATTTTATAGTTAGTAATGCTAATAAAATGGACACACCTTGTAGTTATGAAAACAATACAGGTTCAGGCACGGTGGGTCTGATTCTCTTTTGCCTTGCCCCTTATGCGCTGACATATACCTGTGCAATGTGAGTGTAAAATGTTTTCATTCTGACTTGGTAACATTTTTATATCTACTTTGCACAGGTGTAAATGACAGACAGGGCAAGATGGTGGTGGAGACGCAAACCCAGTGCATCTTTATGCATTTTCCAGTAGTGAGTTACAGAAATCTACGGCATGGGCTGTGTTGCCTTTCCCTCACCAGACCCCTCTGTTTATCCAAAGATTCTGCTGTCCTCTGGAGACTTTGAGATAAATGGGGCTGCGTTGTGTATAGCAGGAGCTGCTTATTTTATAATTTATTACTCCACAAATATATGCACTGAACAAAAAAGCTGTGGTATCTGTCCCCAAGAGCTTACATGCTTAGACCAGGTGTGACAAATGTTGATAAATGCTACAGGGGAAGGAGGACAAGGCCTACCAGGGTAAACATGTGGCTGCTTTGCTTAGTAGAGTATCGGTATTGTATGCCCATCTGTTTCTTTTTTCCTAGGTTGGTATTGAAGATTAAGGCACCTGCTCTTCCCTCCTTAGAGTTTCTTTAGGTGGAAAGTCATTGGCTGCCTGATGTTTTGGAGCTACTCATGATTGGGACGCTGAGAGTATCCAGGAAAGTACTTTCTGTGAGGACCCCACCTCAGTAGCAACAGCTGCTCACCCTCTAAGGAAGGCAATCAGTGCCCCTCCCAGCGGGGGGCAGGCGTCTGCTGCCATGGATACCGAATCGACATATTCGGGATATTCCCACTACTCAGGTCACTCCAAAAAAGCCCACAGACAAGGGTATGGAAACCATTATTAACAAATTAGTCCTTAGGCTGGGCAGTGTCACAGTGTCATGACCTCTTCCTTAGATCATGCTGAAGCCCCTCGCAGACCAAAACACTGTGGCTCTAAAGGAGGCAAAGTGTGAGATGACTTTTTCTCTCTCTCAGGACACTAGAAATAGGGCCACAGAAGGTGGAGATGGAACAAGATTGGTTAGTTCAGTCATTAACTGAGGGCTAGATAGAGTCCCCAGATGGAGGACTGACCAGCATTTTTAAACAAATGCTTGCTATTCCTCCTCCTTTTTTTCCACTCCTGTTTGTCTTCCTCAGCTAGGGGGCAAAGTTTCTCTTCCCCTCAGCTGCCATGTTAATACCTTTTGTGGGTAATTCAGGTGTTTAGAAAAACAGCTAAAAATAGGCAACGTTTGCCTGTGGCTTTCATCTGAGATCAGGGCCCCACTGTGGTAGGTGCTGTATGGACCCAGACATTCCCTGTCCTGAAGATCTTAGTCTAAATATTGCTGTCAGTGCTCCCTTGAATACTACCTCAGCCCCCTTGAGACAGCTTGATTACTGACTCCCCAACCCCCCATCTCCCTCTGAAATCCTTTGGGGAGAGGGAGTACTCCCTGAGTTTACACTGAGGATACATGTGGGAGAGTGTCCCCTTCTCCAGGCCTCTTCTGATGTTGCTGGGGTAGGAGGTGTTTGTGACCAGGGATTGAGAAGGGAAGAAATAGGTACAAAGTTTCTAATTTAAGTCTTCTAGGCCAGGGACTGTCCTATACAGCTCTGAGCTCTCTGTGAGCACTGAACTAACGTGCCATGCCCTGGGGACTGGCATGTGAGATGGCACCTGGAATCAGGCTATCCTTTAAAGTTTGGAAAGAGGGTCATGTTGTACGGGCAGGTGCGGGCTCCTTGGTGGAGTGAGTCCTCTACAATCCTATTGCCAGAAACCATCTGCAGACATGGGATCTATGTTGGCTCCCAACCTCCTTGGAGGCCTAGCAGGTGGAGTTTATGTTGTGGAAGGTTGTATCGCAAAGGTAACTGGCAAGAGGCTAGAGCACCTCTTGATTTACAGGAGGTTAATGAAAATGGATAGATCTCACTGGGAGGGCTGAGTCTGTGATGCCTTCTGGTGAATGGGTCCTGTAATCTTCTTCTCCCCTTGCCTTTATTTATGGGAAAGGAGTCGGGACAGGCACAAATCGCCACGGAGTAAAGATGGCAGTAGGTCAGAGAAATCGGTCACCATCCAGACGCCTCCCGCGGAACCGCTGCTGGGGAATGATGCCTCTCGGACAGAAGAGGGTCAGGTAAGGAATGGGAAGCAAATGGAGACGTGGATGGGCAAAGCGCGGGCTGTGGGACAGCATTCTGCTTTGGTGACTGTCTTTGCCTGCCTGCACGCTGATGGAAATGTGTTCGTTGGACTCTTGGTAGCAGGCAGGAATGGCTCTCGGGTCCCTTTGGATCATAGTTAATGCTGTTTTGGGTTTTTTTCAGGCCTTAAACTGCTTTGCAAAACTCTCTACCTATAGGGACTGCATCACTTCACCTACCACCAAAATGTAGCCACTTCTGTGGTGGGATGTGGTAGCAATTTAACAAAGCGTAACACATGATTAAAGATAAAATATGAAGAATTGAAATGGTCACAGGCTTTTAGGGAGGCAGAATGCAATGATCCATTTATACCTCCACTCTTGTATTAAAAGGCATGGGACCTTTGAGCTTACAAGTGGTCAGGACTTTTGTTTTGTCTTTTCTGAAAGCATCACTTTCAGTAGTACAATGCCCTGTCTGAACACACTGAGGGCTTTAGTTCACTATTGATTTCGAAGAGCGCTTACTACTGAATCACCAATGCTTTGTGTCATGCCAAACGTACCAAGCCAGCTGTTTTTTACCATCTGATCAAGGATAGTTACCCAACCCAGCCCCCCTCACTTTTTGCTTTAGCGACATGCCATTTAAAAAAAAAAAAAAATCTAGACCTTTTTAAAAAAAAAAACCTCTTTCTAAAGGTAACAGAACAGGCGACCAAGATGCTGAGTGGAGAGAGGAAAGCAAGAGACAATCTACAACAAATATAAGAAAAAGGAATGACAGCAAAAAATTGAGTCCATGCAGTAGGTATATGGACACTAGGTCAGGCAAAGAATGGAAAGCTACTGTTTCTATATTATATCTGGATCAGAACAGCGGCCCTTCTATACCGGGAGCTCCACGGGTTGAAGCAGTCATACTGTGTGAATAGTAGCCTTAAAGAGCAGTGACACTTCAAGACAAACTTGGAATAGTTTCCAAATAGTGTTTCAGTGCATCCTATGTTTCACTCTTTTTCTGCATGTACTTTTTAGGTTAGTACTGATGTCTTACTCAAAACCAAGAACTCTCTCAGGGAATCAGGGCCTGTCTACATATAAAAGGCTGCATTGGTGCAACTGCAGCACTGTAGCACTTTAATGAAGATGCTCCTATACCAAGCTTTCCCGCTGATGTAGCACGGTCTACATTGGAGGGTTGGGGGTGGGTGTTAGGATGGTATAACTACTTTGCTCAGGGAGTGTGGATTTTTCACACCCCATGAGCGCCGTAGTTACACCAATGTAAGCCTCCAATGTAGACCAGACCTCAGTCTGCTGCCTCTTCCCCGCCAGCAATGTATGTGTTAATTGTTGTTAGAGCACCCAGATGCCACTGCAGAGGGTGCCAAATGGAGGTACATAAATAAACCTTCTTTGTTTTTTGGACAATAGCTTTCACAAACTGCCAGTTAAACAGTTGTGAATGGGTGAGTTTATTGTGTCAGGTGGGGCAAAATATGCTGATGAGTTCTTAAGAAACAGGTCTTTATCTTCATGCAAATCTCTCTAGTAATGTAAACTAAAAAGCGAAGAAAAATACAAAAAAAAATATGAGAAGGATTGTCTCTTAGCAACTCAAAGACATTATGCTCCGGCAGCTTTTCAGCACAAATTTAGCTCAGTGGGAACGTCGAGGGATCAGCCTACCAACGAAGCTGAAGGTCTACCGAGCAGTGGTGCTTCCAACTCTGCTGTACGCCTGCGAGACGTGGACTGTCTATCGGAGTCATGCACGAAGGCTCAATCACTTCCACATTTCCTGTCTGTGAAAGCTTCTAAAAATCAGATGGCAGGACAAAGTGCCCGATACTGATGTCCTTACTAGAGCCAGTCTGCCGTCAATTCACACACTGCTGATGAGAGCCCAGACCAGATGGGCCAGACATGTCGTGAGAATGTCAGATGAACGCATTCCTAAACAGCTCTTCTACGGAGAACTCACTCAGGGAAAGCGCTCCCATGAAGGACAAAAGAAACGGTTCAAGGACACGCTGAAGACCTCTTTGAAGTCCTTCGAGATCAACACCGCCACATGGGAAACCTTCGCACTGAACCGTCCAGCATGGCACAGCCTCATTCACACAGGCAGTAATACCTCTGAGGCGAGGCGTATTGCTGAGGCTGAAAAAAAGCGTGAGCTGCGCAAGTCCAGAGCTGCTCGTACATCATCGACAGTGCCATTACATGTCTGCCCGACGTGTGACAGGACGTTCCACGCCCGAATCAGACTGATCAGTCATCTTTGGACGCACAGAGCCCGGTCATCGAAAAAATGAGTTGTTGAGATCTTCATTGATAACGATGGACGAACATCAGCTCAGTAGCTCCACTTGACTGCATGAACTCTTGATAATGCCATTTTAAATGGGAAGAACTGTTAGAACAGTGAGGCTGGGAACCAGGACTTGTGTGTTCTGTTTTAGGTTTTGGCCCCGACTTGCTGTGATCTTGGCAAGTCACTTTCCCTCTCTGTCACTGTTTCTCCATTTGTAAAATGGGGGTAATTATATTGCTCCACCTCATTGAGTGAGTGAGGGGGTAAGAGTTTGTGTCGAAAATGCTTAGATGATCATATGGAAGGTGCTAGCAAAAGGCAGTGTACTCTAGTACTGCACTCCACTGGAGAACTCCTTAGGCCTTTCCAGGGCCTGTTTCTACAAAAAGTGTTAACGTTGCTGAGACCATGTCAAGATGCTGGCTGTGGTTGGTGTGTCTCTTTTTAAAACCTCAGTGCTTTAGGCCTGAGAGATTATTGTCCCAAATTGCACCAGAAGTGAAATTCTTGGAGCTATTCTAAATAATTATGCTGCCTCAGTCTGCTCCTGTCACAAGGATACTTTTAGACTTAATCTTTTTTATAACTCTTTTGAGAAGTGATTGTAATGATTTTATTAGATACTGGGCTGATGGCCCTGATTAGATGGAGGCCCTGAAACCACAGAACGAGAACAACACAACATCACTACCTCTGTCAATTAAGTTAAGCCTGTTTCTGTTAAAACACTTCTGTCAGCATGTTTCCGTGCAGAAGCCAAAAAGGTTTACTCCTGTCAGTCACTGACACACTTGCACTGGGATATCTTTTTCTCTTCCAGAAAACATGTTGGGGTGCTAATGACTGATTTGGTGACTACAAAGGCTTAAGATGCCACTATGTGGAATGAAGGAATCTATCTACTGTCTAGAAGCTTTAATGCAGTTTGGAATGCACTGGTGTAAATTTGTCAAGTCTTCAGAAGTCTGAGTCACTCCCTGAACAGCAGTTCCAAGTCAGATCCATACATGTCAGATTAACTTTTTATCCTTGCCTTGTGTAGGTGTGTCCAAGCAGATGCATCATGGAGTAGGAAGAACAGTGTGCAGGATCTCTGTGGCAGAAGTTCTCTGAAGTCGGAACCCTTTTATTGCTGACTTTCAGAAAACTTTAATGTAGACTGAAATTTGACTCTTTGGCAATTGTTCCTACTTTTCAAATATGCTGGCTTCAGGTTGAACAGTTTTTGGACACATCCAGTACTTTAATATAGGAGCGAACAGGTGTTATAGAGACCCACAAATTCACATGGCCCAGCATCTATAAATATCTATCTCCAACTGCTGGAGAGTTGGTTATTAACTTGAGAAACATTGCCAAAAACAGTTCAGCAGAGGGTAGGGCTACCATATGTCCGGATTTCCCCGGACATGTCCGTCTTTTCAGTCTATAAATAGCCGCCCGGGGGGGATTTTTAAAAATCTAAAAATATCCGGGATTTCCCCCCGGTCGGCTATTTATAGACAGAAAAGCGGCGGCCAAGCCCCGCTGGGCAGCCAAAGCCCCTTCCTGGCTCCCCCCATCCCCTGCAGCCTTACCACGCTGTCCGGTCCCGCAGCTGTCTTTCCCCTCCCCTGAACACTCCGCCCACCTGCTCCTCCCCCTCCCCTGTTCCCGCGAATCAGATCTTCGGGGGAAGTCTGAAAAGAAGCAGGGGCAGGTGGGAGAAAGAAGCAGGTAAGCTGGGGTGGGGGGGCGCGAGAAGGAGAGCTCCGGGGAGGCGCGGCCCTGGCCGAGCGGCTCCCTCCGGCCCGGGCCGAGCAGCGCCTGGCAGCCCCAGCGGCTCCGGCCCGGCTAGGGCCACAGGGCTGCGGCGCCGGTTTCGGCCGAGCGCGCCAGCCCGGTGCCAGCCGAGCACGCCCGGCCCCGGTTCCGGCCCCCAGCAGCGTCGGCCCTGGTTCCTGGGCTCTTTAAAGCTGACCCTGGTCAGGGGACAGGGAGGGGCGGTTGGATGGGTCGGGAGTTCGGGGGGGGGGTGCTGTCAGGGGGGCAGGGGTGTGGAGAGGGACAGGGAGCTGGGGGGGTTAGATGGGTCTGGGGTTCAGGGGGCCTGTCGGGGGCAGAGGTGTGGAGAGGGGTCGAGGCAGGCAGGGAGCAGAGGGGGTTGGATGGGTCGGGAGTTCTGGGGGTCCTGTCAGGGGATGGAGAGCAGTTGGATAGGGCATGGGAGTCCCGGGGGTCTGTCTGGGGGCGGGGGTGTGAATATGGGGTGGGGGTGTGGGTCGGGGCAGTCAGGGGACAGGTAGGGTTGTAGGGGGGTGGTAAGGGGTCCCAGGATGGGGCAGTCAGGGGACAAGGGGGTGGGAAGTGGGAGGGAGTGGATGGGGGCGGGGCAGGGCTAGAGCGGTGTCCCTCCTCTTCACCCCCCCTCCCCCCCCCCCGGTGTCCTCTTTTTTGCTTGTGGAAATTGGTAACCCTAGCAGAGGGTGTGTGTAATGTTTCCTCCACTAGTGAGGGAGACTGAGAAAATATGCAGTGGAACCCTTTGAAAGTGAAACTATTTATGTCACAACTTTACTATGGATGAGGTTTCACTATAACCATAATTGCACTTGACTCGTTGCTGACCATTGAAACCGGATTTCTCTTGCAGGTGGATTCTGTAGTGCACTTGTAAGTACTTGCGGACTGGAAGAGAGCTAGTTCCTGCATTTACAGAATGTTCTGTATCTGCAGGAGGTGGGCTTCTCTATTTTTAACTTCTGGGTTTCTTTATCCGAGCTGGCTCTCCAGATCTCTAAGTAGCAGGAGCAAATGCTCCCAGTCTCTCTCCCTTCATGAACCCCCTTCTACTCATGCTCACACAGTAACATGTAATCTTTGTTGTCCCTACAGATTGGCAGGGTATTTGATTTTCTTTCAGGGAACTGAAAGGAAAGACCCATGCACAATAATCAGCATGTAAAGTTATTGTGAAGGCCAAGACTATAACAGGCGTTCAAAAAAGAACTAGATAAATTCATGGAAGTTAGGTTCAGCTATTAGCCTGGATGGACAGGGATAGAAAACCATGTTCTGAGTATCCATAGCCTCTGTTAGCCAGAAACTGGGAATGGGCACAGGGGATGGATCATTTGATGTTTGTCTGTTCTGCTCATTCCCTCTGAAGCACCTGGTATTGGCCACTGTTGGAAGACAGGCTACTGGGCTAGATGGACCACTGGTCTGACCAGTATGGCCATTCTTATGTTGAGTAACCTCTCCTGGGGCTGTAGATGCAGGAAAAAATTCCAAACTTGGTTAGACCATTTACCCCTGCTTCCCACCCTCCCACATTATTGTTGAATACATTTTAGGGATTCTAAACCTGCTGTTCAGCTGTGTTGTGGCAGTGTCAAGTCGTCTTTGGCGACCATGTTGCTCTTTGGCTGCTAAACGCAGAATGTCAGGAATTGAGATAAACTGATGTTTCCTTATTCTCTTTCCCTTTCAGGATGACAATTGGGGTGAGACCACAACAGCTATCACAGGCACCTCGGAGCACAGCATCTCCCAGGAGGACATTGCCAGGATCAGTAAGGATCTGGAGGACAGTGTTGGCTTGGATTGCAAACGCTACCTTGGTTTAACAGTGGCTGCTGTCCTTGGACTCCTCGTCTTCCTTACCCCCATTGCCTTCATTCTCTTACCCCAGATCCTGTGGCGGGATGAACTGGAGCCATGTGGCACCGTCTGTGAGGGACTGTTCATCTCTGTGGCTTTTAAACTCCTGATTCTTCTGATTGGGACCTGGGCTCTGTTCTTCCGTCAGCCGAAGGCGGATATACCAAGAGTGTTCGTGTTCCGGGCCCTCCTGTTGGTCCTTATATTCCTGTTTGTTTTTTCCTACTGGCTCTTCTATGGCGTCCGCATCTTGGACTCCAAGGACACCAATTACCAGGGGATAGTGCAGTATGCAGTGTCTCTCGTAGATGCTCTCCTCTTCATTCACTATCTAGCCATTGTGCTGCTGGAGCTGAGGCAACTGCAGCCCATGTTCACGGTCAAGGTGGTGCGGTCGACAGATGGAGAGTCGCGATATTATAGCTTGGGGCACCTGAGGTACGTTGAAATTTCTTGGGGGCAGGGGAATGTCTGGAAATCTGTGTAAAGATCCAAGTGCAATAGCCGAGAATGCAATCCATTGAGCATGTTTTGTTAACGGGATATCCATTGGGTTTCTCTATCCTTCCCCATCTGAGGCTCTCCAAGTCCTTCATAAAGAAAAGATTAACAAATTAAACCTATTGGCTCCCCAGTGGGGTAGGAAAGGAATGTTTCAATTTCACAGATAGTGAAACAGGAACAAAGGCTGCGATTTGCACACGGTAAGAGCCAGTAGAGCTGGGGATTGAATGCAGATCTCCTCAGTCCCAGGCCTGTATTTAACCTCTAGTCCAGGGGTGAGCAAACTTTTTGGCCTGAGGGCCACATCAGGGTTGTTCAACTGTATGGAGGGTCGGATAGGGAAGGCTGTGCCTCCCCAAATAGCCTGGCCCCTGCCCCCATCTGCCCCCTCCCACTTCCCGCCCCCTAACTGCCCTCCTCAGAACCCCCAACCCATCTAACCCCCCCTGCTCCCTATCCCCTGACTGCCTTGACCCCTATCCACATGCCTGCCACCTGACAGCTCCCCCCCCCCCCCGGACTCCCACCCCCTATCCAACCGCCCTCTACTCCTCATCCCTGACCACTCCCTCCCCCCCCGGCCCCTAACTGTCCCCTGGGATCCCACTCCCTTATCCAACCCCCCCTGCTCCCTGTCCCCTGACTGCCCTCCTGACCCCATCCACATCCATGCCCCCTGAAAGGCCCCCCGGGACTCCCACTCCCAACCTTCCCTATTCCCCATGCCCTGACCGCCCCGCCAGAACCTCCACCCCATTCAACCACCCCCCTCCTCCCTGACTGCCCCCCCAGAATCCCCTGCTCCCCACCCCCTTACCAGCAGCAGGAGCTCGCAGCTGTGGCACCTGGCCAGAGCCAGCTGCACCTTCCCAGCGGGAACGGCGGGCCAGAGCGTGGCTGCAGAGGTTGGGGGGACAGCGGGGGAGGGGCCAGGGACTAGGCTCCCCGGCCGGGAGCTCAGGGACCGGGCAGGACAGTCCTGCGGGCCATAGTTTGCCCACGTCTGCTCTAGTCCTTGCTTTCCTCTCTTCTCTTCCTATGAAGAGCCAGCATTGGGATTGCCTGAAGAATCCCTAAATGCTCCCGCATTGGGTAGCCAGGGGGAAAGGGGTCCTTTATGCTAAGTGATCAGCAGCTATGAGATTGGAATTTTTTTTTCAAACTGATGATTTGGTTTCTCAAGCCTCAGATGAAGATGGGGGCAGGGTGGGGGCTATGTTCAAGACTTGTCCTGTTGTGCGTCTGGACCCTGACGCTACTTGATGTGAAGGGGTTCTGTCTGCATGCCCTAGGGATACAGATAAGCAAGCTTTTGCTGTGGCAGCTCCCAGGATGTGGAACTAGCTCCTCTTGAAAGAGCTACCCCAGCTTCTCCCTCCCCTCTTTGGATAATTGAAGACCCCACACTCTGGAGTATTTGTTTCAGCTGCTGTCAGGCCCATATGTAAGGTTTGGCTGCCTTTTCAGTTGCTCTATATTGTTACTACTTAGTTTGGTTTCTAGATTATTTGCTGCTTCAGTTGGTGGTGGGTGGAACAATTTACTTTGTAGGTGTCTAGGTGGGGCCAGGGTGCCTAAAAGTTATTAGATCCTCTTAGCACTCCGGCACCTCCTAGATGTCATTTGATACTCTTAGTTGTATGACTCATGCCTGACAACCCACCCCTCGTGCTGAGGTTCCTGCCTCTCTCAGGTATGGGAAAGGCCAGGTCACGCTGGCTAGAACGTTTTTTGGGGGGAGAAGGCTTATTTCTGGTTCCCTCACCCCATGAAACTGATGGCTTCTCAGGCTGGGGGAGGGAATGACCTCAAGCATGAAAGGGAAGATCCTGTCAACTAGTGTCTGGATTAAACATCTGTCGAACTTATCCTGTCCAGATCCCTGTGGTGCGCACAGATCTGCTGCAGATGGAGAGATTAGTGTCTGCTGGTTTAAGTGGATATATGAACACAGTCTCATGCAGCCTGTTAGCATAGCAATGGAATTGCTTTGAAGTAGGGCTTAGTGGTTAGAGCAAGAACCAGGGAGTTGGGATTCTTGGTCCTTGTTCCTGGCTGTGCTGGTGACTCATGTGACTCTGAGTAAGTTAGCTCAACTCTTTGCCCCTGTAAAATGGGAGAAGATACCTATCTTCATAGAGAGTGGCAGAGTAGCAGGGCTTAACTTATTGTTTGTAAATCACTTAAATCTGTAGGACCACACTGTTGTTATCAGCATAATTAATCTATTGCCTATATGAGAGTTTAGATCACATAATGTTAAACACTAGAACCGATCACTGAAGAATCTTATCAGGCAAGGACCAAGACCTTTCAGCCCAGAGAGACTGAAGGGTAGCCACCAAAGTAAGAATTCATCTATACACTAATACTTCACACATTGGGGTGTGAAGATGCCATTGTTACAAGAAGAAGAGTTCTGCATTTTTAAAACTTAACTTTGGGTATCTGTTTTTTCCTAAAGAAAAAAAAAATTCTTGCTTTTGAGTGTTTTAGTACAAAATGGTGGGAAATCCCAGGTTTGTATGCACAGGTAGGAGGGCCTCTGTTGCAAACATGCTTGAAACTATTCATATCTACAAGCTTAGTCCATTGACTTCATGCTTAAGGTTAAGCACCTGCATAAATCTCAGGAGCATGAGGCCTAAAGTTGTAACAGGTCTTCTGTTAGAGCCTGATATATCTGGCTATTTTGGAAAACCCCTAGCTGCACCTAACTATTCGGTCAGTGACATTTAACTGGCATGGTAACTGAAATAAATGGACTGACTTCTCATCCTAAGGCCAAGCAGTTTGTTCCTGTCTTCACTTTGTCTGTCTCTCTCCATCTCCGCAGTTTTGAGCCCCGCTTCTCCGCCTCCACCCCCTTCCGTTGAGTGTCTAGCATGCTTTTTTGGGATGGGCTAGGAGAGCTTTCAACATATCTGGGGGGAGGGATAGCTCAGTGGTTTGAGCATTGGCCTGCTAAACCCAGGGTTGTGAGTTCAATCATTGAGGGGGTCAGTTGGGGATTTAGTTGGGGATTGGTCCTGCTTTGAGCAGGGGGTTGGACTAGATGATCTCCTGAGGTTGCTTCCAACCCTGATATTCTATGATTCCTCCTAATGTTGTTTCTCAGAGAACCTCCAAACAGAGCTGGTCAGTTTGTTTTTTATATATATATATAAAAAAAATTTGCAGAAAAATTTCAACTTTGTCAAAACTGAAAGCATCAGGGGTTTTGTTTTTTTTCCAATGGAACAACCAAAATTCTGAGGCACGCAGACACTTTCTGCAGAAAGTCTTGTCACAAACCTAATTTTCTATCAGCAGAGGTTCGGATGGAAAACTTTTCACCAGTGCTGGCTCCAAATGAGTGAAGGAATGGGGAGGAGCTGAACTTGCCAGTAAGGACGACTTCTCAGCTCTAGCAGGCTCAGGTCATTTCTCTTCCAAGAGTGGTTCCTATTAGCAGGCTGGCTAAAGTGCTGAGAGAGGGACCACACCAGTTCCAAAGATTTCAAGTTTAGCTGCCCAGTTTAAGGACCTCCTGGCCTGTGATTTTTGTTTGGGAGCAGGGAGTGGGGCATTGCAATGCAGGTGGAAGGTGGACTTGTACCCAGGATTGTGCAGCCAAGCCGAAACCCTGCTTTATTTGGTAAATTTATAAGTTTATAATGTTTGCTGCACTGCTGGTAATGGTGAAACCACTTGAGAGGCAGAGGAACACAACATGAGGGCTGTTTGCAGCCCTGTTCAGCAAATGCACATGGATACAGAGAGTGAGAAAGAAAGAGGAGAGATGAACAAAACTCAGAGAAAGAAAGGAAAACAGAGGAACATGCAAGCGAGACTGGGTCGGGAAGCAGATGGTAGGAGTGAAAGCAGGAGAAAGGGGTGTGAACAGAAAGGGGAAGGGAGAGAGAAGGAAAAATAAAGCATTCTCTATCAGCAGGACTGATATTCTGGGGACTTAATTTTTTAATGTCCCTGTTTGTATCACACAACCCGGGCATCTGTTGCTCTTTCAGGCCAGTTCCTCCCAAAATTTTCTGGATGCCTCATAGGTTGTTAGCAAAGGCCCCATTTAAAAACCCCTCCCATTCTTAATCAGGCCGCTAAATTTATTCTCTTCCTTTCAAATGAATATGCATTCTTCGCCCCCCCACCCCGACTCACCCTAGAGCAGTGCTAGTCTAGACAGCTCAGGAAAAGGAATGGTTTCAGAAGCACATGGTAATTATTTGTCTGTAAACATTGATAGAATTAGTGTCAGGCGCCTGCATTATCTTGGAATGATTTGGGTTAAACAGGGCCATTAGTGGGTCATAGAGTCTGTTTCCACCCTGTTACATGGATGGGACAAGACATCCCAAACAAGGAGCAGTGGAGGAGGGACAGGTGATACTGTTCACAGTTGTCCATTTATAATTATATGGGTCTGTACAATGCCAGGTCTGTGGTGGAGAGCACAGATCTGCCCTAGCCTTTCACCTCTTCAAACAAGTTGCCTGTGAGATTTAGTTTGTGAGTCTCAATCTAGCTTCTACTGGACATCCGGCCACAACGTTTGCAGTGCGATCCACACAAGTGGACATACTTGGCTGTCTTTAATCCAGAAAGGCTGAATACTTGGAAAGGCCTATTGCAGGGGTGGCCAAACTTACTGACCCTCTGAGCCACATATGACAATCTTCAGAAGTTCGAGAGCCGCGGCTGAAGCCCCAACACCCCGTTCCACGCTCGGCAGAAGCCCCTATCCCACAACCCTGCTACAAGGCAGAGGTCCCAAGCTCCCCTCCCCCGGGTGTAGGGGAGGTGTGTGTGTGTGTGGGGGAGGAGGGACATGGAGGGCTCCGTGAGCTGCACTTTAACTGTAAAAGAACCGCATGCGGCTTGCGATCCACAGTTTGGCAACCGCTGGACTACAGTGTCAACTAGATCCTCGCCCATCCCTTTGCAAAGGTAGGATATAATCCTTGCTGAAAGCTATATGGGATATTTAACCTGACCTTAATTGTAGTCAAGAGGCCAAGAAAGAAACTGGTTGTAGCTACACCCCCATCTGTTACTACTCTGTCCATCCCTTCTAGACCCATCTCCATCTAGAAGTCATTAATGCCTCCAGGTTAGAGGTGCTGTTGCATGCAAAGTGATCAACAACAGAGCAGATGCAGTCACCACATCTAGGTCTATATGAAAGACCTCAGAGAAAGCGCACCACCCACTATAGCAGAAGATAATAGAACTGTCCATAGAGGCACACGTTGCGAACGTCCACCCACACCTGTGGACTGTAATGCAAAGCAGGAGTAATCTGTGCTGGCAGAGTTGTGTAGGGCAAATTTATGCCACCTCTTTTCTGATTGTATCCAGTACAATCAGCTTCTTTCTTCAATACCCAAACTTAAACAAACAGCAGGCCTGGCACTTGTGAAATTGCTCTCTGGGTTTTCAGCACTTAATGATCTCATTTGATAAGCTGCCTCTTATATCCAGGCTCCTCCAGTTGGTGCAGCGGGCATAGTTGGAGTGTGTGGGGAGGGGAATGGACTGAAAAGGAACAAAGGGTAGGGGGAAGTAGGTTCCTCAAACCAAAGTCTGCATGTTTAAGCCTTTCCTGCAGTGTGGCTCGCTAACTCCAGGCAATGCTTAAAGAGTGACATGCCCTTAGTCAGCGAGAATACTTGTGCATCATCTGAACGGAATAGAAAACTCTGCTTTCTGTCCAGAGTCCTGCTGAAGCTTTTTTTTCTTGGAGGCTACGGACACTCTGTCTCAGCCACCCCAAATGCAAGCGTGTTCATGGAGTACCTACCTCTTACCCCCATTCTCCATCACAGGGTTTACTGGACCAGATCAGAGTAATGGCCCATTCAGTCGTCTCTTGCTTCAGGCAGGGCATGATCCTGCAAATGATGGTGAAGAAACTCCCTAATGTATCTGGCCAATTTGTTCCTCACTGAGATTCATAGATTATAAGGCCAGACAGGATTGGTGTGATCTAGTCTGACCTGCATAATACAGACCACATAGGACTTCCCTGAATTAATTCCTGTTTGAACTAGAGCATATCTGTTAGAAAAATATACAATCTTGACTTAAAAATTTCCAGGGATGGAGAATCCAACCCCTTGATAAAGAGGTTAGGAAAGTGTGGTCTTCCAGACCTCCTGCAGTGATCAGCCTTTGCTCTGAAGCATGAGATCTGATTACTCTGAGCTTGGCCTATAGCTACCAATTTTATTAGTAATTTGAAATGTATTCAGCTATTGTATCAGAGACTCTGACCTCCTGTAGTAGTAAGTTCCACAGGCTGAGTATGTGCTCAGTGGAGTAGCACAGCCAACTCCGCAGTCAAACCCAGTAGCCTAAGTGGAATTGGACACCCACTTGCTCATTCCCTGCTAAATTGCACCATCTCTAAAATGTTCATGTTGGTAGAATTGGAGGGTGTTCTCAAATCGAAGCTAGCCCTACCCACTTCTGTATGATACAATTCTTCATTCCCCACAGCTTCCCCGCTTCGTCACGCTAGCCAGCCCAGAACTTCCTAGGAAGCTGAGTGTCATTCTGCTAAAGTGGCTAATTGCCACTGAGGATGTAAAGCTCTCTCCGAACCTATGCTGTCAGCCCCAATGTAGCCTTTTAGTGCTGGTGAAAGGTGCCAGCCTGATGCCCTGGAGACTGAAGTCCTCCCGACTACAGAACTGGCCCAGCACAGACAATGACAGTGCAAGCTTCCCCACACCTGTGTTTGCCACTAGACTGCAACAGTGACTTGCTTGGGCCCTCTCCAGGGGTGAGAGGCTAGCTCTTCTGCCTCCAGACCCATTCAGTTCTTTACTGCTCTGGGCATGTCAGCAGTAGTTTCTGATATAGGCAGTTGATCACTGGGAGTTGCACTGAGAGTCCAACGCATTTCAACCACCAAATAACATCTGATCCAACTGAGTTCTGGTTGCTGTCTAGTGCTGGGTTTTCCAGACACTTGACCTACCTGGTCCTCCCCTACCTCCACTTCCTTGTACACACAAGGAGAAACAGCTGCCTGCTGCATCATCCAGCTGGGGGGGGGGAGTGGCCACAGTGATAGAGTATCATACAAGTGCCTGTGCCAGTGTTCTCTGAAAATCCTTTTTGCTGGTATTGTGGGCACCTTCGCACCTGGAAATGAATGCTGGTAGGAACATTTTATTTCTTAATTCCCTTTTATGAGGGTTTGTCTGTCTGGCAGCTTGCTCTGACACAGTCTGTATTGTGCACCGGCAAAGGGGGCATCGGGATTTCTTATGGCAATTGAAGCAGTGCCACTGTCTACTGGAGCATTTCTTGGTGACTGAACCTAACAGCAAAGTCTGGTACTACTAGCCCCCTCCTGTTACAAATGAGCATTCTCAGAGATCTGATGGAGGGTGATCTGCCTGTGTGCTACAGTTTTCCCTAGGTTACTACACTTAGAAATTCAACCCCCAAAGTCTATTTGGTTGACTGGTTGGTTTTGTGTGTGTGTTTGAAGAGAATGGGTATAACCAGTGTACTTCCTTATTGCACAGATTTGCCCAGCAGGCTTTTAAATATTGATTTAAATCTAGAACTGGACTCCTGCCTCCAAAAACTGATTAGGCAGTGGGTCCGAATAAAAGAATGGGAGCTGAGATGGCCTGGGTTCTATTCCTGCCTCTGCCTGATCCATTGTGTGACCCTATTCCTGTCATTTTACCTCTATGCCTCAGTTTCCCCATCTACCTCACAGGTTTGGAGGCAAGGCTAGTGTAAGGAAAGTTAGTGCAGTGGGATCCTCTCCTGAGATGTGCTGTGGTAGTAGAAAGCTATTCTTGACACTCTGTTGAAATAGGATATGTTAATGAGATAATGATGCAGCCCTGGGGCCTAGCAAGCTACTGGGCTGCAGCCTCCACCTTCCAAGGGAGCCTGAGCTTGTGTTTTTTTTTTTTTTTTTTTTCAATTGCTTTGCGTCCCAAAAACATGAGTGTGGAGTGTCGTATGATGTACACCAGCCAGTGTAACAGTTGCTTTCTGCTACTACAGGAGCTCCAACCAGCAGAGACTGGGGAGTGACCTTTATTCCCTGGAGTGATGGTTTCACATTTTTGGAATACTTGTAACTTAATATTTTAACAGTCCCGAATGTGTACTTGCAGGTGAAGGGCCTAGAGTCAATTATTAATCTCTGGCTTTCTCTTCCTCTTACTATGTGATCTCCTGAAGGGCAGCCTGAGGGGCCATGGCTTAGTCTGCAGGGATTTTTCCCCTTGTTTTAGTTCTGCAAACTGACAGCACACAGCAGTAGATGTACAAGCACTTCAGCATTCCCTGTACTTATGGGTTTGTCATCTGATTTCCTCTTCCATTGTTGTCCTGCCACCCAAAAGGCCAGCTGGCCTTCTCTGAAGTGCCTTCTGTGAACTTTGTGGCCACTACAGAAAGGCCCAGGCATCTACAAACACTGAAAAAAGAAAACCCCAAAACTTTTAACACAGACTCCCTGTGACAAATCATGGGGTACTAGGATTGCATCAAAGTAATACAGGTCCAGACCTGGTGTACAAGAAATTGTTTTCAATAAATATATAATTCATTCCCTATATATACATAATATAAAAAATATCAAGTAAAATGGCCGCTAATCCTAACCTGAGTTCTCTCCAGTGTCGATTGATTTAAATCAAGGCAATTTAAATCAGTGATTTAAATCACCAAGTGGAAAGCCTTGATTTAAATTATCAATTTTAATCACTTTTCCATTTGTACTTCAGTTATTTTTCTAAAGAAACGTGCGTTCTCCAAGGCTGGTGTAAATCAACATGTTTTCTTTAACACAGTTTTTATAGAGGCTAATGGATTCAGTGTGTGTGTATGTATATATGTATATATATATATTTTTATTTAAATGTCTTAAGAGATAATAAGTTTAGGCTGTAACACATTCTATATTAAACTCACATTTCATTTTAAACAGATTTATTTTTAAAATGAAAATTTATAATAATTTAAATAGAAAACCTGAATTAAATTTAAAAAAAAAAAAATGTTTTCCCCACCATGGTCCCCTCCACAAATACAACCCTTAATTCTAGTGTACTAATGTTTTTAACTCAAGTTGGCTGTCCTGTTTAGGGGCAGGGTATAAGCTAAAACATTTTAGCTACTGACACAACTACTCTAGTACTGGATGCAGGCGAATATCACTGAAGAGCCACTTGTCCTCCAGTGCCCTTCCCTCAATTCTCCTGTGTGCTCAGGTTCTCCCGCAGTTCCCTGGGAAAGAATTTGTAGAGCAGTTCATCTTATTGCAGCACTAAGAATCATGGGATGTATTCCCAGAAGTCCCAGTGACACACAAGGATGAATGCAGCGCCACTGTGGACACTGAGGCTATATCTACGCTATGGATGCTACAGCAGCATAGGTAGTGTGCTGTAGCTACACTGTTTTAATCCCACAGCATAAATGCTTCCTACAGTAATGAAAGAGATTTTTCCATTGCTACAGGAACTCCACCTCCCCCAGTGATGGTAGCTTGGTCAATGGAAACATTCTTCCATCAGCTGCCTAGCTGCGAACACAACATGGGTTAGATTGGCTTGACTATGGTTCTTAGCAGTGTGGATTGTTCACACCCTTGAGTGCTCTAGCTATATCGACCTAAATTTTAAGTATGGACCGGACCTGAGTCTTGCTTCGCAGTGGGGTGCTCTCATTTGAGCTGGGCTGACTTGAGAGGAGTAACTCAAGTTAACTTTGCAGTCAAGACGTGCTCTGCATGGGAGATTGAGCTCTGGCTTAGAAATGGAGTGTGAGAGATGGGGTCCCTCTCACACACGGCCCTATACGGCACAGTCTCAAAACAGCCCCTAAGGGCTGGTCTTTTGTTCACAGAAATAACAAAAGGTGTGAATTTAACCGGTTTAGTTACTTCCATGCAAGTTTGTGTGGACTTCCAGTTTGGAAGAAAGTGGCTAATGTTGGTTTAGTGGAAGTCTAGCTACTGACTTTAGCTGGTTCCCATCTGAAATGAATGTCCTCACTCTGACTGACACTGAAATAACTCCTCCGTTTTGGGAAACCGAGTAGATACATCTCTGCAAGTCTGTGTGCAGACCAAGCCTAAAATGTAGTTCAGCTTATTGCCCCTGTATGTCTGTATTCAACCCCATCGTTCAGCTACGAGTAGCTTTGTGGCAAAATTTGGGGGTTTGAGAGAGAATCATGAGAAATATCCCCAAAAGAGATTAAAGCTGTTCTAATTCAGGGTAATGGCAAACTGCCTTTGAATGCTGAATCTGTTAATCCTGAGCCCTGCCAGGAATCAAGTAATGAATGATCCTTTCCCTGGGATAGCACTCAGTCAGGTTGCTGGCCAGGACCTGGAATGAGACCGGAGTGCTTTTGCCTTGTTGCAACAAATGAGACCCTTTTAAATAAAAAGAATCTCTTACTACACTGATGTATGAATTTAAAACTGTTCTAATGGTTACTTGGAACATTTTCTCCTGCTTATTTACTTCAAGATAAACTGGGCAAATACACTAAATATAATTTCCTTCTTTAACTTTCAAAGCTATTAATGGATGTGCATGGGGGCAAATTTCCTAGTAGCGTTCACAAAGGCTCTTCAACCATCTCACCTAGCATACGAAAGATAATTGATTTAGCCTTATGCCCTTTTTAAAACGTGGACTCTTATTACTCAGATTCAATTTTGCATATGTACAAGAAATAGGTTTTTCCATATTTAAAAAGAAAAGGGAAATTGGAGGAAGCTAGAGTTATATTAAGGGTTCTGCATTTGTTTTTATTTTTACTGTTTTTTTCAGGTCTGAATCCACTGCAGGTATAAATCAGGACAAATCCACTGATGTAAATGGAGATATTTGCTTAGGCTAGTGGTGAATTTGCTGTAGAAGGATGAGTCTCTATACCACCCCTACCACCACCCCACCTCAGGAGCCATAGTTGTAGGGCCAGTGACCGAAAGCAGCAAGGTTAGAGGGCTTCTGTTTCCTGGGTGCTACGAGGCGCCCAGGCCCCTATCCCCTTCTGTTCCTGTGCTCAGCTACGCACTTAAGTCCTGGGTTCCTAGGCAGAGCACTCCCTATAGATAGCTTTCGTTGTTAGGAAGCAAGAAAAGGGGAAAGGGGGGTTGTTTACTCAGTCAAGCACCAACAATATGCTGTGTGCTCTTTTGGTGTCTACCTTTGTTTTCTAACTCTTTATCCGAAGTGCTTTGGTGGGAGTTTAATCCAAAACTAGAAATTCTGTTTTACACTAAAATGCTTTTTGCAAGTTAAATGTTTCTGTGCCTCTTAAACAAACAAACAAAAGCGCACACTAAATTCTTGTTGATGTTCTTTATGAGCTGGTGTCTTACGTTAGTAAGAAGCCTCTGAGAGAAACAGGTTGTGTCTGCCGCTTCGATGGATTACTGATGAATATTGAAATGAACATGTTCGTTTTCTAGGTCTCTCTGCAGTTGCCTTTTTAAGTGCTAGTGGACAGTGTGGAGGGACTGCATTGGACACTGCAGTCTATTTGTCTGCGGAACAAGAACAGCACTTGATAGCACATGCCTCCTGCAGTATGGTGCCAGTTGTGTGCCTAATCCCCTGTCCTAAAGAACCCACCTCCAGAGCGAAAGTGACATTGACTCTCCATGTCCTGGTCAGTCTTTGGCACCCCGTCAGCAATGGGGACCATTTGTGATTTGGACATCAGGAACCGAGACCATCAACTTGCTTTTCTCATAAGCTCCCAGATATTGTGTGATAACTTCTGTTCGCTACAGACTTAGTCTGGATTGGAATCGCTGACCTAGAAATGAGACTCAAACTCGCATCCAAGCTCCGGAGCCCTCCAGATCTCTTCCTCCAGCACTTCTTGTCATCTGCTGTTCCACTCTTTCCTGCTGCTGAGATCTTTCTCATAAGACCAACTTCTGTAGCAAGCATTGATAGTCCCTAGTAGTAATTAGCCTGCAAATTGTTCACTTGGATTGATTTAATTCAAGCCTTCAAAGAGCTAAGGGCAGATGGGTTCACTTTACTGTAAGGAAGCTGGAATGACCAGCTGGCCTGTGCTGCTACTGACTGCACCTACGTGTACTAAGCTGGGTGATGCTGTGCAGGTTCAGAGTGCCTGCTGAGCCGTTAATTTTGAGATGTTGTGGATCAACTTCCTGAAACCATCCCTTCGTGTAAATTGCCATCTCTGTGCTTCGTCAGCCTTTCCCCCTAGCCTGGTCGATCAATTGATAATGAAGGCCTTTCACTGCTTAGGCCTGTTTCAGTGCTAGCAGTTGGTAGGTTTGTTTGTTTTTTTTTAAAAATGAACAAGTTAGTCTTCTCTCTCACTCCCACAGGGATACTCAGCCACTTCACAAAACCATGGTGTGGAGACAGTCGGCATGGCATACTGGCAGCATGCTTGGCAGAATCCTAAATCTGAGTTAGCTTCTGAGATCCAGTCCCGCCTCCTCCTAGGATTTGATCCAGCTACCGTTAGCTTCAATGAGAACTGGCTCAAGCCTGTAATGAGGGTTTTGGGCATCTGGCCAGGCCTTGGTTTGTTTCTCATTGGGTGTTCTTGTTTTGTGGTGGTGGTGTGGCTAGGGAGAGGCAGTGACTTATTTCTTCTTTCAGTTACTTGTGCCAGCCTCAAATGTGAACTGCCAACAATAAGATGGGCGCGCTCTCTGCTCTGTGAGTGTTAGCGGCTTATATATATATAAAATCTGTTCTAGGGGAATTAATGCTTTAGGCCTTCTAGGTGTTACTGTAATACAAATAAATACTAACTGGACTCAGAGCCATTAGCTTCTAAGGTTGTCAATATGGCAGCTGGGAGCATGTTTTCCTGCCTGGGTACACATATGTGCACTAACTCTGCTCAAGCTAGCATGCCAAATGTAGCCGTCTGGACCTCGTGGCATAGGCGAGCCGCAGAGTGGGACAGGCTTGTACCTGTGCCACTACGTCCCTGCTGCTGTTTTTAGTATGCTAGCTTGAGCAGAGCTAGCATGTGTCTGTCTCTCCGGGCTGGCTATACTCTGATGATACTCTGTATTGTCGATGCCTTCCAACTTTGTATCCACAGCAAATTTCACTAGCACATTGCTACTCTTTTGTGCCATGGTTATTAATAAAAATATTGAATAAGATTGATCCCAAGACCGGACCCTGAGGACTCCACTAGTAACCTCCCTTCAGCATGATAGTTCAACTTTTAGTGTAACCCGTTGCCTTCTCCCCTTTAGCTAGTTCCTTATCTATCTTACAAGTTTCATACTAATCCCCATCTTCTCTAATTAAACAATTTCCCATGTGGTACTGTGTCAAATGCTTTACTTGAAGTCCAAGTATATTAAATCTGCTGCATTTCCCTTATTTTAAAAGAATCGGATATTTTCTCAAAGGAGGAAATCAAATTAGTCTGACATGTTCTGCCTTTGGTAAGCCTTTGTTGCATTACATTCCCTTTACCTCCAGGAACTTAATGATTCTTTCCTTCACAATTTGTTTTTAAGTTTTGCGTACTGCTGAGGTCAGACTAACCGGTCTAATTGCCCAGATCTCTTGTTTTGTTTTTTGTTTTTGTTTCTGTTTTGTTTTTTGTTTCCCTTTCTTAAATATAGGTACGACATTAGCTATTCACCAGACATATGGTACGACTCCCCAAATAGCTCGACTTGTTACAATCCATGTTCCGGACAAGCAATCTCATGTGCCAGTTCTTTCAATATTCTGGGATGGAAATTATCAGGTTCCCATGACTTGAGCACCTTAAGCTCTTTAAATTTTTTTCTTTCCACCTCAGATGTGGTATCTTCCATTTCTATACCCTCACTTCCATCAGCCATCCTGTCTTTCATACCCATGTTTCATATTATCGCCCATATTGAAAACAGAGGCAAAGTATTCATTTAGTTTTTGGGCCATATCTAGTTCATCTTTAAACTCCTTCCCATCCACACTGTATAGCAGCCTAATCTCATCCTTCTTTATTCTTATTATTTATATAACTTAAAATACGTAAGAGGGTTGTGTTTTTTTTAACTTCCTTGGCGAGAGCTAATTCAGCTTGACTTTTAGCAATTCTCACTTTATTCCTCCATTTTCTAACCTCCATGATGTAGCTTTCTTTGTGGATCAGTCCCTTTTCCCATTCCCTACAGGCTCTCTGCTTACACCTACTAACCTTTTTGAGGAGGCTATTCATCCAGCTGGGCCTGGAGCCTTTTCCGACAAGTTTTGCCCCTTGCATGGGATGCAAATTGCAGTTGGACTTTCTTCAAATCAGCGATTCAAAAGCTAAGTTTCCCCCACATTTAAGTCCTTGAGCTCTTCAGGCCAGTTAACTTTAACTTCCCTTAAAACCCTTGAAATTTAAAACCGTAGTTGTTACCTGATTTTGGTGGTTCTTCCATTTAATTTAAACTAAAACAGCTCTTGATCACTCAATCCAAGATTATTTCCGACAACCAACTATTCTATGATGTCCTCACTACTTATCAAAAAGTTCACCTCTTGTTGGTTTGGTGGTCTGATAAAGAAAACTCTTGTATCATATCCAGGAAAAACTAGACCCTCATCTGTATTAGTAGCATTTATTCTCCAATCTCTATCTGGGAAGTAAGTCTCCCATCATGACACAATTCCCAAATGTATTTATCTCTCTAATGTTATTGAAAAGATCTCTATCCATATCTGAGTCTGACTGTTGGAGGTCTGGAGGAGACCCAAACACTTGCCTAATACAGGCTCTCTAGCAGCCCTTCCCCAAAGGGAAAGGTTTTGATTTTGATCCAAACAGGTTTTTTCGTTCGTGCTGTCGCTTCTTATCTCTTTACAATTTACTGCTTCCTTGGTGCACAGTACTACCCTACCACCTTGGCCTTTTTTTCCTCTCTCTCCTAAATAGCTCTTACCCTTGAATACCTCTAGTCCAGGGGTGGGAAAACTATGGCCCCCGGGATTGCTGCCCCCTGTGGTCCCGCGGGGCTAAGGCAGGCTCGCACCACTCCGGGAAGCAGCCAGCACCACGTCCCTGCGGCTCCTGAGGGAGCGGGGGGCAGAGGGCTCTGTGCGCTGCCCTTGCCTTCAGGCACCGCCCTCTGCAGCTCCCATTGGCTGGGAATGGGGAACCGTGTCCAATGGGAGCCTTGGGGGTGGTGCCTGCAGGCAAGGGTAGTGCGCGGAGCCCTCTGCCCCCACCCCCAGGGGCCATAGGGACATGGTGCCGGCCGCTTCCAGGAGTGGCGCAGGGCCAAGGCAGGCAGGGAGCCTGCCTTAGCCCTGTTGCATGCCGCTGCCACCCCAGAGCTGCTCAAGGTAAGCGGTGCTGAGCAAGAGCCCACACCCCAACACCCTGCCCTGAGCCCCCTGCACACTCCGCCTGCACCTCAACACCCTGCACTGAGCCCCCTATCCTGAGCCCGCTCGTATGCGCTGCAGTGTGTTTAAAAAAAATCCAGCTAATGTTGCCTTAATATAGATGTCTTGCACTTAATTTCCTAAACTGCCTTTAAAGGGATAGAAAAAACGCTCATGGCCCTGCATGCAATTTCCCCACCTAGATGTGGCCCTCAGGCCAAAAAGTTTGCCCACCCCTGCTCTAGTCCATTCAGAAATGATATTCCACCATGTTTCTGTCATTCCTGTAATATCTGGTTTGACCTCCTGCATCAGTAGTTCAAGTTCTTCCATTTTATTGCCCAGACTCCTTGCATTCATGTACAAGCTCTTCAGTTGTTTTTCTCAGCTCTCATCCAGTTTTCTACCTGGATTAGGTATAGTCCTTTACTAATGGTAACATTTACCTGACTGCTACTCAAATCAGTATTTGTACTTTTTCACCTTGCTGTCCATACTCTCACCTTCTGATGTTCCTTTATCCCTTAGTATATCTTCATTTAGCTGAATTTTACTGCTGTGTATCGAAGCCAAATGTGGAGATTTCTCAAGGTCTCTCCCAACTTTCTCCTCTTGTCTCCTAGTTTAAAACCATTCCTATCAATCATGCCAGCTTTGATCCCAGAAGGTTAATACTCCATGTACTCAAGTGAAGTCCATCAACTGAGGAATGTCTTCTTTCTGTGAATGTCTCCTAGTGGTCGATCATTCCAAAACCTTCCTTGCAGCACCAATCCTTGAATCACCTGTTCATCTTCATTAACTTGTCCCTTCTTCTCTAGGGACCAAAAGTATTCTGCTGAAAATCATCTGAGCTTTCACTTTAAGTGTCTTACCCAGCTTAGCGAAGTCACTCTTTATCCATTCCAGTGAGAATCTAGCAGTGTCATTCGTTCCAACCTGCAGCACAGCTCAATGGATTTTTTCCCTTGTTCTCCTCGGGATCCTTTTCAGCCTCATGTCCACATCTCATAGCTTTGCTCCTCTCAGACAGCACGCTCTTCTGTTCTCTGGATGTGTTCTGGTATGACAAGCCTGTTGATTCGGTTGACTATGGAATCCCTGATCACATAAGCCTGTCTTCCCCCCCGGTCCCCTCCTTGTGTTGGTATGAATCTCTTGTGTTCTCTCTCACAGTCCCCAGTACCTCATCCTCATTTTCCCCCCTAGGCTCCAGTCCTTGATATCTCCATCTCTTCCTCTCTCCTGCAGGGACTGGCGTCACCCTATCTTCTGCCTGTTTCTTCTTCTTGTTCCTCAGTGCAGCAGAGAATTAATAGACTTTTAAGGCTGGAAGAGACCTTTATGATCATAGTCTGACCTCCTGCATGACACAAGTCCATAGAACTTCTCCCATTAACTCTTGCATCAAGCTCATAACTTTTGGCTGATCATATCTGTTAGACATCGAATCTTGACTTAGACTGAAAATGATGGAGAATCTACCACATCCCTTGGTATGTTCCACTAGTTAATTATCCTCGCTGTTAAATGTGCACCTTATTTCTAGTCTAAATATATTTGACTTCAGCTTCCATGCATTTGATCTTTGTATGTCTTTGTCTGCTAGATTAGAGAACCCTTGGCTCTCATATCTTCTCCATGTGTAGGTCCTTCCCTATACTGGGGAGTAAAAGGTTTGGCTATTTGGATGTGGAGGGGCATAGTGAAGTGTGACATATCTTACTAGTCATTTTCTGTCCCTGACAAGCCAGTGTCTTATTGGACCTTTTAAATCATATCCCCCTTCACACCCATCAACAGTATCTTTGAATTTTGCCATGACTTATTGTACTAGCTGCATTCTCAAGCTTCTAGCACTAAAACCAATGCCTCTTACCATCTGAAAGTAGCTTGTACTCCATCTTACAAATGGCAGGAAAACATTAATCTTGAACTCCGTCAATTGAAATCTCCACTACTAAAACTGCCTGGTGAAAGACAGTTGCAGAATTGCTTAGTGGGCAGTCCAGTACAAATGTTCTAAAGACAATAAACTTCACCAAGCTCCTTGCCTGGTCAGTTTCTCAGAATAAGTGTTTCAATCAGAGTGTGGCTGTAATATAGAGTCTTACAGGATTTATAGAACTGCTATGAAAGCGTTCTGGATTAAATTGTGGACTTTAACCATTGGCCTGGGAATATTTGTAGAGTTACTTTTTAAAAATAGCTTGTTCTGGACACTTCATTTAAAGTAACAGAGGGTCCTGTGGCACCTTTAAGACTAACAATGGTATTGGGAGCATAAGCTTTCGTGGGTAAGAACCTCACTTCTTCAGATGCAAGATACTTCATTTAAAGTATTCCTTTTTTTTTTTAAAGGTTTACTGATGTCATGCTGCAATGAAACTTCCTTTTTAAAATGTAACTTTTCATGCTATTTTATCTGCAATGTGGACTTTTTTATTTATTTATTTATTTATTTATGAAGCTAACCGCATTTGTGGTAGACTTATGAAAACTTTTAAAAGTATCAGATGAAAAAAACCTTCAATATTTCCTGAACTTTTAAATTAAGGTTGTACAAAATCCCTACTGAACTGTTACCATGGACATTTTGCACACAGTATTTTAGTTTTTTATCTTGTTAAATGTGTAACTTGATGTTCTGTGTGATGTGTGCCAAAAAATATTTGGGATGTTCAAAGCAGCTGAGATAACCCTGCTGTTGGAAACTTAACTAATGCATTTCCTGACTAATGTTGCAGTGTGTTTTAAAAAAAAAAAAAAATTCCAGCTAATGTTGCCTTAATATAGATGTCTTGCACTTAATTTCCTAAACTGCCTTTAAAGGGAGAGAAGAAACTGACATAGGAAGTGATTCCTGGAGCCAGTCCAACAAATCCTTTATACTTGTATGAAGTACATGTCCCTTTAACTGAACCATTAGTACGCATTCAATTAAAAGAGCCAAGTGTTTACAAGAACCGTTCTGTTGTTGCCATACAGTCAGCTGGGGAGCAGGCTGGGGACTCCTTCCCTCCCAGGACACAGGAAATTAAGGATTGGCCATGTGGATCCCCGCCCCAGCTGCGAAAATTGTCCCAACAATTGCCTGGAGTCCTGCTCCTTAGTCATGTATTTAAAACATGCTTGCCAAATTCTATCCATCCTAGTGCATTTCCTGAGCAGGCTTGCGGAGTGAGGAATTCTGAGCACTTATTCTTAGTTGCCTGTAGACTTCAAATGTGGTTGTCTGACAAGAAAATGTGGTTTTCCTGTCATTTGAGAGAATGAGACCACAGCCCAAGAAAACTAAAATGGAATATTGTTGCTGTTGCAATAGTCTGAAGATCTTGTTCTGACACAATAGTTGAACAGGTTTTTTAAGTGTGTGTTCTCAGATATAAAACTGAAATGCTGCTGCTTCCTCCAGTTTGAGACAACTTTAATCCTGCGCCCTGACAGCCACCTTAGCGCAAGGGCCAATGGAAGAGCACAATATTGTTCCCCTCCCTTAACCTCTTCCATCCAGTAGCAAGTACTTCCTGGATCAGTGGTGCTGCCCAGAGCACAGTGAGGGGGGCATATGAATGATGCTGACTTGGGATTGTGGTAGGCACCGGGAACACAGCATGTTTTAGAGGGGTATGGTACTGATCTTGCTCTTCCCTACTGCCATCTCTACAGGGGCAGATTCCAGTTTGTGTGGGAAGTGTCATCTTCATCCTGGGTTTCCAGGTTTTGCAACACTTAGTTTTGGGAGCTACACTGTAATACCCTTGCAGGACATGGCAAGCACAGAGCAGTGCTGAGTGGCTTTGGCCTCCGTGCTTGCAAAGGGGTTTTGTGTGTGAATTTCCCTTGGTTTTTGAGAAAGTGGGAGTAACGAGGGGGGCAAAGTTGAGGGACCATTTTGGGAAGGTGGGGGAAGCTTCCTGGCCATTTCTCACAGCCCCTCAGCTACCAGCGGGAGGCAGCGCTAGGGGATAAGAGTAGTCCATAACTGGCTTACCCCTATGTGTGCCCAGCAAATCCGTATGTTTTAGACTTGCTGTTGATCGCCCACACTAGATGAGCTCAGGGCATCCCAGTGATTTGACATCTCTGTAGATACTGGCCATAGTTTTAGGCTGGGTACACAGCCCATGTGCACAAAACTACTCTCCGGAATGTGCCTAGAAGGGGACTTGAACTCATGATCATTGGGACTGCATTTTGGTGCCACCCTCCCTAAGCCATCAGCTGAGTGGAGGTGTCTCATTGAGCCTCTTCCTTGAGGACCCAGAGCTCAGTTTCCACAGTTTCTGCCTGGTCTCAGTATCATGTGACTGAGAATGGAGCATGTTTCTTCTCTGCTACCCACCCCAGTTTCAGTGCATTGTGCCAAATTCTAGAGCACTAGAAAATTTAAAAGTAGGTCATTTGGGGGAGAAAGTTCTCTCAGGAACACTTTGACCAAGCAGACCCCAATCACCACTAACACAACCCAGGTCTATCAACTGGCACAGGAATTGTCGGCCCATCTGAGTACACCTGCGGATTTTAGACACTTTGTTTAGAGCCACCTCTTCAGAAACCTCCGCTCAACCTAACCCCTGGTGCGGGAAGGGCTCCCAGTAACATACTGGGAAGACAGGGACTCCAGTGGCTAAAAGTCTTAGCTCTGCATGTCTGTGCACTGTTCCTTGTTGCAGATTTGATTTGGACATAACTGCTGGGATTGCCTTTCTCTGCTCTAAGCTTTGTCCTAGCATTTCCGGTCTTCTGCAAAGCCTCCAAGAAGAATCTTCTCCTTGAAAAAAGACTTCAGTCACAGCGTGATTAAGTCCATCACTGCAGCCAAGGTTAAGGCCATTTTGGCCTGCAAGTTGCAAAGTATTTCGTGATCTCCTAAAACTGAAATCACATTTAGCGACAAGTTTCCAAGTGCGGCTGTTCCTGAGTTATCTGTGGCAGGAGGGGGAAGTGTTTCACACGAAGAAAAAACAAATCCCTCCTTGGGGGCATTGTAAAACTTAATTCATTACTGTTTGTAAATGGCTTTGCAATCCTCAGATGCAACATACTACTGAAGTTATATCTGCTTATTGGCTTCCCTTAGTCGCAGCATGCTCTGACATGACCCTTTTACTGATTTCACATCAGAGTATCCAGGAATTATTTATGTTAGGAATATCCTGATTTCTGCAGCCTAGACAAAGGGCAATTGTCTTCTGCCTTGCCCCGACAGTGATTTGAGGCTGAACTCATGATGTAAAACACTTTGAAATTCCTTTTGAAGGTTGCTTTACACAGTTGTAGGTTAGCATAATGTTAGAGCGGGCTTCATCTCGTAGCCTATTCTACTGGACACTGTCATACATAGGATACAGGTGAGACTTCCAGCTGCAACCATCTGAGTGGGTCATTGCAGTTACAGTGCACTGAAATCTTCCCAGCCCATCCCCTTATTTGAATTGTAAATGGAAGGAAAGTTAACTTGCAGGGGTGCTGAGTGAAGTGTTACCAGCTAACATAGGGCTGAACTCCTTGTAGAGATGCTCTGCCAGGAAAGTCTCCGAACATTGGCTTGGGAACCTAGCCAGTTTCCATTCGATCTGGAGTCCGTGGAGTGTGGGTGGAGAGGAGAGGGCTTTCTGCAGCAGCCACTTTACTTCTCTGTGCATTACTAAAGAAGCAGCGCAACTAGCCTGCAGCAGAAAGTCCCAGAGAATATAAAATCAGAGCTGAATTTTGTGTGTATTTAGCATTCTACTCTAGTCAGTTCACTTACCCATCCTAATATCTCCCTCTAAGGCAGGGGTTCTCAACCTTTTTCTCTCTTAATCCTTCCTTCCCTTCCCCTCCCTCCCCAACATACTATAAAAACTTCATGGCCCATCTCTGCCACAACAACTGTTTTTCTGCATATAAAAGTCAGGGCCAGGGTTAGCGGATAGCAAGCAGGGCAACTGCCCATGCCACATGGGGCCCCAGAAGCTAAGTTGCTCAGGCTTCAGCCCTGGGTGGCGGGGCTCAGGGCCCCGGGCTTTAGCCCTATGTGGTGGGGCTTAAGCTTTCTGCCCTGGGCCTCAGCAAATCTAAAGCTGTCTATGCTTGGTGACCCCCCCCCCATCCTGAAACTTGCTTGTGGCCCCTCAGGGGGCCCTGGACCCCTGGTTGAGAACCACTGCTCCAAGGAACGCATTTGTGCAAGTGAGAAGGCAGGTAAAATGGCCAGATGTATTTGGTCACTTTATCTGCCTTCTCACTTGCACAAATGCGTTTCTTCTCTGTGCCTTTTTCTCCTAGCTGTGGGAAGGGCTGGGTGTGTGTTTGGGGGTGGGGGATTCTTGTTGCTTTATAGCTCGTAACGCAGAGCAGAAATAGTTTTCCTGCTGCACAGTTGAGGGCGGTGCTCCCCCTTGATGTGGGTAGAGAGGTTGAGCAATACAGCCTGGAGGCTCTGATTCAACCATTTGCTCACTCGTCTAATTATTGTGACCCTTCTGATTTTCTTATCCATACCATCGGTGTCTTCAAAAAAAAAAAAAAAAAATCAAGAGAATTTAGCTTTAAAATGAAAGCCCTGCAAATGAAATTCTAGCTGTTTACTAATTTGATGCCCATGTAACTGTATGGGAGCCAGAGTTGGGCTGACAGGAGGATTTAGGAAACGATGAAACTCTACTAACATAATCTGTAGCAGCTCTGGGGAGGGACCTGTAGTTGAACAGGCCTTCCTGAGGGGGATGTCTTAGGGGTGCCTATGTGGTAGTGGCATTTTTTTTGCAAGTTAAATTCTTACTTTTTTTCTTTTTTTGGTCACTGGGGCACAGTGGACATCTACATTTTAAAATGTTCTTTCTAGATTGCAAGAAAATTCTTACATTAAAGTTAACACAATGCTTTCTCTTAGCTGTATTGCCTCTGCTCACTGAGGAGGGAATCACTCAACACACCACCTCCCTGGAGATGCTCTGCCCATTTTGCATGTAGTCTTATGCGGCCCAAACTGTCCACAAGCAGAACATGAGCCGGACAGTCTCTGTTCTAACTTTGTTCTCAGGAGCTCATCGCTTTCCAAACCTTTTGCCTTTCTAGACATGTGGGTGAAACTTTGGGAAGCTTGAGCAAAAAAAGTTGTCATGTGTAAGTCTGATGGGAGGGGGGAGACAATAGGCACTCATTTAACAGCCCCCCAGTTAGAATGACTGGGGTTGGCCAACAGAAATTTGGCAGGGAAATCACCCTTGCTGAGGAGAGATGTAGTTGAAACTTCAGGTGAAAATTTGGTTTTGACTTGACATTGTGTGAACCTTTGAGAACTGTGTTCTGTGTGCGTGTGGTTCATTTTATGCAACTTTCTCACCAAGACTTAAATTTTCAACAGTGAATGGAGGGGGGAAAAAATCTCTCAAAGATTGAGATGCTTTTAAGGGACCATTCAGAAAGTGCCGAGCACTCGCCTTCTGAAAATCAAACACCTTTCAGGTGTTTCAAGTTGGATCCTCAAGAACCAAGTCTAAGGGTATGTCTACACTACGAAATTAGTTCGAATTTATAGAAGCCGGTTTTATTGAAATCGGTTGTATACAGCCGATTGTGTGTGTCCACACAATACAATGCTCTAGGTGCTCTAGTCGGCGGACCGCGTCCACAGTACGAGGCTAGTGTCGACTTCCGGAGCATTGCACTATGGGTAGCTATCCCAGAGCTATCCCACAGTTCCCGCAGTCTCTGCCGCCCTTGGAATTCTGGGTTGAGATCCCAATGCCCGGATGATGCAAAACAGTGTCGCGGGCGGTTCTGGGTACGTGTCGTCAGGCCCCTCCCTCCCCCGTCACAGCAACGGCAGACAATAGATTCGCGCCTTTTTACCTGGGTTACCTGGGTTACCTGTGCAGACAACATGGAGCCCGCTCAGCACAGCTGAGCTCACCGTCACCATATGTCCTCTGGGTGCCGGCAGACGTGGGACTGCATTGCTACACAGCAGCAGCTGCTAACTGCCTTTTGGCGGTAGACGGTGTAGCATGAGTGATAGCCGTGGGGCTGGCAGCCGTAGGGCTGCATTGCACCAGCCCCTTGCAGGCAATGGTATATTATGACTGGTACCCATCGTCGTCGTACTGGTATGGCTGTCAATCATGGCCACCTGGGCAGACATGCTACTGTTTCGATGATGACGGTTACCAGTCATAATATACTATTTTCTGCCAATTGCCCAATATTGTCCGCTAAGCACCCAGAAGAGGCCGAGGGCGATGCTGGGTGCTGGCGGACGTGGGGCTGGCAGACGTGGGGCTGCATTGCTACACAGCAGCAGCCCCTTGCCTTTTGGCAGATGATGGTATTTTATGATTGGTATCCGTCATCATCGTACTGGAGAGGCTATCACTCATGCTGCACCGTCGGCTGCCACCTTAAGATGTAAAAAATAGATTTGTTCTGTGTTCATTTGCTTCCCCTTCCTCCGTGAAATCAATGGCCTGCTAAGCCCAGGGTTTCCAGTTTAATCTTTGGGGGGACCATTCTGTGTGACAGTTGTTTGTGTTTCTCCCTGTTCCTGTACCTGTACGCCATGTCGTCACTCGGCCCTCCCTCCCTCCCGCCCTCCTTCTCCTGGTCCATCAGATACTACTTTCGCGCCTTTTTTCTGACCAGGCGCCATAGCTAGCACTGGGATCATGGAGCCCGCTCAGATCACCGCGGCAATTATGAGCACTATGAACACCACGCGCATTGTCCTGGAGTATATGCAGAGCCAGAACATGCCAAGGCGAAACCCGGATCAGGCGAGGAGGCGATTGCAGCACGGCGACGAGAGTGATGAGGAAATTGACATGGCCATAGACCTCTCACAAGGCACAGGCCCCAGCAATGTGGAAATCATGGTGTCACTGGGGCAGGTTGATACCGTGGAACGCCGATTCTGGGCCCGGGAAACAAGCACAGACTGGTGGGACCGCATCGTGCTGCAGGTCTGGGACGATTCCCAGTGGCTGCGAAACTTTCGCATGCGTAAGGGCACTTTCATGGAACTTTGTGACTTGCTTTCCCCTGCCCTGAAACGCCAGGATACCAAGATGAGAGCAGCCCTCACAGTTGAGAAGCGCGTGGCGATAGCCCTGTGGAAGCTTGCAACGCCAGACAGCTACCGGTCAGTCGGGAATCAATTTGGAGTGGGCAAATCTACGGTGGGGGCTGCTGTGATCCAATTTGCCAGGGCAATGAAAGACCTGGTGATAGCAAGGGTAGTGACTCTGGGCAACGTGCAGTCAATAGTGGATGGTTTTGCTGAAATGGGATTCCCAAACTGTGGCGGGGCCATAGACGGAACCCATATCCCTATCTTGTCACCGGAGCACCAAGCCACCGACTACGTAAACCGCAAGGGGTACTTTTCAATGGTGCTGCAAGCCCTGGTGGATCACAAGGGACGTTTCACCAACATCAACGTGGGATGGCCGGGAAAGGTACATGATGCTCGCGTCTTCAGGAACTCTGCTCTGTTTCGAAAGCTGGAGGAAGGGACTTTCTTCCCGGACCAGAAAGTGACCATTGGGGATGTTGAAATGCCTATCGTGATCCTTGGGGACCCAGCCTACCCCTTAATGCCATGGCTCATGAAGCCGTACACAGGCAGCCTGGACAGGAGTCAGGACCTGTTCAACTACAGGCTGAGCAAGTGCCGAATGGTGGTGGAATGTGCATTTGGACGTTTAAAAGCGCGCTGGCGCAGCTTACTGACTCGCTCAGACCTCAGCGAAAAGAATATCCCCATTGTTATTGCTGCTTGCTGTGCGCTCCACAATATCTGTGAGAGTAAGGGGGAGACCTTTATGGCGGGGTGGGAGGTTGAGGCAACTCGCCTGGCCGCTGATTACGCGCAGCCAGACACCAGGGCGGTTAGAGGAGCACAGCAGGGCGCAGTGCGCATCAGAGAAGCTTTGAAAACGAGTTTTGTGACTGGCCAGGCTACTGTGTGAAACTTCTGTTTGTTTCTCCTTGATGAACCCTCCACCCCCCCCCCCCCGACCCGGTTCACTCTACTTCCCTGTAAACCAACCACCCCACCCCACCCTCCCCTCCCCTCCCGCTTGCAGAGGCAATAAAGTCATTGTTTTTTCACATTCATGCATTCTTTATTAGTTCCTTACAGAGGTAGGGGGATAATTGCCAAGGTAGCTGGGATGGGTGGGGGAGGAGGGATGGAAAAGGACACACTGCATTTTAAAACTTTAACTCTTATTGAAGCCCAGCCTTCTGATGCTTGGGCGATCATCTGGGGTGGAGTGACTGGGTGGCCGGAGGCCCCCCCACCGTGTTCTTGGGCGTCTGGGTGAGGAAGCTATGGAACTTGGGGAGGAGGGCTGTTGGTTACACAGGGGCTGTAGCGGCGGTCTCTGCTCCTGCTGCCTTTCCTGCAGCTCAACCATACGCTCGAGCATATCACTTTGATGCTCCAGCAGACGGAGCATTGCCTCTTGCCGTCTGTCTGCAAGCTGACGCCACCTATCATCTTCAGCCCGCCACCTCTCCTCTCGTTCATGTTGGGCTTTTCTCATCTCCGACATTGACTGCCTCCACACATTCTGCTGTGCTCTATCAGCCTGGGCGGACATCTGCAGCTCCGTGAACATCTCGTCCCTCGTCTTACGTTTTCTCTTTCTAATGTTCACGAGCCTCTGCGAAGGAGAAACATTTGCAGCTGGTGGAGGAGAAGGGAGAGGTGGTTAAAAAAGACACATTTTAGGGAACAATGGGTACACTCTTTCATTACAAGGTCGCATATTTCGGCTTGCAGGCAGCCATCGTAGGCCACAGTGTTTTGGCTTTTTTAACCTTCTTAACATGTGGGAAAGGTTGCAAACAGCAGCGCATTTCCCATATCAAGGATGAATTGGGTTGTCCATTTAAAATGGGGTTTCAATGTGAAAGGAGGGGGCTGCGGTTTCCCGGTTAACATGCGGCACAAACACAAGTAAACCACCCCCCCCACACACACACGATTCTCTGGGATGATCACTTCACCCCTCCCCCCCACCGCGTGGTTAACAGCGGGGAACATTTCTGGTCAGAATAGCAGGAACGGGCGCCTCTGAATGTCCCCCTTAATAAAATCACCCCATTTCAACCAGGAGAGCTTTCTGGAGATGTCCCTGGAGGATTTCCGCTCCATCCCCATACACGTTAACAGACTTGCTTGCTTTTTTTTTGTAATGTTTACAAATATTTACAAAGTTACACTCACCAGAGGTCTCCTGTGTGCCCTGAGGGTCTTGGGTGAGTTCGGGGGTTACTGGTTCCAGGTCCAGGGTCACAAACATATCCTGGCTGTTGGGGAAACCGGTTTCTCCGCTTCCTTGCTGCTGTGAGCTACCTACAGTACCTCCATCGTCATCTTCCTCGTTCCCCGAACCGTCTTCCCTGTGTGTTTCTCCAGTGAGAGAGTCATAGCACACGGTTGGGGTAGTGGTGGCTGCACCCCCTAGGATCGCATGCAGCTCCGCGTAGTAGCGGCAAGTTTGCGGCTCTGCCCTGGACCTTCCGTTTGCTTCTCTGACTTTGTGGTAGGCTTGCCGTAGCTCCTTAATTTTCACGCGGCACTGCTGTGTGTCCCTGTTATGGCCTCGGTCCTTCATGGCCTTGGAGATCTTTTCTAATACTTTTCCATTTCTTTTACTGCTACGGAGTTCAGCTATCACTGCTTCATCTCCCCATATGGCGAGCAGATCTCGTACCTCCCGTTCGGTCCATGCTGGAGCTCTTTTGCGATCCTGGGAGGACTCCATCACGGTTACCTGTGCTGATGAGCTCTGCGTGGTCACCTGTGCTCTCCACGCTGGGCAAACAGGAAATGAAATTCAAACCTTCGCGGGTCTTTTCCTGTCTACCTGGTCAGTGCATCTGAGTTGAGAGCGCTGTCCAGAGCGGTCACAATGAAGCACTGTGGGATAGCTCCCGGAGGCCAATAACATCGAATTCCGTCCACACTACCCCAATTCCGACCCGCAAAGGCCGGTTTTATCGCTAATCCCCTCGTCGGAGGTGGTGTAAAGAAACCGGTTTAAAGGGCCCTTTAAGTCGAAAGGAAGGACCTCGTTGTGTGGACGTGTCCAGGCTTAATTCGGTTTAACGCTGCTAAAGCCGACCTAAACCCGTAGTGTAGACCAGGCCTCAAATCACTATTCACTTTTGAAAAATCTAAACCTGAGCTTTTAATGTACACAGCTAAGGAGAGCAACTTAGCTGTACAGTGAACCTTAATGAGGAAGGTGTCCAACCAAAGAGCTACCGCTTGCTTCTCCTTACTCCGCCAGCCCTAGGTAATCGAACAAACCTTTGGATTTTGGCATTTTTTTGGAAGACTATTTATGTATTATGTGGGCTCAGAGTAGTGTGGTATGAAGGTTTTTATCAACATTAGACGCTCAGGTTAAGTAACTTGTCCAAATTCATATAGTGAGTCAGTGGCAGGGCTGAGAATAGACTCTAGATTCCATTTCTTGGTTCGTACCTTTCCCTCAACACTGTCCTTCCTATGCTAGGGTTACCATTCGTCCGGATTTACCCGGACATGTCCTCCTTTTGTGTGCTAAAAATAGCGTCCAGGGGGAATTTGTAAAGCACTCACAATGTCCGGGATTTCCCCCTCCCCCGGCAGAGCGAGCGGCTGGGAGGGCTGCAGGAAAGTCCCGGGCTGGACTCCGGAGCAGCTTCCTCCTCCCACCCCCCCCTCCCTGCATTCTGAGCCGGCCGGCAGCTCCTCCTCCTGCAGCCCGCTCCGGCAGCCCTGTGCAGGGCCAGGGACCGGGTTTTGTGTTGTGCAGGGGAGCTCAGCCATGTGTCCGGCTGGCACAGAGCCCAACACCCTGTTCTGAGCAGCAGGGTAAGGGGGGGCAGGAGAAGGGACAGGGAGGTTCTGGAGGGGGCAGTCAAGAAACGGGGGGGGGGGG